>NC_081563.1:64208694-64437956 GCF_022355385.1 Mustela nigripes
TTCTCCTCTCCATCTCCCCATGTTCTCCATGTTATTTGTTATGCTCCACAAATAAGTGAAACCATATGATAATTGACTCTTTCTGCTTGACTTATTTCACTCAGCATAATCTCTTCCAGTCCCATCCACGTCACTACAAAAGTTGGGTATTCATCCTTTCTGATGGAGGCATAATACTCCAAAGTGTATATAGACTGTTGTCTTAACTCAAAATAACTTGAAAGTAGGTAAAAAGGAATGAAAAATCAAAGGCTTGGTAGGGTATTGTGTAACTCAAGTGCATTAAAGAAGTTAATAAATCTATTCATAATTGCTAGAAGGGGTGTGGTCAGATCACATCCGGCTTGTCACAGTTTTGACAGGGTCTCCATGTTGGATCACCTCAGTCCAGAATCTGCATCTCAACTTTAGAATCTCATGAAATGAGTGTTGTCATATACTGAGAGTGGCTGGGGCTCTTATGGATGAACTTACGCTGTTAAAGGTCACGTCTAAACCAGACACACAGTTCATTCATTCATTACCAGAGATACCCTTTCTGGAGAGGGTCATGCTAGTATTTGCTAAGCAGGAGAGGCTCTTCCCCCTTCATCAAGAAGCTGATTCTAAATCAAAAGACTGCTCTGGACAGTTAGAAGCAGAGCAAATGAGGATGGTAGTGAGTGAGGCTTGAAGAAATACCTCACCTCACTTCTTGGTGCCCCAGTTGCTCTGGTTACTACACATTGCTGACTGACATATTGCCTGTTTTGGAATTTCTGGTTCCTATTTTTCTATACTTCTACTGCTTTTACCCCTGTTCTCTTAATACACCATTTTTCTTGGCTGTGTTATTATAAAAGATTTAGCTATTTCCCCCTTAAAGTATTTTTGGAGTGAGATCTTGGGATCTCACTCTTAGCTATGGAGGCTCCAATCTCTTTCAGATGACTTTGCAAATATCCATCTCATCTTTGTGTGTTTGTTATATCTGCATAATTGGTATTGTTTTATACTGGTGTATTTATTGTATAATTGGTATACATTGGTATAATTGGTATAATTATCAGCTTTTCAGATATCTGAATGTTAAAGGTATATTATTACCAATAATTGGGTGTATGCTTTGTGTGTCAACTTATTATTTAGTTTATATATTTACAAACATAAAAGTCGTCCAAAATTCATTTGTTTATTGAACAAATATGTATTTTGCACCCATTATGTGCCCAGTACTTTTGTAGGTGCTGGAGACACAGTGAGTTGACAGTTAAGCTTTCCATATTCATGGAAATCTCATTCTAGTGACAGTTAACAAGTATGGATTATATTTATGGCTTAATTTCCGATAGTAATAGGCTTATGAAGAAAAATAAAGCCACGTAAAAACTGAAGAAAGACAGGGGTGGCTATTTTAGATGGGATCATGATAGTTTAAATAGTTCTCAGAACACAAAAGCTATGTCAGGAATGTCATTAAACAAACAGATGTATTTGCTAATTCTGTTATTGCCAGTTTGATCATCAAAACACTGCAATAACTGTAATGTGAATATGCAACATCTGTCAATAAATCTGACATTTTCTCATCTTTGTGATTCAGACATATTAGCATTGATTGGTTGTAAGATGAAAATATAAAAAAACCTTGTTCAAATGTAGTCAACATATAAATACTTTGAGGACGCTGTTAACGGGACTGACATTTGGATGTGTGATGAAATGGAATAGATACCATAGAAATTGAGATAATGTTGAGAAATTCTCAAACTTAAGTTAGTATATTAGTCTTCTGTTCTTTCATAATCCATAAAAAGCATGCAGCATACGGTAATGTGTCAAGAATTTTTTAAAATCCTATTTATGTGTGTAAGTTCAAATAAGATGCATCTTCTTTGCTGTATTATATAATGATGCTAAAATGTGAGGTCATTTAAGGATTTGCCAAACATGGAAAAAGAAATATATTTGCAGTTTTTACATTAGGATACAATTATGCTCTGAGAAAGCACTATTGCCTAAATACATCTTGAAAATACGCTTTTGAGAGGGAATGAATAGCACACAAATTCTGATTTCTTTTAAGTCGTCTTGAAAAATGGACTACAGACACATGAGCCGAGCTTTAATAAAGTGCTAATTAGGAGTGCATGCCACCGTTTGAATGGTGGCTGTATGAAATGTACAGAAATCTCGGCAGTGGAGGAATGGTACATGGCTTTTGGGGATAAGTTGTGACAGCTAGGTGCCGGTCCTTTGATGACATGAATCTAAAACCTCTAATGCCGACAGAGATTTTGAAATTATCTATTCAAACTCTCAATTTGCACATGAGGAATCTAGGGCTTAGCATGGGTAAGTGACTTGCTTAAAATCATTTGGCAAACAGGTCCCCTGATTAGTGAGTCTTGGCAGTGCCTCCAGCCCCACACTGCCTCACCTGCCCTCCCATTGCTTCTCAGCCATTTTGTTGAACTTCACAATGCAAGGGCTTACAAATAAAGTAGATTTCACATGTGTAAATTATCCTTTTGTTCACTACCTGCTCCAGTGAAATAGTTGCAGTGGACAAGAATGACAGTAAGTGAAAATGAGGTGGAGGGGTTTCATTGCTCCTTTTTCTTATACCCAGCCAGAAGAAATTGTATAAACTTATGATGTAAATGGAAGTTGGAAGAGAGGTTTGGGGCAGAGCTGGTGATCAAGAGAAGAGAAAGCAAAAAGGGAGCCATGGACACTGAGGTAGAAGATTGCAGCTCCTCCGTCAGCAACCATTTCCCTGGTTGCTGACTTCCCTGATTTTGGACAGGAAAATTGTTACAACTCCTGACCCTTCCTTTTGTTATCTAGAGAATGAGAAGTGACTAGTTAATCTTTGAGGTCCTTTCTTGTGTCACTAGTCAAGGACTGGGCATATCTTCAGCCTTTTGGAAGGCTTATGGAGGACATCTATGCAGTTTGTGGTAAAGCCTCTGTCACCCCTCTCTGCATCTGATTAGAGAGCACTGAGGTTTGTTTTCAGGTAGAGATAAGTCTGTCCTTGCTGATCAGTTATTAAGTCTGGTAATTTGGAATTATAGTCAACTCTTGACTAATCAGAGTAAGCAGGGATGGAGGGTGATGCAGAAAGAAGAGAGCACAGATGACCATAAATCATGTGTGAAACAAAACTCAAGTATAGTATCATGCTTAAGAACAAACAGTTATTCTTGTCTTCAAATCTTCACTCTATATTTACTAGCTATGTGATCTATGGAAAGACCTAGAAGACCTTATGTGGTCTGGCCCCTGACTGTATCTATGACTTAATGTCCTGGCTAATTCCTCCCCACACAATTTGCTTCAACTATAAAACGCTGCTTGCTCATTTGTTGTCAGTACAAGTATGCTCCAACCTCAGGGCCTTTGCACATGCTGCCTTTGCTCTTCCTCCAGATACCTTCACGGAGCACTACTTTCTGCTTTCCAGTTTCCCTCAAATGTCACCTTTTTAGAGAGAAGTTCACTGACTATGATAGGAGGAATTATTTTAGAAACCGAACTCTGTATTCTTACCCTGCTCAATGTTTCTTTATAGTCACTTCCCAAGGTACTATGTATGTGGTTTTGTTTGGTTGTCTTTCTTCTACTTCTACCAGTAAGTAAATTCTTTGATGTAGTCCTTGTTTTTTGTTTTTTTTTTTTGTTTGGCTTTTTGATCTCAAAAGCTACCTGGCACAGGTAATTGTGCAGTATGCATTTGTTGAATAAATACATGCCAATACCCAATAGTTAGAGCCAGTAACAGAAATGGCTACAGGCTGCCCCTCTCCAGAGAAAGACTGGTGATGAGTGAGGAGGATGAGATCTTCACTTCTCATTGGATATGATTATTTTTATTCTGTGTATGTTACATTTGTTATAAATTATTTTAAAGAGATTGTGGCCTGGTCTAAAATATACCATCATCCTATGCACATTTAATCTGTATTTGATTTTATTTCTTCCACTTCAATCTGTGTTCCTTCTGATCATAAATGGAAATGAGCCAGCAGAAAGGAGATGATATCTATCCACTCGGCATCCATGTGAGAGTTCACTGTTCTGGAACCTGAACGCCATGAACTCTCACTAATGACCACAGATATGAACCTAGGAAAATACTTTTATATGAATTAACTGAAATGATACAAATTAAAAATGTGGCGAATGTGAATGTGAATGCAAATACAAGTAGATACAATCAATTTGAGGGAACGCACCAGACCATTCATGTGGCCACAATTCCTCAAGCCCCACTAACTTTAAATATTTTCTGTATCTGCCTAGCTTCATTGATGTCTCTTCAGCAGCTTGTCTTTGCATGGAAGAGCTGTAGTATGAGAAGAGACCCGCCGTGTGATGGGCAACCCTAGAGATGAGGGTTTGAGTATAACATATGACAAATTAACTTCTTCCCGATTGTTACCCCTGGCAGGTGTTTTGTCTTCCCGAATGAAGTATTTGGGGGACATAAAACATTTCAGATCTATGCTTTTCTTGGTTGTGTGATTCTGCAGACATGAAAAATAGACAACTAACAAGGGAATGGATATTTTTAAATGAGGAAAGGAAGTATTTACATCAGTGAAAAAAGTGAAAAATGCTTTTGTTTTTCTCCTCCCCCCACACTACACACACACACACACACACACACACACACACACCCTGTTCTAATCCACACACACACATCTAGTTCACACTCACACAGACCCCCATGCACACACACATGCATACAACAGTGTCCTAACACACACCCACATCCAATCCACACACATACACACATGCACACACACATACACAGAGTCTTAACTCTCTCTCTCTCTCTCTCTCACACACACACACACACACACACATCCAATTCACACACACACATACACACACACACACACCCCAGTTCCTCACCCCAGGACTCGGATGATCAATGCCCAGGCTCGGCCTTGCTCCTGCTGGAGTCACATGTGGGTTCTAACAAACCCCCCTCTAAGGCTGCCTCCTATCACATGCTCTTCAGGACAGGATGAACACATCCACCAAAAATCATGTTTTCTTTGCATCCTAACTGAAACGGCATTAAAGGGGGAAATGGGAATTCAGCGCTGCCAGCTGCACTATCTCTCCTATCAGCTCACCAATAAGGCCTGGTAGGGACCTGCCGAGCCTCTGGATAAATTGTATTTTCCAAGGGTTAATTAAGCTGTCTTGAGCTTCTGCATGAAGAGGAACAAACCGGCACTTGCAGCGCTTTCTGAAACCTGCTGTCGACATTACAGTCCCTGCTGCTTTTAGCTGTATCGATCCAATGCCTGACCTGTGAAATCCTTGATGGCTGCTAACACTAGAAGCTTACTGGAGCTTTCCAAGGGAGCTTCGGGACAGCTTGTGTAGTCAGGTACAATTACCTATCCCTCCAGGAGAGCCAATTAGTTCACAAAGAGCTGGAGCAGAACAAATGTTTTGTATGTGATTTAGAATCCTAAAAAAGAAAGGAGAAAAAAGGGGGAAAAAGGCTTTGTTCTGTCTGATTCTTTTGTTCCTAATTTTATGATTATTGTTCCATTCACAGTGGTCCTCACATCGCCTCACATGTTTCTGAAAGAATTATAAGAACATGATAAACTGTATTTACCATCTTCCCTCTTGAAACTAGGAAAATTGTCTCCTGCCATTTAAGACCCAGCTTCTGGACTAATTGTATGAACTCAAAGGTAGGAAAACCCAAGTTTGTTCTACTTTCTGCATTTTAGAAACTTTCCCGCAAAATAGTACAATAAATTTTATTATAATGAATTGCTCCTTAAAAAAAAAAAAAAAAAAGGATGGTTGGCACCTAGTTCTGAAACTTGGCTTTGCAGATAGAATGAAAGAATAAGAGATTCCTCGGCAGAAAATTGCTCTACACATCCAGTTACATACCAACATTAGCATGATTGATTCTGAAACTGAGCTAACATTATAGATTGTCAACTAATGAAGTGTGGTGTACTCTGAATACAAAGGTAGCACAACCGATCTATCATCTGTGCCCTGAGCCTAAGACTGCCTTTCCGGTCATAGGTATTAGTATTACTGTGGCATTAGCATCACGTGCCCATTTTCCGTGGTGACTAGCGATGTTCGTTTATGAGCTCGCTGCAGGAGGTGGTCTGTCCATCATTAAATACATTTCTTCGGTATTTTTGTCCTTGGATAGTATCTTAAACTTGCAGGGACTGATAATTAGCCCTCATAGCATCATGTACCAATAGAATTGACCACAAATAGAATTTACTGCCCTTTAGTACCAGATAGGCATCGAAATGAGGAGAAATGGCAATCAGTTGTTATTTGGAATAATGGGGACAAAATTTTAAAATCTGGTTTCAGATCTTCTTTCAGTAAAATAAAATAAAATCATATATGCCTCTAGGACTGTTTGGTAGCTATAAAATGAACTGGGACCAGGAGTTTCATGTAAAAAAAGGTTATCAGGTATCCATCAAGAAACCCTTTAGTCCCAGTTGAGAAGAAGATAAAAAAAGCATTTCATTCCTATTTCTGAAGTGTAGTAAACTGAAATTAATGAAAAGGTTTGATCATATTTTAGAAAGAAGTAATAAAGTAAAGTCAGTCTCTGGACATAAAAAGTGCAAAGACAGTAAAACAAAAATTAAAAATAATTTTTTAAAAATCAGTCAGTTGGATTTTACCTCAGCTCCTCTTAAGAAGATCTAGCTTTAGTGATTTGTAGCAAAGTCATAATTGCACAAAGAAGTAAGGCATAATTGGCACCTGAGGTAGGTAGAATTGGAAGCTGGCTTACATGGAGGTATAAGGCAGAAACCTTATACCTTATAAGGAGGTGTAAGGTGTACGTCAGGGTCTGTGTGCCTGAGAACTTCCTGAGGTTTGTCCCCCCAATGCAAACAATGTCAATGAAAGTGGATTCATGCTGCCTCAACTTCTCCATCTGTAGGCATAATTGCATGGAGTGGGAGAGAAAAGAGCTCCATCTTTTGTTGGTCTGTTTGTAAAATGCATTGAAAATTTGGCATCAATGGTATTCTGCTGCTTCAGATGCTTTCCTCTCTCCTTTATTAATGTCAAGTGGTGTTGAGACCACTCCATTTGGGTGCTGGAAAGGGAGCTGATAACAGTTTTCAGTACTGGAGAGTCTTAGCATATATAATTTGGTAACTGGAAAAAAACCAAAACCAAAAAACAAACCCTGTGTGATTCAGGGCTAAATTCACTATTTTACTGGGAAGAGGCAAGCAGATGGTCCATTCCATTGGTGGTCAACTTTTGGTTCAAGAATACATGTTGTGAAAAGGAGATCAAAACCATAAGCTTAATTACTCCAGTGTCCTTTCTTTTGGTGCGTGAACCCTAATCATGGCCTCGTGCTTTCTAGGTGATATTCACATGTTACACGTTGTGCCCTGAGAAAGCAATGGGTAGGTCATGCAAATTCTTCACCTTCACTGGGAAAGCAATCTAAAGTAGGTGTCAGTAGTGTAATCCTGGATATGACAGCTACTTATTTGTTACTATGGGGTACCTACTCTTATTTATTCTTCAAAATACCTTTTCCAAATGAAAAAAATTTTCAAAGTACCAGTGAAAATTCTAAAGACAATTTTTATTTGCAACCATTCTTTGAAAGAGATAGTAAGAGTTTAGTAAACTCCTTCTCAGTGTATATATAGGTCTCCTGAATAGACTATGACTTCAGTTTTACTCCAGTTCTCGGGGGCTATCATCAAGTGTTAACCTGGAACCTATAGGTATGAATTAAAGACCATCAACAGACCTGACAGTTTTCTTATCCTTTCTCACCTCCTTCTATTAAGTCTCCTATTAGGAAGGAGAATAACTTCATAAGATTGCAACTCGAAAGTTTTCAATCTTTAACAGAATGAAGTACACAATGATTTGATTTTTCTAAATCGTAAGAGGCCTTAGAGGTACCTGCCAAAGATACCAAGTACAAACAACATCGCAAGCGACATTTTAATGTTTGAAATATCGGTGTTCAGAATACATAACACAATAGTGAAGATTTTAAAACTCTGTTTTTATAAAAGAGTAGCGAGTTGGGGAAACCTAGAGGATCAGCTCCTGAAAGCTTCATTTCTAAAGTATCAAGAATATTATTCTCATTGGAAAATTGCTGCTGATATCCATCAAGTGCCTGCTTTCTTCTCCAACCAGAGCATAAAGAGTCCATGTTTTTACCCTCTGAGCATGCCTGTAAGTAGAACTAAGTGTGATTCTTCATATAAAGTCCTCAAGGAAGAGGAAGAATGGGTTCCCCAAACTTGATGGATGTAGGTGTTCAAATGAGAAAGTGAATAAAGTGTCAGACTCAAGCACAGAAAAGGATAAAGGAATTAAAGAGTCAGATAGAGGGGAGAGTGCTTATTCAAGTCTAAATGTTTACTGCTTCATGGTCCATTAGGGCATCCTGGAAGGAGGCTTAGTGTAAAATAAATGAATACGATTCTTAACAAATAATGCCATTAATGCTGCAGGATGTTCATTTCTTTTTAAAATCTATTGTTATATGTTGAATGATATATTTCTTACTAACTGTGAAAACATGACACTCTTCATCTTAAGTTTATTTCTACATTAATTCAAATTCATCTCTCTAGAAAAATTTCCCTCGTTTATATCCCTTATTTATAACATCTAATAAAATCTTCCCAAAGGTAGGAAACTCACCAAAAGGATATCTGTCCTTGTATCCAAATGACATTTTTACATTTTCCCTTCTCAATATTCTCTTCTGTCTCTAAGTTCACTGCAGATATAGAGGCCAAAATCATGCTTGATCTATAAAAGCTAATAAAAACAGGGGCACCTGGGTGGCTCAGTGGGTTAAAGCCTCTGCCTTCAGCTCAGGTCATGATCCCAAGGTCCTGGGATCGAGCCCCACATCGTGCTCTCTCCTCAGCAGGAAGCCTGCTTTCTCCTCTCTCTCTGCCTGCCTCTCTGCCTACTTGTGATCTCTGTCTGTCAAATAAATAAATAAAATCTTTAAAAAAAAAAGCTAATAAAAACTGTAGATTTCCCATCACAGCTCAATTGCTCTTTCATTTATTAATCATTGTGTAAAAGCCCTCTGTTTACTAGACACTGTGCTAGGGACTGGGTTGATAATGGTGAACAAAACAGACACATCCCCCGTCTCCTGATGCTTACAGACTAATGGGATAGATTTTTTAAATTCAAAGTACAGTAAGTGTTCAGGAAGGAAAAAATACACAGTCATGTGAGAGCAGATACTGGGGTACCAGTATGAGAGTATCAAGGAAGAGTTTTCTAAGGAATGAAGTTTGAGCTGTGAGCTCAAGTTTAAACGGCTATTAACTGGAGGGGTTTTAGAACGATACGATGGCAATTAGAAGCAGCTTCTAAGTATAACGTTATGTGGAACGGAGAAAATAGCTGGTAAACCAGAAGGAGACAGTAAGGTTGAGCACGCGGAACTAGAGAAGGAGAGAGGTCAGAGATAAAGCTGGGACAGTAGGTAGAGTGAGGACAATGAAGACCATGGGTTCATTAACAGCATTGTTCTTTGATCCTACAGTGGTAGGACACCATTGCAAGCTTATAAGTAGGAGTGACCTAATGAAATTTGGATTTTCAAAATACTACTCTGTTACCTGTGGAGAATGAAAGGGAATAAATAAGCAGGTTAACTAGTTAAAACTTTATTGTAGGGATCCTTCTATCCTGCATTCTCGGTACTAATTGTCAACTCACGCCGGTGATTGCCTGGACATAAACATGTCTATCTCTATACCCAGAACTGCCAGGTTTCAAACTGGCAGCCTGTAGGCTCAATCTAGACCCTACATACTGTTTTGCCTGTGTAGCATTAAAATATTGTATTGCTTTTTTTTTTTAACTACATTAATTTTACATAAAATTCTGACTTCTAACTTCTCTTGGTATATTAGAAAATGGGGCCACATGGACCTGAGTTTTACATGGTGACAATTTCTACATGGTGACAGTTGGCTGGAGCCAAGAAGTGGCTGCCCTTCTCTCTAAGATGAGGCACCTGCACTTGGTTTTCCAGAGTCCTTACCGCTGAACTGTCTTACAGCTGACCTGCGTCACTCACCTGTCTTGTCCTATAGGCATGTATATTTTTGGCCTTGTCAGTTCATTTTTGACACAGCTTGAGCAGTGAACTTAGTTTTTAAAACAAAAGTTATAGTTTAGAAAATAATGGGATGGTGATAATTATCTGGAATTCTGTGTCTTCTGAATATAGTAAAACTAAATGACTAGTAAAATAATCAAAACACATCTACATATAAAAGCTAATGGACTTGTTAATTGGTGTCCCCCCAATAAGCGTAATACATTCATAATGTTTTTAAAACTCTTACAGAGATTAAACTAGAATTATCCCCAAACATTCAAAATTTTAAAAAATTACAATGAGAATATGCAAATACATGGAGTTGGTATGTCAATCTCATGTCAATCTATTTGATTGACAGAATGGAGGTTAAGACACGTCATAAAAAGCATAATGTCACCTTTAACATTATTCCTAGCTTCCATTTCTTTGGAAATGGGAAGTTACTGAAATTTCTCTAATGTTGTCTTTTTTTCCTTTTTAATTGTTATGCCCTTCCTAGAAGGAAAATAGCTAAGTTTATAACTTTTCCTGAGTATAAACATGATGTATTACACACATCCACTCAGATATTCACACATCGGGCATGATGATTACTTCACCCAAACCCTCTATATTATTACTCTTTATGTGTCCTTGAATTATCATCTTCTGTGTGATTTAAATTATGCCAAATTCTACTTGTTTTGCTTCCTATGTTTTGATTATTTGCTGTATGGTGTATTAAAAATTATAACTTCGGGGCACCTCGAAGTGGCTCAGTGGGTTAAAGCCTCTGCCTTTGGCTTGGGTCATGGTCCCAGGGTCCTGAGATCGAGCCCCGCATCGGGCTCTCTGCTCAGCAGGGAGCCTGCTTCCCCCTCTCTCTCTGCCTGACTCTCTGCCTACTTGTGATCTCTGTCTGTCAAATAAATAACTCTTTAAAAAAAATTATAACTTCTTATAGAGTCTTGGTGGGTTTTTACCTCTCATCAGTGTGAATCCTGTCTTCTCTCTTTAGTCTGTTCTGCCATACATTTCTAAGTGTCTGGTGTCAACTATGACCACAGCTGGTCTCCTCCTTTTCCTCGTCCTCCTCTCCCTCTTCCTACTCAAGCACACTTCCATTATTTTTCTCATCAGTTTCTTTTCAACTTTTGGTGTTATTTTACCTGGACCTCCCCCCACCTCACCCCAGGAAGAAAACGCCACTGACTTTTCTTTAATTATTTAGTAATCAACCTGAGCATTTTTCTCTTTCTGGGGGGTGGGGTGGGGAGGAGACATTCACATTTGTATGATCATTAATCTGTTGGGGCTATTTCAAACAACAGACAACATCTTTTCTCTGTTGTTCTTTCTCTATTTCTTTCCACATTTTTTACTAGATTAGTGACATGTTTTCATTGTATTTTGTATAGAGTTTTTGAAGTTCCGTCTTCAATTTCTAGTCGACTACTGTGGTAGGCATTAGTGGTGGTGCAGTCACCAATACAGGGAGGATTATACTTCCTTGCCTTTTTGAAAGTGGGCATGAGAGTGTGATTTATGTGCTGTAGCATTAGGGAGCCGGTATGTGATTTCCCATGCTCTCCCCGTCTCTCTTTTTTCCTCCATGCTCTCCTTCTCTGCAGAGTGTACCCCGCAATACCTCATTTTAAGGTGATGGCTTTAAGGGGCTGCTTTGTCAGCCTGCGTCCTTGAGAGACAATTATTACGTTTAAGTCACTGGGATTGGGTCTGGCTTATCACCACTTAACCTAGCCTCTCTCAACTGATACAATTAGTTAATAATCATAGTATTTTATGATTATGATTATATGACAGCTAATAAAATTTTAACATTTAAACTGAATTTCCCCTAAAAGTTCAGAAAATAACCAGCATTAGTAGTCTTTCCTTTTAGCTAGATAGAATCTTTGTTGTAATTCAGTGTTTTCCTCTCATATTTTCCATCTCTAAACAATTTTCTTGAAATCAGATTGAAATTTTTCCAGTGGTTTTTCTTACTATTATACCTCATTTGTTCTATGCATCCTTATCTAATAAATCATAATCACCACGTATTATCAACAGTTAGCTTACTGCAAGTTTCAGTGTCTTTGTTCATTTATGTTTTATATCTTAGATTTCTACCTTCTAGAACTTAATTTTCACTTAGCTGGAGGACATTCTTGGGAATTACAGAGGGCGTCTGAGACTTATTATTCCTTAAAATACTTTCTTTGCCCTTATATTTGAATGATAGTTTTTTTTGAATAAAGAAATTTGGGCTTGACAACTTTCCCCTCAGGATTTTTTAGGCAGTGCTCTATTATTTTCCATATGTAAGAGAAAAGACACATAAAAGCCTTTTTTTTTTTTATTCCTTGCAGGGTAATCTCTCCTTTTTTTCCTCTGAAATTTATGATAGTTTCTCTTTACCACTGGTGTCGAAAGATTTTTAAATGGGTCCATCTTATTCTTCTAAAACATTCAAAGGCTCTTTGCTAATTGACAAATATCTCTTTTAAGTTCAGGGAAATGTGTTTCTACCATTTCCGTGACTATTTTTTTTATTCTCCCTTTCCATGTTTCTGATTCTGAAAATTGTTTTCTTGTTAGTATTTTCTGTTACTTTTCTTTCATGTTTATTTTGGTCTTTTTGTCCTGTATTTTAGCAATATCCAAGTTGATAATCCAGATTGCTAACTTTTTCCTTAAAATACCTAGTGAAAGCCAGTCCCTTTATTGTTTTGTTTATAAATTAGACATGTTTCTCATGTCCAAGAATAATACTAATTTCGGTTTTCTCATAGTAATTTTTTTAATAGAGGAGATATTCTTTTGTGTTTGAATCTTGGATTCTGTGGTAAAAATTAACTTTTTATTCTGTGTTTCTCTCTGGTTCTTCAGGACTGTTTGGTTTTGCTGTCATTTACATTCCATCTGCATTGTAATTTCCAGAAGTTCATCAAATATGATGATAGTATTTTCCAGGTTTTCTCCTCTAATTACTGATTCACCTTTATTTTTATATTTTGCTATCATTTCAATGGATCTTGGGAATTGGTAGAGATAAATTCAGTTTACAGGGATTTTGATCTAATCCAGAAGCTTCACATTTGTAATATCTTCACATTCTGAAATAACTTGGATATCTAGGCCTCTTAGAACTCATTATCACACATGGTGTCAAAGATTGTATTTCAAAGTACTTAAGACCATAAGATGGTTATGAAGTATAATCTTATTTGAATAATAAAAGTTAAGTTTACTCCATGTGTTGAAGGCAGTGTTGAGATAATTGCTTTTCATTTCTACTCTAAATATTTTTTATACCATTTTAGGCCATGAGATGTTCTTCACAAAACCTTATAGACTATATCCTTCAGGTCATGACCCAGTCTTCATAAATATATTCTAAAACACTTTATTGATAGTCTACTATCTTTATGCTTTTACTTGGTTGGGAGGAAGGATAAGATTCATTTAATGTTTCTAATAATCTACGTAAGGTCCAAACATAGGCAACACGTAATTTTTTGATGAGATTCAACCTTTACATATGATGCTCTTTGTGCAGAATATTAATGGCCTTTCAATAGGCAGTATCTTGCCTTTTCTTCCCCACTAGTCATGATAAACTTACCCTTCCTTATACACTGAGAATCACATGTCCAGTTCAATCAAGCCTGGTTTTAAGATACATATAGGTGGGCTTGGGGGTATGCCAACTGTGATGAGAAAACTGAATCTATAGTCTAGGTATCATTATCATACTGTTTAACACTCTGAACTCAATAGCCCCAGTGAGAAGACAACAGATTGATCTTGAGGGCATTATGCTAAGTGAGATAAGTCAGACAGAGAAAAACAAATATTGCATGATTATGACATATGTAGACTCTAAAAAACTAAAATTGTACAGACAAAGAGTAGAACATTAGTTGTTAGGGACTGGGGGTTGGGGGAATTGAGAAAATGTTGGCCAAAGGTGACACACTTATTGTTAGAAGATGAATAAGTTCTGGAGATCTAATGTACAGCCTTGTGGTTATAGTTGACAATATTGAATTATATACTTCAAAGTTGCTTAGAGACTAGATAAATGTTCTCATCACAAAACAGAAATGATAATTATGTAACATAATAGAGATGTTCGCTAACACTACAGTGGTAATCATATTGCAATATATAAAGATATCACATCAACACATTGTACATCTAAATACACATTATTATATTTCAGTTATATATCAGTTTTTTAAAATGGCATGAACTCATTAAATAAATTTCATTAAAATTGAATGCCTATACATTTTTAAAAGGTATAATCACTTTTAGAAAAGGGTGGGCACCCAAGTGGTGCAGTCATTTAGGCAACCTGCTCTTAGTTTGGGCTCAGGGTCATGAGATGCAGCCCAGAACAGGCTCTGTGCTCAGCAGGGAGTCTGCTTGGGATTTTTTTCTCTCTCTCCCTCTGCCTCTCCCCTCCCATTCTCTCTTTCTTTCTCTCGGATAAATAAATCCTTAAAAAGCATCATCACTTTAAAAAAACTGAATGCCTTTGAATAGATTATTTCACCTATTCAGTCCTTCATTCCCTCATCTTTAAACTGAAAAGATTGGATGAAGTGATATTTACCATTCCTTCCATGTTAAACACTCTTTTCACTTATAGAACTCATTGCAAGGGGTGCCTGGGTGGCTCCGTCATTAAGCGTCTGCCTTCGACTCAGGGCATGATCCCAGGGTCCTGGGCTCCAGCCCAGCCCAGGGTCCCTGCTCAGCAGAAAGCCTGCTTCTCCTTCTCCCACACCCCCTGCTTGTATTCCCTCTCTCGCTGTTTCTCTCTGTCAAATAAATAAATAAAATCTTTAAAAAAACAAACAAACAACTCATTGCAAATGGAATGGAATCACTAAGGTCATATTAGTTACTTTCTTCAAGGGTTCAAGATTTCTAGACGAGTGGGAAAAAACAATGTATTGTATAATTATTTCATCTCGAGTGTCGAAAAATCCCACTAATTACCTGGCCAATGAAATGAAGGTCCATGACCTGAAGCTCTCAAATTAGTAAGGAGTAAATAGAAGATGGCAGGAAAATGAACAAACAGTTGAATTTTGCTGAAGAGCCGCTGTGTCCTGAGCACTGAAATAAGTGTTGAAGCGATGGAATAGCATCATCATGCTGCATTAGAACAAGAAAGATCTAAAGTGAAAGTATTACAAGCAGAACTAGTGTGGAATGGGGAATGGGGGATTCCCCATGGAATGGGGGAAGGTCTAAAAGAATATAAAATGGAAAGGTCCTACCTTGAAGAGATCTGAATTGAAGTTATCTTATGTATCTTACGAAGTTATCTTCCTTGTGATAATAAATTTCCATTTAGTCTCTGAAGAATTCTTTTGGCTTAAACAAATTCAGATTATGATAGTGATACCAATCCATTGCATTTCTTTCTTTCTTTCTTTCTTTCTTTCTTTCTTTCCTTTTTTTTATGATGCACAAAGAATAGACTTTATAGTCAGAAGACCTTTTCTTCCTCCTCTCCCCCCTTCTATTTACTCTGGGCCTTTGGTGGCAATGTCTTCCTTTATTAGTGTGACCATCTACAAGTCACTCCTCATAGCTTGTTTTCTTTATCTATAAATGAAGATCACATTCAACCTTCCTACATCACCGAGACAGTGTGAGAATGAATAAATAAATGTGTGTGAAAGATGAAATGCAGGAACTATGTTAATTTCCAAAGGATGCAAGAAAGTATCTTTTTAGTATATTATTAACTGCTATTCTAATATTTCTTTCATGATATAATAGAAATTGTCATATTTCATGGGAAAGATCCAAAACAATCCCCCCCCCTTTTTTTAAATAGCTGTAACTATCTAGATCATTCCTGGACTAACAAATCAAAAGAAAAGTGCCTTATTAATAGTTAAGAGTCCATACATAGATATGAGACAATGAGGCAAGAGGAGGCAAATCCATCATAAAGAAATGTGGTGACAAACTCTCAAAATGAGCCTAAACAGAGAGAAAAGAGATATTTACCATCAAGACAGAATCAACTGCAACAAATCAGATAACAGATGAAGTGACGTCTTTTTTCCTTTATAAAGCAGGTCAAAGCTGGCAATAGAGATGGTGAAATAAATACACAATATTCAGGTTCTGGATCACCCACTTAATAAATTTTTAGAAGATATTCTGCTCACTCCTTCCTCATACCCTTTTGTATGGAGAGTTTCAATCCTGGGAGCTGCTTGGATGGAATTTGCATGAAGCTGTCATGTGACCACACAACCCCACACCTGCCCCCATCCTTGGGGAATGTAACAATCCTGCCTTGCCCAACTGCATGTGATGAGAAAGAAGTTTAGAAAATGGAATTGGTGAACATATCATTCTAAGGTCCAAGCTGCCAGAGAACGAGTGAAGAAAGCTCATTCACAGACAAATCCACTACAGACCGTTAGGTTTCAGCATGATGGTCTCAGCTCACACCTGGAAGTCTTGGATCTGGGTCCCAACTAAGCCCACAGTGTTGACAGTTATTCTATTTCCTTCATTTTAAGTTTCCTCCTCTGTAGAATGAATTAATGTCTGCTCTATCTCCTAAGGTTATTCTGAGATGCAAATGACATCATATCTATGAGAATACTCACACAAATGTTATTTTAATTTGGTTTGATCTGTGTACCTTTGCCTCCTAAACAATGGTTCTTCCAGGTAAGAATATCAATGCTCAGGACATGGATATAGAAATGAGTGTGTTTGTGAAATAGCGCAGAAATGTTTGTGGACTGTTAGTTAAACCTGAATGCAACAAACAGCTTTGAGCAACCACAGTATGGGAGCAATACCCACCAAACACATCTAAATGGCATTTCCTTTTTCATTGTGGTCATCTCCTTTCTCTTTCCTCATCCTCTATACCCCCATGACTGACAGTGTTGAAAACTCCCCTTCCATTCTCCTTTCTTCCCTTCTGAGAGAGAAGCCAAAGCTTTCCCATCCCTCCTCTTCCTTGTACCAGCAGGCTCTTCCTCCCTTTATAGCGCTTTCTCTCTAGCTCAGCACAGCATTTCTGTTTCCATAGGAAACTGTTTCCACATTTTTTCCCCAACTATCATTTCATGCTTTTTCCTGCCTAATAAAGAATCATTTGCTGTTGTACTAAAACAAATATTTATATTTCCTCTCCACTCACTAACTCCTTAATGCTTTGCAGTTTTGTTGCCATTATTACACGCTACCTTGTCTGTCCCCAACAACGCTGCGAGTGAATTCCTTCTGGACAAATTCACAGTCCCCTTTCCAGCCCCATTCTACTGGCCCTTTCTACTGCATTTTATTTCATCAACTTCCTTTCTGACTTGTTACTCTTTTTTCACTTAATTTTGATGACATTGTAATTTCTTG
This sequence comes from Mustela nigripes, assembly GCF_022355385.1. Classification (NCBI taxonomy): domain Eukaryota; kingdom Metazoa; phylum Chordata; class Mammalia; order Carnivora; family Mustelidae; genus Mustela; species Mustela nigripes. The sequence goes on from NC_081563.1 coordinate 64,226,222, forward strand.
CCTTCTCCTACCTATTTTTTTTTTCTTTCCCTACCATTTCATGTCTCTTGTTCAGGATCTACCTACCCTCTTTCCTATTAATGATGATTTATTTGGACTCAACTTTCTCCTGTTTCTCTCTGACCCTCACCTTGCCAAGAAAACTGATGTGTGCTTCACTATTTATAGTACACAGAAAGATGATATCCAAATCTTCCTTCTCTCTAAGAACATTTCCTATTCTCATCAATGTATCACTTCTTAAAAATCATGCCATCATGTAAAACCCAACAAGTCGAAATAATTTATTTACTGGAAAGGCACACTTAGAGGCTTCCCAAAGGTTAGAAACAAGAAAAGCTTCTTTGCATTAACTGCTATATTATTAACTACTGGGTGTGCATGTCTGCAGGGCTGATACAACTGAAAGGTTTTCTGGAGGTCACTGTGACGCTCTGGGGAGGAAAGTGAAGGGGAAGTCTAAATGCCTGGGTCTTCCTTTTTCTCCCCCTCCAGAATGTCTTATAAAAGGTTCTGCACAACGGGTACCTGGGTGGCTCAATTGGTTAAACATTCAACTCTTGATTTTGGCTTATAAAATCTTAATTATATTAATTATAAAAGAATGTCTTATAAAAGGTTCTCACAATGGGTACCTGGGTGGCTCAGTTGGTTAGACATTCAACTCCTGATTTTGGCTCAGGTCGTGATCTCAGGATCATGGGATCAAGCCCTGAGCTGGGCTGCATGCTCAACAGAGTGTCTACTAGATTTTCTCCCTTGGCCCCTCACCCCTACTTATGCATGCACATTCTCTCTCTCTCTCTCTCAAATAAATAAATAAATCTTGAAAAAAAGAATATTCTGCACAGAAGAATGTGTGATTCTTTTGATGTGGAATTCAAGAACAGGTGAGACAAACCATAGTGATAACAGCTAGAATCATGGCAATATTGACTGGGCAGGGATACAAGTAAGTGTTCTGAGATGCTGGAAATATTCTCTACCTTGATCAAGGTATGATTCCACAAGCTATGTATACAAGTATAAAAAGCCATCAAACTTTATACTAAAGATTTATGTACCATACAGTATATAGTAACAACTTTAACATAACTTTAAAAATAAAGTAAGTTTCCCTGTGCAGTATACACTGATGCAATTGACTGAATAAGTATGGCACCAGTCAATGAGGACAGAAAGAAAATGTTGATCAGAAGTACTACATAGGGGCACCTGGGTGGCTCAGTGGATTAAGACTCTGCCTTCGGCTCAGGGTCTGGGATCAAGCCCACATCAGTCTCTCTGCTCAGCAGGGAGCCTGCTTCCCACCGGCCCCCCCCCCCAGCCTGCCTCTCTGCCCACTTGTGTTCTTTGTCTGTCAAATAAATAAATAAAATCTTTTTTTTAAAAAGTACTATATAGTGAAAAGGAGGTTTTCCCTAGTACCAGATCTTCACTTATGTAATAGTTTGGCATCAGATATTTGACCAAATGCCACAGGATCAAGTTGGATAAACCCAGCTTGGTGAGTTAAAATTTAAAAAAAGTTCAAGTTATAGGACTTTGAAAATAGAATATTATTACATAAATGATACTATTTTAAATCTAGTTCTGAGAACTTAAACCTATGAGTTCATTTGAGTATGGACACTGGGATTATGAATTTTTGATGAGTCTCTAGGAATATATAAATATATAAATATCTGTATAATTTTTTTTGGTGCCCTTTGACAGCTTATTACATAATCATCAATGTGTTTCAGAAGGAACTTATTCCATACAGTTATATTTTTGAAATTTCTAGACCCAGTCCTGTTTGATTCCTCAGAAAATCTGGTCTCTTTGATTTGGGCAATAGTTATTTATATATCATAGCCATCTCTCTTTTATTTATTTAATAATTCCAGTTTTCTAGCAGTGATGCAATAACTAGCTTTAGAAAGTACTGATACATGCTAAATTTTTGAAAAATTTACTTTAAAAATCTGAAATTCTTACTATGGTAACTTTTCCTTTTAATACTTTGCATATTGGTATTTATCAGTGAAGTATGATTAAATAGGACCAAGAAAAGCCTTTTTTTGGCACATGTACTGCTGTATGTGAGGTGTTCATCAGGAATATCAAACACTATTATTTGAAAATTTTCTCCTACTCATAGATCAGGATAGTGAGGCTATAGTAAATTAGAAGTGATGAATCTCTCAGGCATCGGCTGTCCTATTACACACCTGTGAATAATGCCACTGGTATTGTAATGTCAGCAAGGTTCTACAGAAGGTCCTAAAGAAGCCAAAGCTGCGTAAATCTGGTTGAACAGAAAGTATTAACATTAAATTTTAGAATATCATTGAGAATTCCTTGGTTTTTATTAAACTTACTGTAAGTATAATTGTTTTATCTTTTCCTGAATATTCTGACTCTCAAAACTTGGATCAAGAAATATCAATTGATTGATAATTAGAATTCTCTTAATGGAGAAGAAACCCAATCAAGGCATACAATTCTTTTTTTCTGGTTCATGTGGGTAAATGACAATACAATGCAATTTCAAAGACTTCTTAAAAAATATACTAACTTTGCCTGTTATTCAGTAAACTACAGAGTTACTAAAATTTGTGCATTAATAGTGTTTATTAAAGACGTGAATCAGAATTACACTAAGAAATCTTTTTGCTGCATAACTGTGCAATGTTGCAAATTACTGCACATTATTTTGTGTCCATATTCACAAAAAGTTGCTATTCTTTGCAAATAGCAGAAAACATAGTTGTCTTGAGTTGTTCCTGGCTTCCAATAGTTGTTCTTTTTAAAAAAACATACTTAATTATAAAATATATATTTATTATAATCTGTGTTTTGGTGGGAATTATCTGGCTAACCCTAACATGTATAGTGATGCATATTTTATTTTATTTTTTTTAAAGATTAATTTATTTTAGATTTCAGAGGGAGAGAGAGCACACAAGCAGGGAGAGGGGCAGAGGGAAAAGGAGAGGGAAAGAATCCCAAGCAGACTCCCCACCGAGTGTGGAGCCCAACATAGTGCTCAATCTCATGACCCTGAGACTATGACCTACACTGAAATCAAGAGTCATATACTTAACCAACTGAACCGCCCAGGGACCCTATGATGCACATTTTAATCAACAATATTTTATATCTATATCTGGATTTTAAGACATGTATGTGTTGCATACAAATGGAAAGACATACCATCCTCATGGATTATAAGAATTAGTGTTGTTAAAATGTCCATACTATCTAAAGCAATCTATAGATCAATGCACTATCAAAATGGCAATAGCACTTTTCACAGAATTAGAACATTAATCCTAAAATTTATATAATACCACAAAAGACCCCAAATAACTGAAGCAATCTTGAGAAAGAAGAACAAGGCTGGAAGTATCACAATCCCAGATTTCAAGATACACTACAAAGATGTAATAATCAAAACAGTATGGCACTGGCACTAAAACAGACACACAGATTAATGGAACAAAAAAGAAAGCCCAGAAATGAACCCACACTTACATGGTAATTAATCTATTAAAAAGGAGGCAACAATAAACAATAGGGAAAAGATAGCCTCTTCACTAAATGGTACTTGGAAAACAGCTACATACAAAAAATGAAACTGGACAACTTTCTTACACCATATACAAAAATAAACTCAAAATGGATGAAAGACCCAAATGTGAGAACTGAAACCATAAAAGCCCTAAAAGAAAACATAGGCAGTAATCTCTTTGACATTAGCCTTTGCAATGTTTTTCTAGATATATTTCCTCAAGCAAAGGAAACAAAAGCAAAAATAAACTGCTAGGACTACATCAAAATAAAATGTTTTACATAGCCAAAGAAACCATCAACAAAACAAAAAGACAACCTACTGTATGGAAGAAGATATGTGCAAATGGAATATCCAATAATGGGTTAATATCCAAAATACATAAAGAACTTATATACCTTAATACCAAAACACCTCAAATAATCTGACTTAAAAATGGACAGACAGCCCACATAGACATTTTTCCAGAGAAGACACACAAGTGGCCCGGAGATCCATGAAAAGATGCTCAACATCACAAATCATCAGGGAAATGCAAATCAAAAGCACAATGAGCTATTACCTTATATTCTCCAGAAAGCCTAGAATCAAAAAGACAAGAAATGACAAGTACTGGTGAGGATGTGGAGGAAAAGGAGCCCTTTTTAATACAGTTAATGAGAATGTGAATTGGATCAGCATTGTGAAAAACATTACGGAGTTTCTCAAAAAATTAAAAATACAAATACCATGCAATTCAGTAACTCCATCACTGGTTATTAACCCAAAGAAAACAAAAATACCAATTCAAAAAGCTATATGCACCCCTAATGCAGCAGGATTCATAATAGTCAAGATATGGAAACAACCCAAGTGTCAGTCAATGGATGAATGAATATATATAATAAACATAATGGAGTATATCCTCAGCCTTAAAAACGATGAGCTTGTGCCATTTGCTACAATATGGATGCACTTGGTGGGTATTATGTTAAGTGAAATAAGTCAAACAGAGAAAGACAAATACCATGATTTCACTAATGTGTGGGATCTTAAAATCAAAAGCTGAAAGCAGCTCATAAATATAGAGGATAAACTGATGGTTGCCAGAGGGAAGAAGATGGGGAGATGGACAAAATGGGTGAAGAGGAGTGGGAGGTAAAGGCTTCCAGTTAGGAAATGAATAAGTCATGGGGATGAACGGTATAGAATAGGGAATACAGGCAATGGTATTAAATAGCACTGTATGGTGACAGATGGTAGCTACACTTGTGGTGATCATTGTATAGACTTGTTGATTCATTGTGCTGTTCCCCTGAAACTGATGTAACATTATGTGTCAAATATGTTTCAATTTAGAAGAAGGCATGTATGTGTTGGGTTCTGATATGACTAAATAATACCCTTCTTGCTAATGCAGATAGATGTATAATCTCCTATCCCTCCTACTCACTTATGAAGTGACATTTCCTGGTTACTATCAAACTCTATTTTACCTGGATATTTGCCCATCTTAAATTGATCTAAACATATGAAGAACTGTTCCAAATCATTTATTATGATAACTTGTATTGCTATGTAAAAACATTATGTATACCTGCTCTACTTTAGTTGCTTTTTTCCATTTTATACTAACTTTCCTTCTCCTATACCACAGATATAGCTAGTTATAGCTATGAATGCAACCAAAATAGAGTAATTTTGGTGCTATGGAGCCTACGTATTCCTGGGTTTTTATTTAAAAATATATTGACACAAAATTTGCTGTAATTTATAGTCCAGGAGCATAATCTGTATCCTGCTTACACTATTGCTATTCTATCTGGCATTAAGCAATATTCCTAGTTTGACTTGGAAGGGGTCATACCAGGGTCTTGGTGTACTTCAGATCAGATCATCTCGAGAAATACAGTTTCCACGTAGCTGAGACACTTGGCAGAGCTAAACATTGCTTGCAAATGGGCCATAATGTAAATTCTATTGTTATTTGGCTACTTATCCTGAAATTAGAGTCTGCCATGTCCTGGTCTGTGTTGTAAATAAACCATATTGTGTTTATCATGTCCTTCAACTTACACATATTTTAGTATTAATTTCATGTAATCACATTAAAGTAACAGCACTGTGAGAGACCTCAAAGGCCATCTGATTGTTTATTTCTCAAACTGAAATTTGTCATCCTGTCTGGTACAATGGGGTACCTGGGTTACTGGAAGGTACAGAATTTTTGAAACTCTAATATGGTGCACAATAAATATATACTTTTTATCAGTGGGAATTTGAAACGTCATTTTGGGGTTAAATAGCACTGTTTTGTATTATGTTTTATGTAAAATCCCATGCTTTGCTTTGGATAGATAGTACACAAGGTTTCAAAAACATTCCTGTGTGCAGTGATTGCTTTTGGATACTGCTAGTTTTCTATTGCCATCATAACAAATTAGCACATATACGGTGACTTAAAACAGCCCTTATTTATTATCTCACAATTCTGTAGGTCAGAAGCTCTGAGCTTCAAAAGACTGAAATCAAGGTGTTGGGTAGCTGAGCTTTCATCAGGAGATTCTGAGAAGAATCTGCTTTTGGGCTCATTCCAGTCTGTGGCAGAATTCACCTCCTTTCCTTTGTAGAACTGAATTCCCTCTTCCCTTGTCACAGGTCTGGCAAGGGTTTGTCTTTGCTTCTGCAAGCTGTCTGCATTCCTTTCCATGCTTTTCCATGAGCCCCTGACCCTGCTCTAGCAAAGGTAGGCCAAGCTGTTCTCACAGCTGGAATCTTGCTGACTTCTTTTTCTGGTACATCTCACCTGTCTCTGCCACTCCAGCTAAAAGAACTTTTAAGGGCTCTTTCGCCCACCTGGATAATGCAGAATATTCACCTTATGTTAAGGTTCCTAACCTTGATTACACATGCAAAGTCCTTTTGTTAGGTACAGTAACATATTCACAGTTTCCAGGAATCAGGACAGGGACATGTTTGGGAGGCCATTACTCAGCCTACCACAAAAGCACCATCAGGCCCTTAGGGGAACACTTGAAAGGGACTGATATTTTAATCTTCAAGATGAGAAAAATCAGGCCCAGAGAAAGTGAAGTGACCTGCTAGAGTTTATACAATCGGACTGACCGTTCTGCAGTTAAAAACCGTGTGATCCTGAATTCCAGCACGATGATCTTTTCTACTGAAGCATGCTATCATTCAATTGAATAAAATGCTTCTCGTCTGTGTAGTTAGAGCATCTACACTTGGCACACTGCCCCATGGAGAATCAAAAAAGTCAGCATAAGAGCTTCAATTTATAAATAGTCAATATGTATATTTGATTATCTAAAGACAGTAATATTAGGATATTTAATTAATTTTTCTCACTTGTTCCTCTTGGTTTTTACCATTGTTTTGATGGAAACTGAGCCTGGGAATTTACTAAAGTGAGCCACTCTCTCGGAAAGAGAGCTCCCATTAGTCTTATCCAAAGAGGAATGTCCAAGATGAAGCTTTGTGATTTGCTCGAAGTTCAGTGTTGATACTTATCATAACTATGCTTATATTAAAAAAAAAAAACTCTGTAGCAGTTATTTATATGATCTTATAAATACTATCGTACAGCTGTGGCGTGCAATCTCATCCTTCACAAGAACAGCAGTACACGTAGGTGAATCTATCAAACTTTTTACTGGTACATCAAATTAACCTTGCACCACTGTGCTTAAGTGAAGCATGCTTTGAATTTTTCAATAATTCTTCAGCACGTAGAAGGAAAGCAGGTAGGCAGGAACTCTGGAGACAGGATGTTCAATTCCTGAGAGAAGCACATATGCTTCAGAAGGGTTTTCACAAAATATGGATAAGCTGTTCCTCTACATTTTTTCCCTTTTCCCCCCTCTTCCCTTAGGCTTTCCTCATTTTCTTCTGCTTAAACCCTGGTTCTGCTCTGCTTGCTTCTTGATTCTTTTTTCTAAAACCTGTGCTTTCTCTTCCCATATGGAATCAACAATGACACCGATTAACTAGAAAAGTATATACAACATGTTTGTTTAAACCCTTGTGTGGCAGAGAGTGGGATCACCAAATATTCCTACTGCTGTCTTCCCTGTTTTCTTTATTTTAGATTGAAGTCATGTGACTAGGTCTCTCCAGTGGATTGTGAGTAGAAGAAAAGGGTGTCACTTACAGGTCCAGGCAGTTATGAGACAGTGGGCCTCCTCCACCTCTCTCTGACTCTGCTCTGTGATCCTAGCAACCTTAAATTCTCATGGTGAAGGTACAAGACAGAAGTGGTGGCTTAACCCATATTGTTAAACCCATAATGTTAAACAGGCAAAAATAAACACCAGACATTGTTTTGTATTAAGCCTTCGATAGAGATTTCTGGATTTAGTCTAGCCTATCATGCCCAATTTTCAGAACTTGGTAGCAGAAATGGGTGACCGCCATCACAAAAACACAGAATATGTTCTGTTAACTACTTCTCAAGCATAATGCTTGGAAGAAGGCAATAAGGAAACAGATATTGGAGGGTAGGGAAAAAAGAGGCAATCCTTATTCTACAGTGACAAGACATCCCAGGAAACTGTCATCAGTAGTAATCTGGGAAACAGACTGTGCACCTACACGCTGAGCTGGGAGTGCCACATCACAGGATTGGAAAAGAAAACATCAGTATTGTACTGTGTGTGGTAAGGGATTGTATTAATGAATTTAGCTCAAGAAAGAGTTGTCTGGTTTGCAGCAGAAGTAAGAGGAAATACAGGGTTCAGAAATATGGCCTTTGCAGGGCTGGAAAAGCCTACTGCTTCTAGAATTTAAGTAGCAAGAAACAGTATTAATAAAGGCTTTGAGGATCAAATGGCTAACAAAAGCTACCAACTAGGCAAAATGACTAGGGCTGAAACTCAAAATAACTTTGAGCTTTCCCATTTAGTTATAAAAGCCTTAAAATAGCTACCATTTTCTTGAAAGATAATGTATTCAATTTCCATTGCCATGTAACAAATTATCCAAATTTATTTGGGGTAGAACTACACTCATAATTTTATGGTATATAAATTGTATTTCAATAAAGCTGTTAAGAAAACAGAAATATATATTGATTAGTCTCATATTTTCCATGGGTCAGGAGTCTGGGCAGTGGTTTTTTGGATCTTTTGTCTCTGAAGAGCCAATTGAGGTGTCAGCTGGGGTTGTGGTCTGATCTGATGCTGGGGTCCTCATCTAGTTTACAGTGTTGGTAGAATTCATTTCCTTGCATCTCTAGAACTCATAACAGTTTGCTTGTTCAGGGCCAGCAGAAGAGAGACAGCTTCTGCTGCTTTACATGTCTGATCTGTAGACCCTCTTTTAAATGTTCAACTGATTAGGTCAGGCCCACCCAGGATAGGGTCCCTTTTGGATTAACTCAAAACCAACAAATAAGGAACCATACATAATTGTGTGTATAAAAATTCTTCCACCTTTACCATATAACATAACTTGATTTCAGATGTTACATCATCATATTCAGATGTGTCACTCACACTCAAGGGAAGTACTACATATCCAGGACATGTACCATTTTATAATCCTACTTACTATAGAGAGATAGGGAAACATGGGGGTGGAAGGAGAAGGAAAGAACAATGAACTTATAAGCTTAGGAAATAAAGTAGGTCTGAGAACAGTATCTTGAAAACAACTTTGGATGTGAGATCTTACAGGTGCATATTACTGGAACAAAAAGATTACATGCCTTCTATGTTTTTAAGGAAAATGTATTGCCAGGGTGTCTGGGTGGCTCAGTCATTAGGCATCTGCTTTCATCTTGGGTCATGATCCCAGGGTCTTGGGATGGAGCCCTGCTTGGAGTTTCCTGCTTGGTGGGAAGCCTGATTCTCCCTCTCCCATTCCCCCTGCTTGTGTTCCCTCTCTCGCTGTGTCTCTCTCTGTCAAATAAATAAATAAATCTTAAAAAAAAAAAAAAAAACACAAAGAGGGGGTGCCTGGGTGGCTCAATGGGTTAAGCCTCTGCCTTCAGCTCAGGTCATCATCCCAGGGTCCTGGGATCCAGCCCTGCATGGGGCTCTCTGCTCCACAGGGAGCCTGCTTACCCCTCTCTCTCTGTCTGCCTTTCTGCCTACTTGTGATCTCTATCAAATAAATAAATAAAATCTTAAAAAAAAAAAAAAAAAGGGAAAATGTATGGCCAATAAAATCTTGACCGCCTTTGACTGTTTGAAATTTAAAACCACCTTTGGTCCGGAATCTTCCCAAAGCAAGAGGTGGGCTGCAAAGCTGTATGGCTACCAACAGAGCCTCTTCTCCTGTGGCTATCAAAGATGTATCAAACAGGACAATGAAAAAGGAAGAATCTTTTGCAGATGGCCTCAGGGGCCACAGAGAACAATGGACAAAGAATTTTCTTCCACAGTAGAATCAGGGTCTTATCAGGGAACCTTCCCACCCAAGAGTAAAAGGCCTATTACTTCAGAGCTGCTATGTGTTTCCTATTGGTTATGGGCTGAATTGTTTCTCCCATCAAATTCACACTTGAAATGCTTATTCCCAGTATGTTAAAATGTGATTGTTTTCAGAGATAGAACCTTTAAAGAGGTCATTACTTTAAAATGAATTTTTGGGGCGCCTGGGTGACTCAGCTGGATAAGCATCTGCATCTGGCTCAGGTCATGATCGCAGGGTCCTGGAATCAAGCCCTGCATCAGGCTCCCTGCTTAGCGGGGAGCCTCCTTCTCACTCTTTCTCTCCCTCTGTGCTTTCTCTTTCTCTGATAATTAAATAAAATCTTTAAACAAATTAAAATGAGACAGTTAGGGTGGGCTTTAATAGAATCGGACTGGAGCCTTAGAAGAAGAGGAAATGTGACACACAGACACCATGGATATACGTGCACAGCGTAAAGGTCACAAGAGGGCACAGCAAGAAGTTGGGTCTCTGCAAGCCAACGACAGGAGACTCAGAAGAAACCAAACTGCTAGCACCTTGGTTTTGGACTTGCAGTTTCCAAAACTGTGGGAAAATAATTTATGTTTTTTAAACATCTTCGTTTGTGGTATTTTGCTATGGCAGCCCTAGCAAACTAGTACATATTCCTGTTGCTGTTCCTGCTCTCATGACTGGTAGTAGGGTGGTGAGGAAAGGGCATAGATGCTGAAGGGTTTCTTTTTCTTTTTAGTGTGGATCTCCAGACAAAGAGAAGCCACATCTGGACCAGATAGAGAATCTTGGCACTCCTGACCTCTGCGTTGGAGGCAATGACTTCAGGGAACTTTGGAATTTTTCCCCTGGAGAGACACTGAGTATATGCTATGTGTAGGATGAAGGAGGAAAATGGATATTGAGTGACAAGAAGTATGGGTTGTGGCAATGACAGTAAGGCTCAAGAGAATTTCAATGTTGCTCCTTTTCTTTTCTTTTCTTTTCTTTTCTTTTCTTTTCTTTTCCTTTCTTTTCTTTTCTTCTTTCTTTCTTTCTTTCATGTCAGAGAGAGAGAAAGAGAGAGAGAGAGAGAGAGAGAGAACATAAGCAGGGGGAGCAGAAAGCAGAGGGAGACAGATAAGCAGACTCCCTACTGAGGAAGGAACCCAATGCAGGACTTAATCCCAGAATTCTGGGATCATGACCTGAGCCAAAGGCAAGTCGCTTAACTGACTGAGCCACCCAGGCTCAACCCAACTCAACCCCTCTACATTTCCTAGCCAAGCTTTCTTTGCCCTGACAGGTCCTGATTTTATCATTCTCAAATATTCATGCTCTCTTTCCATATGAGAATATTAGACATTCCTGCCTGTCACCATGGGACTTCCCTCCAGAGCAGCACACACGCCTGTCCATGTGGCTAGCTTTGAACGAGGAAATGTAAGTAGAAATGATGGTGCCAGTTTTGAGCAGAAGCTTGAAGAGCCATTTATTTCTTTTCTATTCATTGATTTGAATCCATGAAGAGGACTAGGGTAGAGCACAGCTGTTTCGAGTAGGGTGAGTAGCATGAGCAGAAGCTGAAATCTAGCCCTAAGCATACTTCACAAGTATGGTGAGCACAACTTATTGGGGGAATAGAGTTGGATTAGAGTCGTTTATATACAACACACACACACACACACACATTCACACAGAAAAGTGGCAATTACATATCAGACCTTATATTGGTAAGTATTGTAATAATTCACAGGCTCCCGTCTAGGCAAAAGGTCTCCATCAGGGAAGTCTGAAAACGGTCATCTTGTAGAACAATCTATCCATGGGAAATCTTGCAGCAGGAAATTCGAAGAGGCACAGGCTTACTTTTATTTTCTGGGTATGATCATAATTTAGGATAGAAAGAGTACCCAATAGAAATTATAGTCAACATAATACAAGGTCTTCTTCAAATTAGAAAGTATGGGCATTTTATTGTTTTATTTGATCTTGCTTGGTTTTTAAATTTGATACATGAACTGGTGAATTCAGAAATACTTTTCCATATAAATCCTGCTCAAGTATTTTCAGAGCATTCATGTTATGTCACTCACAAATTGGGTAACCCTGATCCAGTTACTGAATCCTTGCTGAGTTCTGTTTCCTCGTGGGTAAACTGGCTTTTAGTGACAAAGCCAAATTCACGGGCGTTTTGCTAGAAATAAATCTGCTAGAGTAAGTGCACAAAAATCAGTGCAGTGCCTGGAACATGTCAGGCATTGTTACCTCCCCCCTCAGCCTCTTCTTCCTCCTCCTTGTTCATATTTGAAAAAAAAAAGGAAGAGGTGACTTTTTTTGATGTAGTTCCTGTTTAACACATGAACTAATGAATGGATATTTTTCTTCTTTTTAAATACATGAATGTTCTAAGAACATTCATGGGGTTTTTGCTTTGCTTTGTTTTGTATTCTTTGTGTACACATAGCTAATGTGTTGGATCTATTATATGACCATCGCTTCCTTCCAAAGACCAACACACATAGCCACTGTTTATCTGGTGTTAACAATTGGAATAAAGGATATAATGTTGAAAAGGAAAAAAAAAAAAAGGAAACCTGGAGTTGAGGACCCTACGCTTGACTGTAGCCCTAACCACCTCCACGAGCGGGGTGTCATAAAGAAGGAAAATGTGAATGTTGACATTGGCAAACATTTCCTGTTGCCTTATAGACACATAGGTTTTGTTAAAACCCATAACATTTTTTGTTTTTGTTTTTGTTTCTGATTTCGAGCAGGTGTAGGCAAGCTACAGTCTACAAACCAAATCTGGCCCACTGCCTGTTTCCTGTTTTTGTAAATAAAATTTTATTGAACACAGCCACCAGGGTCCCCCGCCCATCCTCCATTTCATCTGGTGGCTGCTTTTTGCCACCATGGTAGACCTGAGTTGTTGGAACGACACCATATGGCCAGCAAAGCCTACAATGTTCACTATCTGTCTCTTTACAAAATGAAACTGATGACCCCTCATTGAGAGGAACGACTCTGTACATGTAGAGAAATATTGTCTCTTTAATTTCTAAGGCGAACTATTTCTAACCCTTTTCTCTTGGCCAAAGACAGTTGGAGAGAGAAAAGAACTTTCCTTTTCTTATCTCCCTTTTGTTAATCTGTCCTTCTGGTAGTCAGCTTCTAAATCACAGTAGTATATACTTGTCTCCCACCATACCTGACAGATTACAATATATCTGTGGCAAAGTTCATCCTTATGGAAGGGCCAAAAGTATTGTGACCATTAGGCAGTCACGTCACAACATCTAGAGAGCCTCTAGAGAGAAGCAAGACAGAACTTCCCTTCCCTGATTTCGAAACAGACCTCCTCACTCTTAAGTCTGAAATCTATCTTCATGACCATAAACTTTCCTCATACAAGAGGCTAGATGAAGATCGACAAATAGAGTATGCCATTTGCCATAAAGCTGGTGAATAATGAAATCCGATCGGATATTCTTGCTTCCTAGACCTGTGCCTAGTGGTGTGCTCTGCTGGGTTGATCGTGTCTTGTACACCCTCTTGGATAGTTAATGATAAATAATAGGCCAGTAAGAAGTATTCAAGCATTCAGTTTGATGGCTTCAGAATGACAAGCTACTCTATGCAGCGGCATTATAAAAATGGATTCGGGGTTTGGTTCAGTTTATCAAAAAGCTGTGAACTGTCCTTGAAACCCTGTGGATTTTAATTGCTTATAATGCCTATCTAAAATGATCCTATGAACGGTGCATTTGATATTTTCCCCTTTTCATGCAAGTGACAATTTTTTTATACATAGGTAAGGGGAAAAACCCTGCGGGATTGTCAGAAATGCTGCATCCCACTTTATGAACCCTGAAGTAATGGCTTCACAAGAGATACATGCAGGAGCCTGTTATTGACTGTGAAGACATTCTGTATCGGTTGACGGTGAACTGAAGTATCGTTTTCCCTCTCATCCTGGCACCTGGATAATATTAAATCTGAACCTTTGATTTGATTGATACATCTCAGCAGCAGGACGTTTAGACATTGATGTCATAAAACCAAAATGAAATATTTTATATCACTGAACACAGCCCTGCAAGGTACAGTAGTTAAAATCAAATGAAGTTAGCATCAATTTTCCAGTTACTTAGAAAGCATACACACCGGCACACACGTGCACATATATACATAAACCCACTGTCGAAGCGCCCCCCCCTTTTTTGTTTCAGAGTGACATTTAGTAAAAACATAAAGTTTACCTAAAGAAGCTGAGGTGGCAGCTTTAAATGCAATAAACGGGGACCTACTTACATATGCAAAACAGGCACTCACAGGTGCAAGAAAGGTAATTGCTGGTGCAAAATATGCCATTACCTGTTTTACAGGCACAGCCGCCTGATTTGTAAGGGCAACTAGCTGATTTTGTCTTCCTCTGCATAATTTTTATGTAGAAATTAGTTGCTTTGGAAAATTTGGCACTGATATTTCTCTGTTCAGAGGCCTAAAATATATTAGGCATAGAAGACAATGGAAGCTTCGCAGTCAGTCAGTAAATGCATTTGTTGTCTATTTTTATTTGTAGAGACTAAAACACAGAAAGGCTCTTGGAAATCTTACTTCTTTTCCTCTGATAACAAGATTTTTTTTTTTTTTTTTTTTTTTTTGTTTAGTACAGTGTGTTTCATTAGCGCTTTAAAATCCGCTGAAACCAGGCGGCAACTTGCCTGCCTATTAGTTTAACTGAAGGCCCATCACAGCCGTGCATTATGCATTGTCTTGGGAACAATTAAGACATGCCATCCCCACAAAGCAGTTTTTAAGTGGGCAAAACATATTTAATGGTAGGGTTTGTGGCACCCAGAATGAAAATACAATGGAAACTAGAGGGAATATGTACTTACCCTAACACTAAACGGGTTCCTTATAATTCACATATACTCTCTTGGGGATATGGTATCCCTGGTGTGCATTCTAAGTGTTGCTAATGAAATGTTTATCATCTATGGCAGCCTAAGCAGAAAAGCGTAATCTGCGGCCAGCTAAAGGGCACTGTTAACAACAGCAATCATGCATATTTAACATGCACATAATTATTGATCTCTTTAGTAAAAAAGCTTATGAATAATATTCATATTTAGGGCTAGGTGCTAAAGTACCCTGGGAATCGGGCATCAGGAGCTTAGCAATTGATAGATTTAGACAGGTCGGATAATGTCAGTCTAAAGGCATCTAATCGATACAGACAAATGTGTCAGAAAGGTGGTTTGAGAAATACCCTTATGGTGTATAAAAAAGACCTGATTCAGTATCCCCTTTCCTTTCTTAATATGATACACATATGTTTCTAAAGCAAGAGTATTTTTTATCATTTCTATACCAAATGCTCATGGTGGGTCAAATTAAAACACAGTGTATGGCCAGTGTAGTCATCCTGCTCCCAATATCCTATTAGAAGTTAACAACAACAACAAAAAAAGTGTTAACATAAGTATGTAACTTGTGTGCCACTCTTAATATGTTTTCAGCATTAAAATTTGGGAGCATTCTGAGAACAAACATTTAAGAAAATTTGTTTGAACAGTTTTCCTGTCAATAAAGGTAAATTTTGTGGAAAAAGACTAGGGAGCAGACCCAATGTGAAGCCACTGACAGTTCCATTTAATACAATTAGCTGATTCCTGTTTAGAGGACACATTACCTATGAACAACAGGGTTATCTTTTGTGGCACTTCAGTGACCAGATTCCTTATAGTGGAGTGAGTTGAAGATCCTCCAGTTAACTGGAGGGAGAAGTTTTGTATTAAACCTGAATTTCCACTTTAAGAGTCATTATTGAGGGAATCAGAATCAGGACTTGGTCTCAGAAGGCATTTAGATCCAGATGGCATGGTTATGTTTCTTTCTAAGATCTATACAATAAATTGTATGAAATGTTATCAATGACCTTCTTGCTGGTAATTTTTATTTTTAAGAGCAGGTCACAGATGAGGTCCAGGATACAAATTTAATTTGTATGAAATAGTTTAGTTAGCTTTATTGTGTTCCCTTGTCTCCTGTGACACTCCATGAGAACAGAAATTTGGTCTTTTTCCTTTAGTAACTAGCAAATATCCTTAGTTGTGTTCTTTCAAAGGAACTAACATGAATAAATGCATATAAAATAGTATATAGGAAGGAAGGTAAGGAAAAAGGAAAGACTGGGGAAAGTTTTAGAGAATTTTTTTTTCTATTTTGTATGGGAATATTTTTCAGTATGGACAGTGATCTTCTTTCTTTTTTTTTTTTTAAAGATTTTATTTATTTATTTGACACAGGGAGAGAGAGAGAGAGAGATCCCAAGCAGGCAGAGAGAGAGGCAGAAGCAGGCTCCCTGCTGAGCAGAGAGCCCGATGTGGGGCTCGATCCCAGGATCCTGAGATCATGACCTGGGCTGAAGGCAGAGGCTTAATCCACTGAGCCACCCAGGCGCCCCTGGACAGTGATCTTCTAAATGGAATGTGTTTCTGAAAGTATAAGATATTCAAATGCACTGTAAGATTTCTATTTTGAGAATGATTACTCTTTCAAATATAAAGGAAAGGTATAATCTCAACATCTCACTATCAAATGCAAAGGAGGCAATAGGCGTCCTCACTGATTAACCATATCACATGTCAAAGAGGTTATCAATGGTCAATACAAGAATAAGCTTTTTCTTGATAATCCATATTAAGCATTCTGACCTTTTCCAAGAGATGCTCGTGGACATTTAAAAAGAATTAAGTATTACTAATTTATCCAATTTCAAGCAAATGTGAACAGAAGAATATGCTATCAACTTCAACAGTCAATGAAGAACAAAATAAAGTGCAATGTTATTGTAACTGATATATGTAATTTTTTGGAAATGTGTACTTACTTTCACACAATTTTATCCTTTTTTAATGAAGGCAATTCTTTGCATTTATAAAAAATGTTTTAATTTTTATAGCATTATAGGACATCTTATAAAAAAATTTTACAAACCAAGAAAATGTTCTTTTGGAGCTGTGTGCCTACTTTCTTATTTGGAACACATGAACATCCTATATATATATATATATATATATGTATATATATATATATATATATTACAAAATATGTATCTGGTATAGAAAGTAATGAGTCTTTTCACTATATAAAAAGGCAACTGGAGATGATAGAAGAATAATAATAGCACTGAAGGAAAAGTGGAAGTGAAGCCTTATACAAAACAAAAATTGATTCTGAGAGGGATCAATACATGTTTGCATATAAAAATTACACCTACATTGGAAAATATAATGAAAGTGCTGAAATCTGGAAATCATTCATGGAAAATGAACCCTTGAGAATAAAAGCCACAAAATGGAGACTTGGGTAAAGTTATGCAAAGTTCTTCCTGAAAACATTGATTATGAGCCAATAAAACGAAGAGAATTGGCTCCGAATATACATACTCTCTGGTAGGACCTAGTTTGCTTTCTCTTCTGCTCTTCCTCTCTCTACACTTGTCTCTTCTATATTCCACCTAAAATGCACTCTTGTCCCTCTCTCTTCTGTGTTCTCTGGGCTTAAACTGCCGGTGTTGTTCATGCTATGAAGGTTCTCAAATATAATGCCTCACTTTACTGTATCTTGGAATAAAGAATCTTTATTAGTAAGGAAAGTCAGCCTAAGCAGAGAGCCATCTCCAAAAGAAGAGGAAAGCTGGTTCTTTTTTCAAAGTCATAAGGAAATTTGAAAGGAAGAAGAAAGACTGGTCTTAAAAACAAAAACAAAAAACAAACCCAAAAAGCAAAAGCTTTTTGGGGGGGGAGGGGCACTGTGGGCATGTGATAATTTCTTTCTATTAGAGCTTACGACTCTCACAGAGGCCTTATCCAGCTACTAAGTGGGGGTAATCTAAAAGAAAAATAGTAGAAACCACCACAGTTCATAGTAGGAGTTGTATCCAGAGGAAGTAATAGTAAGCTCCTATTGCATCATCAACCTGATGCATTATGTGTAATCTGTAGTCTGGAAATAGCGGTTTCAACTACAAAATTACCCTGGATTTCCTTCTTTTAAACCTCTTATCACCTTGTATAATTGTTTCCATGTATTTAATTTTTCAGCTGAGTTAAAATCACTTAAAGAGTTCAAAGACCAGGTCCTGCTCAGGCTCCTCCCCAAAGTACATAGTTTAGCCTTTCAGTAAATATTTGTTGAAATAAAATGAAGATACTATTTCCATAAGCATTTATTAAACATCTATTATGGAGAAAGTCCTGTGTGCTTGTGCCTAGAAAAAGAAAAGAATAACACTTAAGGGTTTAGAATCTCTCTGAGTTGGCAAATGTACTTTAAAGGAAAGGTAGCATCTGATAAACACCAAGTGGCATTAGTAGGGGGTAAAGAAGCTACCAAAGTGAGTCAGTTAGTAAAGAAAGTATGGATGGATCTCTTCTATCTCTCTTGCAGCTCTCTATTGCTTCTTCTGGCTTTCCAAATACCAGTAACACTCCCCAAAATGCAGCATGTGGAGTTCCGAAAGTGATGAAGTATTTGAGACTTCCTGTTTTTCTAATTAAAAGATTCAATAGAATGTATTCAATTTTGTGTCTTCTCAATAGGTCTACGCTCCTTCTCCCAAGGTTAACTCAGAAGCCACGTTTCCCTCTGCTGTGTGGAAGTGCCAGCATGGTGTGCCTAAAGAGGATGGAGGGATTTTATCACAGCAAGATGGGCTGCCTGGAAGGAGGAAGAAGGTGAAGCCAGGAATCCTATTGGGGCAGGCAGATGCTTCAGCTACAACGGTGATGAGAGAGGCACGGGACAGAAATGTAGGATGTGGAATCTAATAACAGAGCAGCAGAATTCAGTGATCCCGTTAGTGCTAATTGCAATAAGACCTAAGCCCACCGTTGAAGGCAGAGCTGGATAACTAACATCTCAATTTTTATAAACTTTTAATTGAGTGCTTAATATTCACTCATTCAATCATTCATTCATCCAATCTATATTTAATGATCCCTCTGGGGATCTAAGGAAGGAACAATATAAAATGTATCATGTGCTACAATAGAAATTAATAAGTACAATGGGAATAGAAATAAAGGAGTGTATAATTTTGCCTCAGGGAGGGGGCCAGGGAATGCTCTCTAAAAGAAGTGACCGTTGAACTAGATATGAAAAGATGATGGGCTTTCACAGGAGGAGGAGAAGAGAGGGCCTTTCAGAGAGCAATGAGTCAAAGCTCAATTATTTCGTTTTGCACACACTGCGGAAACGCGGAGTTCTTGACTGCTTATTCATTGTGTGGCTTCCTAGGGTTTTTGTAAGGAAAACGAAACATGGGAACAACATTTGAGCCACTTAAATATTCCTAAATTTACCATTATTTGCCCCATAACATACTGGAAAAAATCAGCCTATAAGGTTCAAGAGAAACTATGTTGAGGTGTCAAGTATGAAAGACAGATCTGGTTGAAAAAATATAATATACCGAAACAGACGTGAACAAGGAATAAAGTAGGCAGTGAAAGCTTTCACTTTGTCTCCTTGGCATAGTCTCCATCTGGTCCTTCGGTAGCTTGACCCTTTTACCCAGAGATGGTCTCACAATGGGAACTTAATAAACATTTGATGAGATACTAGTGATCGGTAACAATAATAATGATGATGATGACCAACGATGGTAATATTGTTATTACACCTAGTATCATTTTGCAATCTGTATCTTTCCTGCTTTGCTACCCCTTCCCATTTAAAGAGAATGGCTCAATTCCTGATGGATCAGCTGTCCTCAGATGAGTGAATTGTCAGGCCTTTCTTAGGATCCAAATCCACTCAACTCATCTAAATCCCCTCCGACACAAGTAGCCTTAGGAAAACCTAAAGTTTGAGCTAATTGGGTTGTATTGTATATAAGTAATTCAGATGAGGTATTGAAAACAAGATTTTAGAGTTTACAGAGGATACTAAAACTGGAGGCTGAGCAAATAATGAGGAACAAAACAATCAGACTCAAAAGGATTTGGATTGTATAAGTAATTGGATCAGCAGATGGCAAACGCAGTTCAGTACAGGAAAATGTAAAATAGACTTGAAGCAAAAGAAACAAACTAGAGAATGTGCGCTAAATGGAACAATCATCCAGAACGCTGACCAGGAAATGGAAAGGAGGGGCTATTAAAAAACATAAATCATGGCAACTCTTAGCTTTTGGCTAATTCTGTTGCTTTAGAATCCTATCAGAATGTGCATGCATATTATCTAGAGTGGGAGCTTACTGTACCCTATGGGAACTAGCAGTATGCTTCAAATTTCAATTACTTCACCACTCAGTTTTGTAGAGACACCTTTCAAAAATTCTTAAGGTGTTACTTTTTTGAATGCAAATTTTTCTCCTTTTTGTTTAGGCTTATGCTCATTATTCTATAATTATCCTTCTCAGACATTGCTGGAAAGATTCAGAACAATGTTTTCAGGATACTTTACTAATTACCCTATATTTCACCATGTCAGAAAATCCCCAGGAGGAACCGCATACATACGGGTATCACACTCCCCATTTGCCCCATTCCCTGAAGATACAATGTATACTTCGCCAGGGTGGGAGATCAACTGTTCAGTGAGGCAGAGGTACAGGCAGTGCATTTGAAATTCTCTGTGTGTGAGTAAGAATTATCTGGGTAGCTAGTTTAAAAACGGAAATACCCAGATTCCTCTTGCAGAGGCTGACACAGCACAGCTGAGAGGGGGCCTGGCAGCTGGCACGTTGGTGAAGCCCCTTGGTGATGCTCCTGTTGGATTTTGGAGACATTTTGAAAAACACAAGGTAGCTGGTGGGGAAAAGTAGAAAGAACACCCATCCCGGTCCTTCCTCACCGAACTGAATGATTAACTTGTTGACAGTCAAACTGCTCAGCCTCGTGTTCTTTACCTGGAAAATGAGTCTATTGTCTGTCCAGCACACCTGGCAGAGGAGCAAGTGAAATAACGTCTGAAATCTTATTGCATACAAATATAAACCTAAGGTAAAATGCTTGCCAAAATGTAATGTGTACTATTGTGATCCCACAATAACATGCTTTTAAATGGATGATTGAGGCAGCCATCTATACCCAGCCGGAGTTAGATTTTTCTTTTTATCTGTTGCCACAGGAATTCTCACCCATAGCTGATCTCTGCAACCAAATAGGTCCTGAAAGTAGTAGGTGTTTTCCTTTGTGTACTCTTTAAAAGTGCTAACAGAAGGTCACTGTGTCCCCATGGTTTTCTCACTCCCAGGGAGCAACGTTTTGAATAGCAGTCTTCGGGGTTTAGATTCAGTTGCATACCCTATGGTCACTGGTACTCAACTCCAGCTTTTGTTGTTGAGAATGAAAATGACTTCCGCTGGCCTGACATGCACATGATAATCACCCTTTCATCGTCTACTACTGAGGTCAGTTTCTCATCTACAGAAAGCAGAATGAACTGGTCTGTTTACAAATCAGACTGAGTCCACTGAGCAAAGTGTCCTGTGAAATCAATTGATCTTGCGAATATGTAAAAAGGTCTCTACTTCTCCACGTATTGAAATTTCTGTATGATCTAGGCACCCTCCTTCAGTGTTATGTCCATTGGTCGAATTAAACAATGATAAGCCCAGAAGCCATATGAAACAGATAAACTGAGGCATCCAAAGACACTGTACTCTAGGCTGAGAGTCACAATAGACACACAGGGAAAGTGTATGCACAGCTTCTTCATGCTGGTCTTGGTTCCATAAGCCTGTCTTTGGAATAGTCTGCGAACACAGCTACCATGTAATTAGCTGAGCAACATAAGTAAGGTGTTTAAAAATATTTTTTCAGGTGCTTTTTTGTATTCATGATAGATTCTCAACACCAAAAATCAATCTCAATCAAAGCAGCAACTGAGTTTATCATAAATTAACATGAAAAGGTTTTCTACTGAGTAGATGGTTAATTACTATCTAATTTGAATAATTTTGCATATTAATGAGAAATGAATGAAATTCATTTTTAGATTTTTAACTTCAGCTGAGAAACCCACGGAGATAATGGATCCTTTTTAAGAGGCATGTGATCTCTGTTACTAAAGGAGATACCAATTTTTTTTTTTTTTTTTTTTTTTGGTTTACTGACTTGCTTTAAGTTGATTAATGGATTAGTGTTTTGCCATTAATAAACTATATCCAAATGAAAGACAACTTCATTATTTGACTCTGTAGCCCCTAGCTGCCTGCCAGGTAAGAAAAATGGAAAATAGATGAAGACTTTGCTAAGGAAAAATATAACCTTGCTTAGTCCTTCAAAATGTCTGGATGCAGACATTTGTAGGTTTCTGATTGTGAATGAATTTTTATAACTTGTAATGTTTTTCTATCACATAAAGTTCTCAATGGATGTTGTTTACAAATGATATTTAGGTTTAGAATATACATATGGAGCTGAAGTAGAGCTACACTCTTAAAACTATTACTATGTTCTCCAATTTGAAAAAGTGACTGACAATTGCCTCAGGCCTCAGAAATTATAGCCAGCCAGGAGTCGAAAGTCACTTTTATAAAGTATCCTTGAAACCTTTTTTAGCTTTGCAAACAAAGAATATTATTTCTTATATTTTTTATACCTATTTAATAAAAGAAATATATGAAGAACTAACTGCTTCCTTCCTTCCAGTTTTCTCTAACCTACACCTTTATTACTCAGGTAACACTTCTTTATTTGAGACACACTTACAGATTATTTTTCTTTCCCTCTTTAGGCAGGATCTGCCTTATCTAATAATTCCAGTGCATTCAATTGGGTCTAGCCAGTGTTCATTGCAGACTAGTGTAGACTAGTCATGGTGAATGAAATTGGGTAAGTATTTTTATACTTTGAAAACCTTGTCCAGGATGGGTAGTACAACAAGGTATTATTTTTCGCAGTCCACATTCAACCTTAGAGAACTGGCTATTTTAGTCATGTTATTACTACAGCAGCCCAACAATGATTTTGAAAGGCCTCAGATAAACAGGAACCCTCTTGCAGATAAGTTACTTGGCACTGTATTTTATCAGGAAGAGTCAGGTTCAGATTGGACTCACAGAACTTCTGTTGGGCAACGAGGCCTCCGTGCATGATTATAGAGTTAAAGAGATGCCTTTGGATTATTGAACTCAACGAAAGAGGCAAAAGTAAGAAAGAGTTTTCTCTCTAGGTCTAGAGAACATGTCTTTTATATTACAAAAAAGTCCAAGCACATGAGATCGGTCATACGTGGAAAAGCGATGGCTGCTTCCACAATCACTCCCAGACTCGGTCCATTTGCTAGTCTCCTACCATCATGGTCAGGACCCTCTTGGCCAGCAAATGAAGAAGATTTTACTAATACACGGGTGATAGACTCTAAAAGTGGCATTGACAATACATCTGAAGAAAAGTCTGGAAAAGAGGCAAGCCATTTAAAAAAGAACTAAAAACCTTGATGTTTCCAATTGAGCCATATGCCAGGGTAACTCTCAGGATAAGAAATGAACTATATTTTATATGCACAAAGTAGGATTTTTTAACAAAAATATGAAATCAAGAGTGGCATTAGCATGAGCTGTCCACTCCCCCTCTCCTCCTTCTGGTCTCTTCCAGTCTCTTTTGCCAAAGAACTGAGAATGAATTTTTGAGAGCCAAGGATATGGAAAGGAAGACAAAATAAAGCTGGGAGAATTTTGGCGGAATTACATGCTTAACATACTGCACCATTTCTTTAATATATTTAAATAGTCCTGTGTCATCAGTTGGTGGCTTTCCTTTTCGACAATTTGCAATATATTTTGTTTTTCCTTAATTAAGCTTCACATGCTGGAATTAATTACTGCTGGGTAGTTGAAATCTGGTGGTCTAATTTTCAACTTCAGTTAATAGAGCTCAAAGTTTACATTCACCTCTGAAATTACCAACCTTACCAAATTATATTTGTCTACTTACATCTTCTAGATCATGAATACAGAGAGAAGCTGCAAGTGGCTTTTCCTGTGTGACTCATGAGTCCATCTCTCTATTTATAGTGAAACTGTTTATCATACACAAGAACTCTGTATTTCAGGGTTACGTGTAAAACCTAAAGGGTACATGCGTACCCACCGCACATTCAAAACCATCCCTTTTTCTGGCCATTAAAACAAAGCTGTATCAAAATTCCTTTTGTCAAAAAGATCATGTCAAAATAATGAAGATAAGAAACTCACTGTACTAGCCTGAAATAGCTTGGAAATATCCAGATACGATTATCCAAAAATACACGTGCAAGGATTTTGCAAACTTCAGTAATTAATTGATCCAAAGGTGGAAACCAGCCCAAAGTCCACAATTTGCAACGACAGTGCCCAGTGTTAGACAATAAAACACACACATGCACACCCCTGTATAATGACTGTCTCTCGCATGTCTGATGAGGCAAACAGGTAGGTACTATTACCCTTGTTCTGTAGATGAATAGATGAAGGCTCAGTGATATTAACTAAGATTACTCTATGAATAACTGGTCTTCAACTTTGGTTATCTGAAATCACAGCCTGGGTTTCTTTCATTTCTACCACAAGTATCTACTTTAAAAGTAGGATAGGAAGCAGGGGAAGCAAGAGGGTAGAGGCTGATCAAAAGAAAAAGAGAGCAGGACCAGCAACAGGACTAACTTCTCAGCCTTTCTCTTTTCTACACATTGTTTCTAGTATTTCAACCAACTCTGTCCCACGCTATCGGCATTTTCTTTCTCTAATCTATCTAGATAGCTGGATTATTAATCAACATTAAGACGTAAATGATCCCCAACTTAATTTTAGTAGATAATAGTTATATACCTAATTAGGACCTAGAGATCCGCCAACAAGTCGAATGTGCTCTGGAGCTTCTATATTCCACATCATTGCCTGTGTTTGTTTCACCTTCTCATTTATTTAGCCTTCAATAATACGCGCATTCATTCCTTTGACCTTATGACAGCCTTCAGGAAGCAGACACTAACTACTCTGATCTTTATTTTACAAACAAGGAAACAGAGGCTCAGAGAACTCAAGCGACTTCCCGTAGTGACAGAGCGAGGATCTGAACTGACCTCTCTTCCATTTCAGAGCCGGAGAGTTCCTCCCCACATTGAAAAATGGCTCTGCTCTACCGCAGTGAGCTGTGCCACCTTGGACAGAGTATTTAATTGGCCGAGTGCATCAATTTCCTCTTTATTTGCTAAATAGGAATAGGGACCACAAGGAGGTGTTTTTTGTTTTTTTGCTTTTTTAAAAAATTTTGACCATTCAACAATATCATATAAGCAAAGTACTTACTTGTACTTACTTGATAAGTACTTATTTGATATCAACTTAGTACTTATTTGATCAAGTACTGTTATTATCAGCATTGGGTTAAGGAGGGTGAATTGATACAGGAAATATTCAAAATCATGGACTAACCTGGAGTTAAAATCAGGCGCTTACAAGACTGTGGCTCTTCGGGGGGTGGTCTTACAATGGAGACTTTGCAGCAGAGGTGTTTTCCCACTTACTGGGAGGTCTTGTTGATGATAGAAGTCGTCCCTGCAGCTTTAACTTCCTGTGACAAACAGAGCTTATCACAGATAACTGCATGGTAGAACTTCAGTCAGAGAGTGGAACTCACTTTTGTTCGTCAGTTTGGGTCACCCTCATTGTGCCATTTCTGTCTTGGAGAAGAGGTAGAGTTCAGCTCAGTAGAAACTCTTTTCGGGTGCATTCTTGTTTCTGTATTATTTTACCACCCTAGTGAATGTATATATACACATATGTATAGCTACATGCACACACGTATACATGAATATGTTTCTTGTCTCTTTCCTTTATTTTTTTAGTTCCTTCACTGGGTTTCTTTAAACATATAATGATAATATATGTTGATGAAACTTGCCACCGTGAAGTCAATCTCTTCAGGTAATTACTATGTAGTTGTTAAGCTATAAATGCGTTCATGTTTGCAAAGTATTCTTAGATTTATGTAGAATCATGTGTAGTGAGTTACTGTAAAGCTTTATGATCACCAGAACTCCTATTAATGTATTTCGCTTAGTTTTTCATCTCATTGTCACCTGGAACATACATTTGTTCTTCTTGATTTTTAACAGACTTCCTATTGAAAGACAGAAAAATTCCATGGAACCACCATTTTATTTTGCTATTTCCAATTTTGTCCTTTTTATCTAAATATGCATTATGTACAGTTCACTTTATAGCACAGTTATTTGTCAGTGCAACATAAATACTTCTGTAAACTTGTACCTTTTCTGTGTGAAGATCTTGAAATCAAAATAATCAACAGTAAACACTACAACTACAGCTGCAGTTTTAAATATTTTATAATCCAATCAAATTGTTTGAGTAGTAATGCATTTAAATGTTGTTATGGAATCCCCTCCAGACTTTTTAAAATGGTTACTCTGTTCCTGGGTTTACTATTTATGAAATTCATAAGGGATGACATTTTTTAATAATAGAGCGTCTGACTTAGAGAGCAGTGTTTCTTCTCGTGTCTCAATATAATCTATAATTTTCTGGCCCAATTTTCAGAGGGACATATCTACAAATTACACTTTTATTAATGAACATCTATGCATCTGTTGTTGCTGCTGTAATTAAAATGACCTTAAAGGAGAAGTTTTAGCTGAGTCATTTAGCATCTCTTCAGATACGTGAATGAATGAAGAAGCCGTTTTACCTAAGGCTATAAGGTATACATGAGGGCCGAGACCAAGTGTGAGCAATACATTTATAAAAGACTCAAAGCAGAGGTGACTGATAATTAGGTATAAAATATTTTAGTCCAGGTCTAGGACCTGATGTTATTTAAATTATTTTTGAATCACATAGGTTAGGAAAAAGAGCCAGGATAGAGTCCCATTATTATTACCACTAAACATAACACTGACATTACCTGAAGCCTTGCTATGCACAATGTCCTGAGCTAAAGCACTTTATACAATTTATTAAGATTATTTCATTCTTTTCAGATGAGGACTCTAAGCCAAATAGAGGTTACTGCCCCAAATAGTAAATGTTGGGATCTGGGCTATCTGACTTTAGAGGCTCATGTTTAGTACATATGTATTTAACTAGTACACATGTATTTAATTGTACATCTTTATTTAATGCAATTAATGGACAGGGGATATTCATTTTCTGAAACATTCTTGAAATTTTAAGATGCTAATAGTCAATGAAATGGATTTTTTAATTTGCAAACGTTGGAATTTTTTCTCTTCATGTATTAAATTGACCTAAATATTTAACTAAGGAATTTCATGGCTGACTTCAGAAAGCAAAAGTAAATGGACATTAACTCCTTTTGTTGGCATTTATATAGGAAAGCTAATAACTGTTTTTGTGGTTTTATTTTAACATGACTCATTCAACTAATGCTTGAGTACATACTCACATATAAATATTATTGGGCACTGTTCAAAAGTGCTTTCATCTTTAATGTAGAAACAGTATTTTAAGAAATATGAGTAAGGAGAGAAAATAAAGATTAATGGCAAGATCACATAAAAATGTTCTTTATACTTTAATAGTTTTGCATGAAAAAATTTCAGTTTGGTGTTAACATTCTGTATGTCTCCCTGAAGTATCACAAAATTTAAAAAGTAAGCACAACTAGTGAAAACACCTTATCTTAATATTCTCACATCAGTATAAACATATATGGAAGATACAAAAATTCTGGATGGTGCAGTAAAGTTAGAGTACATCTCAACTTTTAGAAATATTTGGGTGCAATGTAATATGATCAAAGGAGACAGAAAAATTTTAAAGTCAGGGAGATACCTAGCTAATGCACCAAACTGCTCTCCTTGTTTGACTTTATTTTCTTGTAATCTAGTGGTATAAATTTTCACTGAAAATGGAAAACAAAGATATACATATGTTGGCCTAGTTCTATCAGATACTATAAGTTGCTGATAGTTTGGACAATGCAGCACATGGGAAACAATGAGCTAAGCACTTTTAGAGACAAAACATTTACTCTTCACACAAGCTCTATAAAATGTCTGTTTTCTTTTTCTTTCTTTTTTTTTTCCCAAAATGTCTGTTTTCAACCAGCTGAGTTTTAAAAACTCATTGGGCTCAATGACTTACTTATGGTCATATAAGTAGAAATAAATGGTAGGGTCGAGACTGAGTTCCAGGTCTCTCTACCCAAATCCTGTGTGTTTTGGCTCCTTTTGTGATGATCTTAGAATGTTCCATGAGTAAATGCATTTCCTTCATCATTCCCCTCATTCAAAGCAATTTGTGTGCCTGAATTTTTCAGTACGTCAGAAGCTAGCTGGCTGCCATAAAATATTGTGGTAACAAAAGCCACTGCTCTTTAGTCAAATGACTCATGTCCACCTGAACTAGAAGGAACTCTTTATACAAAATTACTTGGTGTGCATCAAATGCACACTTCTCATGTCTTCCCTGAGTCCTTCTGTGGTTCTAGAAGGAGCTTTGTCCCTAACTTAAGGGATGCTCTTCCGTCTGGCATCCATACTCCCTTCCCAATCAGATTCATTACTTCACTCTCTCCTCAAACTGTAGCCTTTCCATTGAGAAAATTCTTCCTTGTGGAGAGTGTCCATGCTATCCCTCTGATGAGTTCTAACCCAAACTCCAGGGATTTACCGAGACTTCTTTCACAGATTTATTTCCCTGAGACATTTCAGGTTCCCTGTTGACCATGTCCTTTCACTCAAAGTATGGCCCTAGATGTCTGACTTCTTTAGGTAAGTTACATGCTTGCTTCCCCTGAAGACCTACACCAAATTTCAGTGTTTTTCCCACACAAAACTTCAACTAGCTCTTTTGCTAGCCTCATCCTTAATTCTTTATACAACTAGCAATTTAGAATCTGTTTGATATGAACTTAAGTCAATTAATACCGCATTCATAAATAATACCAGTGTAGTCTTATCTTCATTTTGTAATATAAATCCGTGCCTTTTTATAGGACCTAGTGAAGCTCCCTGTATTAGTTTGTTCATACATTCCATAATTACTTAGCAAGGACCTATTAAGTGCCAGACACTCTTCTAGGAGAGCATGTATGTGTCTTATGAATCACAGTATACCCAGTGAGTAATACTGTATCTTATATGTAATAGGTCAGTCGACAAGGTTTGCTGCTTGGCTAGGTGCTAAGAAATTTAACAGTAACATCCTCTGACCCTCCCTGCAGTAATCAGATTTTGATCTGATTTGTTTTTCAGATTTTGGTCTAGTTTGCCTGTAATTAAATGTTCATAGAGTCCCGAATCATATCCATAAGTGTATGTGATTATCAGTGCAAGATATCTGTGCTCAGTGATGCATATTAGTTATGCTAATGCCTCCATCAAGTTTCTCTGGGTCTTGCATGTGTCACTTTCCCTCTTCCCAGGGTTTACTTCTTTCAATGTGACAGGGCAGCTTTAAAAGATGAGAACAAAAGTGCAAGTCCACTTACTAGTTACAGAGTGAATTCACTTTGTGGCGCCAAGAGACCCCTGACATTGGACGTGGGTTGGACAGAGCTGGTTTCTGCAGCCATCAGGAAGTATCAGCTCCCTCCATCTGTGATGTCGGTATCATCTGGTAATTCACATCCTTTGCTCCTAGTACAAAACTGTAGCTAATCTGAGGAGAACAGGGCAACTGATGTTTCCCGGTGCGTGTTCTGCTAAACACCCATCCCAAAAGGTATTATGAAAAAGAAAGGCGAGGAAGTTATACAATTAATAATTTTTATTGTATATTTAGTATTTTGGAAAACACACACAGGGGACATGTGAGCTGTCTAGGTTTCTTTGCTGAATAATTTCTTAAGGCTTTTAACATGCCAGTATTAACTGTGACTCTCCAAGAAAGGGATATAAGGTTTAGTGTTACCCAAATGTATTTTGACCGTGGAACTCTTTATTATTCTTTTTCTCAGAGCATCTCTAAGAACAAGTAGTCAAAGAAACTTGGAAACTCTGCTTGAGGACTCTGAAACAGGGGCCACAAAATGCATACCATGTATCAAGAGGTTCTCTGAGAATCTGAATCCAAGCTATGCTGCTAATATTACATGGTGTAATATGTAGCATGAAGTAATTATTGTGAATTAAGGATATGTCTTTATTTTCATAGTTCACTGATGAGGAAACTGAGATATAGACAATACAATTAGATTTCCCATGGTTTCTCTGTTTCTTTGTTACAAAACAAAACAAGTGTTACAAAACAAACAAGAAGAACCTAGGTCTGCCGGACCGGATCTGACAGCCATTCCGCTATACTGTGCATTTGTCACTGGCTCTCCCTGGGCATTCAGGACAGAGAAATACTGTTAGTCTACACCCCTCCTGCTCACAGGCCATAGCAGATGTACAACCAAATCCGAGTTTTAATGTCAGTGCGGAATTAGCCCTTGAGGTATCACAGGATGACATCAACTAGAGAACTTTCCCAAGAGTTTAATTCACAGCCTCCCTTCTTGCCCAGATGGGAGGACTGGCTTTGGAAGCGACAGTGGGTTTAACCACCACTGCTACCACCACCTCTACCAAAGCCACTGGTATTTATTATATGTGGGGTTTGAAAAACAAACATTTATAGGGGGCCTGGGTGGCTCAGTTGTTAAGTGTCTGCCTTAGGCTCAGGTCATGATCCCAGGGTCCTGTGATCAAGCCCTGCATCAGGCTCCCTGCTCAGGGGGAAGCCTGCTTCTCCCTCTCCCACTCCCCCTGCTTGCATCCCCTGTCTCGCTGTCTCTCTCTCTGTGTCAAATAAATAAATAAAATCTTAAAAAAAAATTTATAATCAAAAATGCTTTATCACATTTAGTTTTTCCTCTCAATCCTATAAAGTTGGTAAGATTATAAAGAAACAGATTCAGAGAAATTAAACCAATAATCAAAAGTTAAACAATTAGTAAACAGAGGAGCCAGAGATCAAATCCAGATCTGATTGACTGCAAAGCCCACAAGCTTTTCACTAACCATTTTGTCTCCAAAATCTACACAGATAATCCCTGTATAAATTTCTCCCTGGGGCATGAATGGCTTGGGGTATGAAAGTGCCATAAATTTCCTTTCTCTACAAATTTACCTATTTTCAAAGCTGAGCATGGTGTTTTATTGTCATAATCTGGGAGAGAAGAAATGAGGGGAGTCAGCATCCCGGCAATTCTGACAGAATGCACCTTGACTCTGCCAAACTCCAGACCTGACCTTCCTGTGTGCTGAAAGTCAGCATGGAGAGAGGGATTTATCTGGAGCTGTTACAGCCTTGGCATTTAGGCAACACTGTAGGAGTTGCTGCTAGGTGTGTATTTTGTAGGAAATAAACCAATGATGGAATCCCCATAGGACTGTTTCCTTCTACACCAATCCAAGGTTTTAAGTACTATGGGCTTATTTTACTCATCAGGCTAATTATAAGTGATTTGACATTATAATCTGGAAAAAACTTTTTATTTCTTTTAAGGGTGGACTCTGTGGATAAAACA
This sequence comes from Mustela nigripes, assembly GCF_022355385.1. NCBI lineage: Eukaryota > Metazoa > Chordata > Mammalia > Carnivora > Mustelidae > Mustela > Mustela nigripes. Next base: position 64,257,665 of record NC_081563.1, read on the forward strand.
TTCTTCTTCTGAATTCTAGAATATCTGCTTTTATGGCTTATAGGATCGATAGTTTTTCATTTTTTTTTTTTTAATTTCACAAAGCTTCTAAGATCTGAACATAGATGATGGTGAGCAAAAGATAGAGGTTCAAATGAGACTATTCAGGAGGTCAATAATTTAACACTTTCAGAAAGTATGTGTAATATCAATTCTCACACAGATCTCTAAGATAAATTTCTTCATTAAAAATCTATTAAGAGTTAGAAGAAATTTATTAAACAAATTATTAATATTTCAGGGCGCTGCTAAATAGCAAATTAAAACAAAGCTGAAATAGCACAGGAAAAATATATTTCATGATTAAAAATGAATTTCCACTTGACGATGAATTTTACCAAAGGCTAATTATTTCTCAAATATTTCAGTTTGGAATCTTAATCTTTTTTTTCCCCCATGAATTAAATAGTAGTCCTTTTTTTTTTTTTTAAATCCAATACTTGGGTCATGTGTTTCTTTCTTTCGGAAAGAAAAAAACACATATACACTTACTGACCATTTCTATTACCTTTACAAATGTAAATCACCACAAATTATAGTAAAAGAGTAATGCTCACTTTTCTTCCTCTTGGTCACTGTGTATAACCCCTGATAACCTTCAATTTACCCTTGGTATTTCAGTTTATAACAGTAGGTGTGCAGTCTATATGTGTAAATAATAAAATGTTGAACAGATGACAGTGTTAAAGTTCATAAGATGTGCTTTATACCAAATCAAGTGAATTTGACCAATAAACTTAATCAAGTATAAACAGTTTTGTCACAAACTACTTTAAAGAACCAGCTTTTAAATCAAGTCAAATCTGTGGTTCAATTTATTAAAGACCTGTTAAGTGCAGTGACAACATTTGGTTCAATTAGTAACACAATAGTAGTGTGAGGACTTCTAGGGGGTTTATTAAGAGCCAGTCATTTGAACTCAAACATTTTTGAAGCATTACTTTATACATGCAGAAACAATGGAACTTGTTTTGTTTTTAATGCTTTAATCCATCTATCCATTATATATGTGTCCATCGAGTATTTCTTGATATCTTATAATAAAATACTGCAGATGTCTCAGAGGGACATTAAGACAAAACTGGCTATTTTCAAAATAGCTGATGAATCAGTCAGGAAGACAAGCGAAGTCAGAGCTGCTGATTTCTGAATTTTGTCAGACATGGGGTTATAATAGACCATAGAAAACAACGTGTGGCACAAGTTGTGTCCATTTTAAGAGACTCTTGAAAGATAAGAAGAATATGGGTACGTTGAGGACCATATTCTAGAATGGAGGAAACAGCGTATTATCTCTATGAGGACAACCATAGAAGTAGGTAGGATTCTGGACACAAGTTGTGAAGTGAAGAGTATCAATAGGTGTAGAGGAGATTTAGTATATTTGACGTGATCATAGTTGCCTTGTTTAGAATGTGAGATGTTTATCTGAACACAGGGGAGATTATGACAAAAACCCTTTTGATAATAATTAATATGGTACAAAGCAGAGGTGCATTGGAATTGAAAGGGAAGAGACTATTAATGACAATTACTGGCGACATTCCAGCATAGGCTGCTGAAAACTCTGTAGGAATGTCAAAGGAAAATGAAGCATAATACAGCGAGTGGACTAGATTTTAAAGTCTCTTCTAGCCAAAAGTTAGAGAAGTAGATTAGTACCCTGGGCTTCGGGTCCCATTCTAATATGCATGTTGGTTCCACCACTACTGACTATGACCTTGGACGAATTACTTAGTTCTCAAGTTCTCCGTGGTTTACTCATGGGTAAAACAGAAGTAATTTTAGAATCCATTTCATCACAGTAATGTGATGAAATAAACTTAATCAAGTATAAACGGTTAAGAGATTTAAACAGGGTAGCATCTATGAAGCCATTAGCACAGGGCTAAAAACAATAAAGTCCTTAATAAATGTTTGCCTGGTGGGGCACCTGGGTGGCTCAGTTGTTAAGTGTCTGCCTGGAATCAAGTCCCCTATGAGGCTCCCTGATCAGCGGGAAGCCTGCTTCTCCCTCTCCCACTCTCCCTGCTTATATTCCCTCTCTCGCTGTCTCTCTCTCTGTCAAATAAATAAAATCTAAAACAAAAACAAAAACAAGAAACCACAAAAAAACAACCAAAAAAACCCCACAAAAAAAGTAAAAAATAAATAAACAAATGTTTGCCTGCACTATTATTCAATTTCCAGACATTAAGGTTCTGAACTTTTCTTTTTCAACAGAAAGGGGAGAAAATGGGTTAGGTAGGGAAAGCAGTGCTGAGGCAGAATTCATGGGATTTGGAAACTCATTTGATCATTAAATGTAGATCAAACTGGGATAGAGGACCAGGAGAAAGTAGCAAAAACTAAAAGTTTTGGGAATGTATAGCTATGAAGATTGGATTGCTTCTCTATTAAAAATTAGAAAGGGAGGTCTCCCTTCCCCCAAAATAGATCTTTTTCCCCTAAAATTTTCTTTTGTGAGTTGACAAAGTTTTAAATACTTAAATTTATGAATTAAAAAAATTTAAGTTGTTTGCTTCTAATTTGAGGAAACAATCAGGCATTTGACTTTTTTCCATTTGAGCTAAAAATCTTAGACAAAAGTGATCCTTCAACATGCCACGGACACTGAATGAACATTCTGTACTTAGTGCAACAGCATAGACTAGTGGCAGGAAGGAAGATCGTAACTTGGAGGTCTTGGACATCGCATACTTTTTCATCATACCTAAGGCCCGTTTTTATGCTACAATTAGAACAAAACAATCTAGAGCTGTGGAAACAGACCAATTGATAAAACAAAACTAGTTAAAGGGCTAGTTATTTTAATAACATAAGGCTTATTTACTAATGACTAGGAGTATTTGAAAAAGTCTTTTTTTTTTTTGACTGCTTCAGAAATAGCTTAATAATAAAGATCACATACTCAAATGTGTTAAAAAGTACTTCTTTAAAAAAAAAAAAGTACTTCTTTTGCCTCTAGTTGAAAACTTCAGCTATTTTAAAGAAGTCATGCATTAAAACCTTTATTAGCTTTTCACTTTTACCGTGGGGGATGATGATGTCACTGAATTTTCTTATCCAGATAGGTGCTGTGAATCAATCAGTGATTGATTCACTGAACATTTGTGTGCTCTACAGAGGGAAACAAAGTCTACTAAGACCCAGATCCTGAATTGAGAGGTTTATAATCAAACATGTATACAACTGAGACAATATGCACGAAAGAAATAAGTGCTATTTTATTTATCTAAAGAGTCATGGAAATGCAGATGATGAAGGTATTAATTAAACTTTTGGGGCCGCAAAAATTTTTGCAGGATTCAGTATTCAGGATATTGCCTGGCACAGAGTAGACATTCAATAAACATTTGCTTAATACATGATCTCTAAATATATTAATTTCTCTGACCTTTGTGGTTTAAAACAACCATTGTTTTATTTCTCATGGGTTCTGTGGGTGGGAGTTTAGAAGGGGCTCTGCTGGAGAGTTGTCACCCAGGGTCTCTATTGGGGGTACAGACACACAGTGACCAGAACTAGAGAAGTGAGAGGCCCCAGCAGCTGAGGGGTCCTAGACATCCCTCTCTCCCTCTCATCTCACAACCTCTACCCAGTTCCTTCTTTTGGGTGCTAGTTTAGTCTCCCTCACAGCAGAGTGGCCTCTGTGCAACTGGGCTTTGTATAAGCTTTTAAGAAGAAGTATTTTCATTAATAAGGCAGAAGCTTCATGGTCTTTAGCAACTTGGCCACACTCTGTCAGTCGAAACAGTCACAAAGCCAGTCAATTTTTAAGAGGGCACACAGACCTCATCTCTTGTTGGAAATAGTGTCCAAGTTACATCTAAGATGAGCAAGCAGGAGGGAGGTGTTGTGGCTACTTATGAAAAATAAAAATCACTGTAGTGCATTCAGTTTCTAAGCTTTGTAAGTAGTGGTCTTATAGAACATTCTTTTTTGCCTTTTTTTGTTGTTTTAAGGAATATGTCATGAAATACAAAAAAAAACCTTAGAAGTGGATTTGGAATCAGAAGTCAGTATAGATTACTTTTGAAACTCTCAATTTCTACTCAGTTTCTCCTAAATGCATATTCTTTAATATGTAAAGCCTTCATTTAGGTTGTGTCTATAAGATTGTATGCTAAGCATCAGCAAATTAAAGAACCTGTTTAATTCAGTCACTACCAGAACAAAAAATTAATCTATGAAATTAACTGGTTGGCATCATATAACAACAACAATAAAACAAACAAACTGAAACAAAGAAAAACAAACACACACACACAAAAGCAATCCCCAGAAGCAAACCAAGATAAAACTTAACCACATGTATAATTTACTTTTCACTTGTCAACAAGTTGCTTTGATATGGCATAGAAGACAAAGTCTTATTTGAAAAAGAATACATCTCAGATTTGATTTTAGCAAAGTGTTGCATAAGGGTTACAACTAAATGGGTTTTGTTTTAGCTCACACGTAAAGAATCTCTCGAGTCCAAAAGCTTTGGGAGACACATGGTATATTTCAGGCCAGCAGGATATCACCTGATGTCTCTGAACAGCATCCTTCCCCTCGTCCACTTCATATGTACCTATACAAACTGTAGCAGCAATGAAAGCCAGTCATATAAATTACAATACCTCTAATGACTAGAAGCATGGTGGTAATTTCTTGTGATCATGTGACCACAAATGCCATTTAGTGGAAAATGTGAAATAACAGATGTTTCAGTAATGTTGTCTGATTTCTGGAACTTATACCTCACAAAGGGAGATGTCAACCACTGTATGTGTACTATTAGTTTTTAAACTGGAAAGGTAGCAGATCATGTTTTCAAAGTGGACTCCAAAATGCTTTGGGGATTATGAAAATTTTGACTTGAAAAAAACATACTTTCAACATTTTCCTTTAAAAAATTAAGTAGCACATGTAAAAAAAGGTTTCTAAATATGATTTGATTAGGGTTTTAGGACAGGGAAGCAGTCTGAAAAACTATTTTGCTCTCAGTTTATTATAATAGGTATGGGAAAAGAAGCTTATTAAAGGAAATATTCTGAAAATGGCATCTGAATATAGACACAGCTGATATAGAAAACAAATTTTTATGTAAGTCATTATTAAAATATTTAAACATGAACTACTGTTTTAGGTATAATATTGCTACAGGAATCTGAATATTGTTGCTGAAAACTGGGTGCTGATTTTATTTTCAAGAGGTTTTTGGTTGTTATAAATATCTCATAGCATCAACAAGAAATAATAGCTCAGCATCTATCTCTTCAGCTGCAAATACCTTTTCAGTTCATTCATCTCCTTCATGTGTTCTGAGCTGCTAGATTCAGACCTGGGGAAAAATATTTTTCTCTTTTTCTGCAGTATTTCTTGCTTTGTTTTAGTTACCTCAATAACTCTTTCCCTTTGTTCTACTTTGGAAGGCACAGCCATTAAAGAAGTTCACAACTTATATTTTCTGTCTGAGACCCAGAAAAGTTTCTCAGCATTTTCTCAAAGGCACATGGGTAACCTTATCACTTAGGAAATTCAGGCCTAAACTCCATAATGTTTTAGCTAAAAATAAGTATCTGATTCCTTTCCCATAGCTTCCACAACCTTCTGGGTAGCAATGCTGGGTATAGAGAATCATGGAATGTAAAAATCATAACTAAAATATTTGTTCTGGCTCATTCTATTGGTACTCTCATTTTCCCCCCCTTTAAGAGTCATTATATACTTTCATTTTTGATATGAAAAAATCAGTATTTTTGACATTAAAACTCAGATTTTAACAAAAAAGGGGTGACCCCAAGGTACCATCTAAGGGAAACCTATCCTGCCCTCCAGCTCCTCGCCAGAACAGGTTCTAGACCTGTGTGCCCTGAGGTGCTCCCAGTCGCATATATGGATATGTACATACTGCGGGCCCTCGTGGACAGGCTGGATGTGGGAGGCAGCTGGCTCAAGAGCAAGTATCAAAATAGTTTTAGAAATGACTGTCCAGGCCCAGCACAGGCATTAGAAAAATACTCTTTGTAAAGGAAGGTGGGAAGAATGGTGTGTAGAACAGGAGATGGCATACCTGCTAGCCTCAGCTCTTTTCTCCTTGTGGTGCTAGGCCCCCAGGGTAGTCTGAAGAGGCCAGTCTGAATCTGCCCCAGAGGCTCTGGGCTGAGTACTGAGCCCACATCCTGAGGCTGGATGTGTGTAGAACAGGAGATGGCATACCTGCTAGCCTCAGCTCTTTTCTCCTTGTGGCACTAGGTCCTCTGAAGAGGCCAGTCTGAATCTGCCCCAGAAGCTCTGGGCTGAGTACTGAGCCCACACTCTGAGGCTGGGGTGGGCAGATCTGACTGGAGCCCACAGATTAGCAGGTATTTGTTCAAGGGAAGGGCCACACAAGAGCCAGGGATGCTGGATCCTAGCTCTCAGTGAGGCAGGTGGCTGGTAGCGCTGGCCTTCCTCATTTGACCAAGATAGTGCAGGCTTGAGCCTCTTCTTACATTAGGTTCCCCAGATTCTTCTCGGAATCCTCAGAGGAGCCCATGAAGTCTTTCATGTCTTCATCCTGCCATCTCCTGTTGTGTCCAGGTGTGGTGCAGACACTGGTGGCCAAGTCCATGGACATGTGCAACAGGATGGCCTCTGGTGGCTCTAGAGTTGTCTGCTGCCTTGCTGTGGATAGGACCAGGGCTCCCATGACAGTTTCATGGGGCCAGCATGATTCCTGGGGTCCCATTGGCCTGGCTCAGCTTGGGTGACTCTGGGAACCTGTAGCTGGCACGGGCGGGATCATGGAGCCTGCTAATGTCCAGATAGGTGAGCAGCTCTGTCATGTTCTGGGCACTTAAGGAGAAGTGTTCAGATTCCGACTGGGAAAATCGGGTAAAAGACTGGACTCCGACGTGTGAACATGCAGAAGGAAATGACGCTGATGTTCTCCTTCCAGATGCAGGAATAGTGGTTCTGCAAGCACGGACTAGGTACAGAGAAGACACAGATGGCATTCAGGTTGGTGAGGCAGGCCTGGAAGGTCTTCGTATAGGCCTTATCGGCCACACTGGCAAAAGCAGCCAGTGCCATTTTGGGCAGGCAACAGTCCTTGTGGTCGGTCTTGACCTTGAACTCGGCGCTCACTTGGGCTCACCTTGAACACCTTAAACTGCTCCCCAGAGGCAGTGTGCAAGGCGTGATCGCCTTGTACGTCAGGGACCTGCACCAGGTCCGGTGACGCCACCCAGAAGGCAGGCAGCACGAGGTCACACACATCCCGCACCGTGGGTGCGCAGTGTGTAGGTTACACCTCCTTGCTGGCTCCTCCCACCGTGCCCGCCTTGTGCCCGCCGTTTGCACCGCCATCGCGTAGGCAAACGTGGAGCCAGAGTTCGCACCACACAGAGTGGGCTGCATATCCAAGGAAGGTGTCGGGAAGAAGAGGCAGCGCATGATGCCGGAGAGGAACTGTTCAGCCAGCAGGGCTCACTCACTGCGGGGCTGCGTGAGCATCACCATCTCGCCCTCGGGGCGGGCCTGCTCCACCCGTGGACCTCCTGCCACTTGAGGTGAGCATTAGCTGCCGCTTCCTGCCAGAAACGTGGCTCTTCCTGGTGAATGGCTACACAGGAAAGACTGGCATGGTGACCTCTTGAGCACCTTCGCCCAGGAGCACAGCCCCTCGGTGGCCAAGGGGTTGTTGCAGCTGAAGGATGCACTTGGCCAGCAAAGGGCTCTTAGCACTGGTGGTTGAAGAGGCCATAGCCATGACTGGTGCAAAAGGCTACAAGGCTCCCAAGGCATCACTTGAAATGGAGCATGACGGATATGACAGCAGCTGATGGCAGACACTGAACCAGCACATAGGGCTGGAAACCAGAGAATGAGAGCTCAGCCACTGGTGGCCCTAATATGTGAAGCCCTTGTGGTCCTGGAGGAGGACCACACTAGCCGCGCTGACCACCTGCTCTAGTGGTTGCTTAGCTCCAGCATCAACATGTAGCCTGCAGTGCCTATCACCACCATCTGGGCTGTGTTCTTGCAGAATGCCACAGACTCTGGGTGCAAACTGCAGAAGGGTGACCAGTCATCTCCTACCTGTGACTGGCCAGGCTATGGACATGCTTGCAGTCCGCCTGGAAGAGGATAGCTATGCTAAGCTTGTATTGTGGCCACGGTGCCATGGCTGGAGATGTCCTAGAACTGCACTGTGTGGCCCTCACTGCAGCTCCGCAGCAGACCTCATCACCATGGCTCCTGGGCCAAGTTCTGGCCCCTGGTGACAGACCAGCTCAAGGTGCTGGAAGCTGGCTGGGGGTGCTGCAACTCGCCAGAGCTTACAACATGGGCCCACGGCTTGGCAGGGATGTTGGCGGAAAGGGGCCAAGCAGGTAAGCCAATGGATATCTGTCTTAATGCTGAATACATACAGGAGAATAATTTTTCTACGTGTTATTTTTATTTTTAAGATTTTATTTTTTATATGACAGACAGAGATCACAAGTAGGCAGAGAGGCAGGCAGAGAGAGAGAGATGGGGAGGCAGGCTCCCTGCTGAGAAGAGAGCCCGATGCAGGGCTCGATCCCAGCACCCTGGGATCATGACCTGAGCCAAAGGCAGAGGCTTTAACCCACTGAGCCACCCAGGTGCCCCTCTATATTTTAACTATACCATTTCTCCAGAGGTTATTTAGCTGCCACAAACACACACGCTAGGCATCCAGTGAGCATTTGGGCCTAAGTCTTTATTTGACACAGAAGCTAGACACAAAGAGAGTTGGAAGAATAAGAGTATTCAAGATGGATTCTACCTGAGCTATCCGTACTACGAGACATGCCCTAGTTCATACCAACAATAGTTGTTATATCTACCAATTTCTAAGTCATTTTCATATTAAAACAGTAGCTGAGATATACCTATACCTAAAAATAGGTATGCCTATACCTAAAAATGCCTTTAATCACTTCTGTGTTAATTTGAGAGGAGAGTTTTGCAAACCAGGGAAATTTAATTTCAGGATCCCATTCAGTTAAGCCTAGAAAGAAAGGAAGGCAAATTGGAGTTTGGGGTTTTGCTTTGACATCTTGTAATACAATTAGGGCTTTTAGGACCAAAGAAAAGTGATAACTACAGAAGAAAATGATGACAATTCTAACATTCAGTAGATTAAGAGGTTTTATGTACATTACCAAACTCACTACAGTAGCTGTGGAAATAAAGGAAGGAGGAATTTGCTGTTTGTGTTTTATACCGATGTCAGTAGTATTAAATGATTAAAGAATATATAAACTTTCTTTTCATCATCAGTGGTTTCCTTCAAGGAAGTTTTTCAGGTAAGCATCCTAGCATGTTCTGTTTTCCACTTGTTTATCATTAAGTTGTCATGTTTGATTCTTTGTTTCAGCTGGGTGATGTTAAGGGATTGATGGTCCAGTACATAAACACACTGATGAAAGGAGCTAGAGAAGACACCAGGAGGCTCATGACGAAACCTTTCTTTCTGACACTTCCTTATGAACACAACATGCCTACAAGCTGTTACTGAATCAAGAGTATATCACCAAATGGAAGTTTGAAATTGACCCCCCCCCCTCCGACATACACACACATCACAGGTGCAAAAATCCTGCATGGAGTTGACATCTGTCTACTGCTTTGGTTCCTACACTTTGTCACTAACTTCACCAATGTGCAAATATAAGTACATCTGCTTTCTAAGAAAGCTCCTATTGAATTACAAATACTACACTATAATTTCCAAGTTAGCGCAATAATCCATAAACATTAGCATTGCTCCCAAGCTATGCTGAGTATACAAAATAAATCATGAGTCACAAAATATTTGCTACAAAGCCAAGCCCATCCTTCACATGAACAATTTTCAGAAATCCAGACTTATGAGCAACACTTGCTTAAAATTTTTAGAACTTTTCCTGCCCGTTGAGACTATCCTTCAGCATCAGGTTCACTCCTACAATGAACAGAACACAGAGCTTGAAGATGAAGAAGCCTAAATTAAGATAAATGATCAGATCTTCAGTTAATAGTTTGGAAGAGCATACTGAAGGAAATGTCATGTTACTTCCTTTCCTGAGTTCCAGTTTTTGCTTTCTCATATATCCAAATGCATACATACACAGACACAGACACCCACTTCTTGACTTCTCTTGACTTCTCTAAAAAGGGGTTGACATTCTGGATTCACCGATTTTCAGGGGCATAACCAAAACTTTCTCAGTCAGGAATTTTAAAAGTATATCTTCTAGGAGCTCTAGTCATTCTTATCAGATTTCCTTCTACATAGACGTAGGTTCCCTTTGATGGTCAGGTTCAACGTGAACATATTTGCTATCAGGTAGATGTCAACATGTTTTAGTTTTATTTTTTAACAGCAAAACAGCCCAGATTTTCTTTGTAATTTATTCCTGGTATCAGTATCATTTCATTTTCTCCATGCTGCCCTTTTGAAGCACATTTAAATCTTCCTTAAAATATAGTGAGCACTCTTCTAGAGAATGCCTCACTTTATTTTAGGTCCTTTGATTTGCAATGCATAGCTGTAGCAATACATTTCAACATATTATTTGTTTTCATCACTGAAGCTCTTTGTTGCAAAGAGTTCTCAGAAGTTTGCTTTTTGGGATAACTTCCTAGATTATCCTGTTTCTACTCAGAACTCTTTGCCTTCTGACTGCTGTAATTTACATACAATTTAAATTGTCTTCATTGTATTATATTAGGGGATAGCCAGAGAAGATTCTAGGTTTTCAAACTTCTGTGTACTTACTGCATTAAGGGAAAAAAGGGCCATTTCAAGGGAGACGCTTTAGACCAAATTGGGGCAGGGCAGTGGAAGAATCCTATGTGGTGTTAGCAATGGTAGTGGTATCCCTTAGGCACAGGGATAGGTACTCTGGCCAAGGGACATTTTATGCCTAAAAGCAAGGCCCTGATAATTTTGCAGAGAATGTCATATTGATGCTGCTCTAAATGCTTCTTATTCTTTTTCAACTGAATTCATTTCAAGTCCAGTAGAATGGGAGATGGTGCTTTTTCTTGGGGAGCCCATCCATCATTGCCCTGAGCGTGCCAGAACGGGTGCCAAGAAAGGGTAGAGTTTAGATTCTCTTCTGGAAGGATGACATAACTTGGTAACTTCCTTCCAAGTGATCCTTTAGGTAACATGTCTTATAAATCTCTCATCAGCTAGGGTAGTTAAAAAAACAAAAACAAAAACAAGAAAACAACTGTGGGAATAAATGTATTGTCCTCAGTGACAAGTGTTTTGACCACTAAACCACTTCTAAATTCTCAAGATGATACATTTATCTCTCTCTCTCTCTCTTTCTGTGTGTGTGTGTGTTTACTGGTACTTAATGCCGTGCTGCCTGCTAATTTAGTTTCATCTACAGTCTTGGAATGATTTCTTTTCTTCCAAGATCCAAGTCATTCCTGTGAATAATTAAAGAAGCAGGGCTCTACCCTTTTGGTAACATCTTTCCCCCTTGAAATAATCCCACTGGTTGGCACTGTTGTGGTCATGCCTGACCCGTCACCCAGTTTTAGGGCTTGTTTGCCAGCTGTCTGCCTAGTGCAGCTCTGTCCTTCCAGCATGCACTTTTCTCGCTGACATGTTTCCTGACAGCGTAAGTGTACTATTAAATGTGCATGCAGTTCCTCACCATGCTTCTCCTTTGTGCCAATTATGTATCTTGATTTAGTTTTTTGTGTCTATTTTTTTTCCTGACTTACACAGACTCTTTTTCTCCAGCAAAACTGAATCCGTACAGCAGCAGCTAGTGTCCTGCCCAGAATGTTCTCTCCCCTGTTCTTCAAGGTGTGAGTTTAGTGCCAGACTTTTCCTTTTCCATCCTGTGTAGACATTCTGTGACACCTATTGTCTCCATTATTTCTAGAAGATGCCCAATAAATATTTACAGGATTGAAATATGTCTTTCTTTCATGAACATATAAGCTCCCTGGGGACAGGGACTGTGCCTCAGTGTCCCTTGCATTAGTGCGTGTGGCATTAGGCATTTTTAAGACTTGTTTTTTGGTTCACAGATTTTTTTTGATAAGTTTGAGAAACTATTTTGCTCGAGATTTTTTGTTTTTGTTTTTTAAGAAAGGTCAGATTTTTGATTTGTCTAAATCTTGTAAGTCTTCTATTTTAGATAGTAATTCCTCAGGGGGACTCAGTTATTTCCCTACTATGTCACTGTCCAATGTCTGGTTCCTGTGAGCTTTCCTGTGTGTGTATCTTCTAGGGGCAAAACAATCCCTTGTCCACTCTTCTACTCTGTAGAAATAACTGAAAGGGCAATAATGTGGCATTTGTTAGATTTTAAAAATGGAAGGAAGGGGAGGCTTTTAATTGTATGGGAAATTTAATTAGATTTAGACTAATTAAATTCATTTTTTATATTAACATGTTCACAAATATTATTGCATCTCGTTAGATTTCATTCTTCCAGCCTTACTGAACAATATTCAGTAGTAGTTTCAGATTACAATAAGTTCATTATGAAGATAAGGTGGAATTAGTGTAGGAAGCTCAGCTGGTTGAAGGGGTCTGTACTTTAATTACTGCAGAGGGTGTGCATATTAATTACAACACAAGTGATATTTACTGTACCTCAGGAACATATGACAGGGTAGAGATACTGACAGCACCAGCTAATAAACTCAGTATGATAATGAGGAGAAAAGACCATAAAAATAGAAGGAAATAAAATTATTCATAAAGTATATTGATCCCAAAGTAAAGACATTAAGCTCTGATGAAGGGCAACAAAAGGGAAGCTCCTCACTTTATCAAACAAATAACCAAAGTAGAGAAATGTTAGCAGGGAGACAGATTGTGATTATACTGGTCACATGATCGCACTCCAGAGAGTACACGGGAGCCATAACACGGGAGATTTTTAATAAATCAGCAGAAAGCCATACTGTCACCTGCAGGAACCGAGGTCGCCGTGGCTAAGGACAGCTCCACAGAGAAGTCGAATGTGCCATGGTGTAAACTGGAAGGAACCACAGGCACACAAAATTTGGTACAAGAGCCATGGTCCCCTCTGAAAAAACCGAGGATGTGCCTAAGAATCCTGTGAGAATTACTATCAATAGCAACCTGGGGGCCCTCATCCACTTTTCTCTGTCCTTAAAATCAGAGTTGGTGATTTCTGAGATGGTAAAAGGGAACAGTTGGGGGTTGGTTGGAAAATTTTTCCCAGTAAATGCTCAATTATGCCATGATCCTGTCTGAGTCTACACAGCCCAAAGGAAAGTTTGAATTTTGGCCTAGAGTGATTAAATCTGAGATTTGCTTTCTTTCCACATGGGCCTTCCAAAGAAATGGTCATTTCTTAAAACAATTATTAAATCAACTACCAACATTTACAAACAAGCTCATTTAGGGAAAAAAAAAACTAGCTAAAGTACTAACTCTTAATTTACATCAAATAATCACTGTAGTCAGGTTTCTGCCAAATATTTGTAATTTTTGAGTTTATTAGTCAAAATCTGCCACAAATTGTGCTTGTAGTTACTATTGATAGAAAGTATATCAGTTACCTATTTATTTTAACACATGGAATAATGATGTTGACCAAACTCTTAAGATTACTCTAAGTTAATTTTGTGAGGAAAACATTCTGCTGTAGATATATATATATATACATATATATATGTATATATATATATATATGAATAGTGATTTTAATATATATTGGAAATATGTGATATATATTTGTACATATGAACTTGAATCTGTATGTAATAGAATATGCAGTTCTGGTTAAAACACCTCAAAAAAATAATAGCAAACTTAGAGAAAATAGAAAGAAGGGCATATGTAGGGCAGTGTCTAATCTGAGCCTGCAGTTTGGTGACACAAACAGAAAACAGAAGCAGAAATTATTCATTTTGGCTGAAATCTATAAATTCATCAATTGGAAGGATTGCACTTCGAATTATAGAATGAAATTATGGGAAATCTCACATAGTAACTTGGGCAAGACAAATAAGATGAATAATCAACTCACTCAATTCTGAATTACTTTGAAATACTCATCCTGGAGCAGAAGTGAAGCTAGTCCTGGACACCATCATGAAATGGGGGTGCCATGTCTGTTTTCCTGTACCTCTGTCTCCCCTTTTCAGTGCCTTACTCTAACCCAGTATTCCAGTGTTTTCATGCTAGGCTTTCTTTCCTTTGGTGGAGGGGCTGAGAGGTGATTTCACTCATATTAAGGTGAAGTATTTCCAGGAATATTTTATTTTAAGAGGACAATGTTTCACGTAAGCTTATGTTATAGCTTGACTATTAAATGAAGTATTTCTGTGTAAGTAGAGATCTACCTGAAATGACTCAAATGTATCAAGTAGTTATAAACATGTCCCACATGAAAGCCCAGGCATACTCAGAATGTGGGAAAAAGAGGTGGTAATTCAAGTTTTATGATTGGTATTGCTGCAGACGATATTATTTTCCCTAATATATGTATAGTATTTACAATGTTAAGACACAAGGCTATAGCATTGTACGGTACCAGGGACACGGTAGGTAGATGTTTGTTAGATATTTCCTGAACGAACAAATAAACAAATGATTCATGTACGAACAAATGAATAAATGATTGAAGGAGTTCACCTTGGGGGGTGTTTCATCAGTCCTTGAAAATTACTGGTGGTATTTCTGTTGTACCTGGTGAACTGAGTGCCCTTTGTAACCCTGGCATTTGGTTCTGTGTGCTATAGCAGTCCCTAAGCACCACCTGAAGTCTGAGTGCGGCCGGAGTTGGGTTACCACTGTCGAGCGGCTGGGCCCTTGCTCTGTGTTTGCATGTAAAGAATATAGGTGATAATGGGTTGAAATCTGGAGCATGAAGTCATCTGTACTTTACCCCTTGGGAGAGATTCAAACAGTTTGATGGTAAATATGAATACCTTTAGGGGACTTTCATTTATCAATATACATGTTTTTTTTTCCCCCCCAAATATCCTAATACTTGGAAACAGAAGAATGGTTTAGGTGCGTACCAATTATGCGTAGAGATGGGAAATTCCAAGCCTATTGACCCCTACCAGCTTGGATTTAGACTGAGCTATTTATCAGTATTAAAGAATCAGAGCATGAAAGAGGAACATTAGAGGGAAATACTTAAAATTTAGCAAAGTATAGTTCTGATTTTCTACTGGTGTTTTATGGGTTTCTGATAAGGGTTTACTTTTCTTTTTCAGAGCTTTAAATTTTTCCTGTTACTATTCTTTTTTTTTTTTTTTTTTTTTGTTTGTTTGTTTCTGGCCCCTCTCACAAGGTTCCTGCTGTCCTTAGGGCATCTCCTGTGCCGTTAGCTCCTTCTCTTCCCTCAGACATGCTGCTTCAATGATCTAGAGCTCATTGTGCATTATTTTTCATCCTCCTCCCATTGAATTTGGTTCTGATATTTGTTTCTGCAAATACTACTTTCTCTTTTCTACGTCTCTACTTTAATGGCTAATTGTTTTGGAATTTGACATTCTGAAACAGCTCTTTTCTTTTCCAGCAAAGGAAGAGTTGGGTTTGTTGAGAAACAATTTGGGGACATCTATCAATGTTGACTTAAGCAAGAAGGGTAGTTCTTAGCTTCCTTTATTTATTTCTTCTTTGAGTAAGGGGGAGGCAAAGACTATCAGATCTAGTTATTAAATAGACATGAATTCTAGATACGATGTAGAAAGCAGAGGATTTAGGAATTACAGTATCTGTGTAAAATAGGAATTAAGATATCAGATATTTAAGGTATCAGATAATTAAGGTATCAGATAAAATAGGAATTAGAGTATCAGTGAGATAAATAGGTTAAATCACCTAACGATTGGGGTAACTAGTCTACAACATCAATTAAGGAATTTGTTATTTTTACATTTGGAATATGTATATGGGCAATCTTGTTGCCCTTTGTTGGTTGAAAATAAAAACTTAAGGTTAAACAAAATAGATAACATTTAAAAATATATTATTCTTGACCTAATATGCTTTGTAATTTCTGCAGTCACAGCCAGCCACAAAATTCTTGTTTCAACTACACAAAAAATCTTAATTGTTGTTACAGAATGTCCCCAAAGCATTTGAACTTAGTGCAAAGTTTAATTTCTTTAAGCACCTCAAGCTCCAAGTAATTTCATAAATTAAAGCTTTAAAAGGTTAAGTTTCTGCTGTAAACAAATTTATGTTTGTGTACATTGATAATTAGAAAGAAGTATTTTGTGAAAATCTGAGGAAGTAAGATTGAATAGATAATTAAAAATTGCAACATTCTAATCAATAAAAAAGATGGATATGATTGTTCTTGCCATTCTATTTCTTGGACCTTGTAAATCTTCATAAATCCCTTTCCTCCCCCCAATCCTTTTTTTAAGATCATCTTGTATATTCATTACCACAAAGTGAAAGTCATGGTTAAGGTTTTCTGTAAGTCTTAGACTGTGTAGCTCCAAAGAGTGTGTTAAAATAGCAATTCATTGAGAAACCTCAAAAGTGCATCTTACAATAGTATTAACAGGAATAAGAGAACAGAAAAAACAACCTGTGATGGAAAATCACAAATCTCTTAGAAATTGTCAAATTGATCAGCATCAGTAAGAACTATTGAGAAGACCAACAACAAATATCAAAACAAAAATGTTTGATTTCTTTTGGGAAAGATCATTTTTTCCCGTTACCTTTTCTGAAACAATCCTCACCCTCTGTTCCCTCATTCCTGTTACAATTAGTCATTACCTACTGTTGCTTATGATTTGTTGGCAGTCTCTAACTGCAATCTGTTGCTTTGTGACAGATCAATTCTTTTAGCCTACAGACTCATTCTTGAATTCAGCCAAAATTAAAAAAAAAAAAAAATATATATATATATATATATATATAAAAGTCAAGTCACATTGCTCTGGCTAATGTGGCAGATCATTCTTTTAGAGGGCGCTCTTAAAGGGAGACCATTCACTAACCCTGCATGTATATAAAGGGAGTGAATGACATTAAGTGATTCCCCTATGGGGCTCAGGTTCAGAGTCCATATGTATCGACTGTGGAATTCGAAGTATGTTCATTTACTATAGTCATTTTGAAAGGAAACAATTTCAGAGCAATATTTTAGTTAGAGGAGTTGCTTCTGAGCCTACTGAAGAGAATTTGTAGAAATCCTGTTGTTTATACCCACACACATATAGATGTATACACACACCACTGAGTTTAAATAATCCCAGTAAGATTCATATTGCTCAAGTTTTTCAGCAAAAGAAATTATAGTTTTCTTGCAATCAATTTAACAGTCAGAGCTTTGGTGTAGCAAAATATATGCTTCGTAGCCCTTCAAAATTTACGCAGTTTGTACATATAGATACATGCTGTATATATTTTGAAGTGATACGTATGTTGAAATTTTTCCTCACTTAAAACCATGCTGCATAATTGATTGGAAGAGTTACTCTCATCACAGTCTATTTTTTGCAGCAAAGCAGAGGCTATTTGAGATGCTTGTGGGTTTTTTTTTTTTTCTTAAATGCTTTACTTTATTGCAAGGAGAGGAAAAACTAGTCATTATATAGCAAGATATTATTCATCGTTGGTTTGTTTTGTACAATGCTGAATTAAGTAACATGGCTACATAACAAGATAAATATATTAAAAAACATTTCTCCATTAACTTTTGGTGTCACTGTTGTCTGACTCAGTGAGACCCTCTTTGGTGAAACACACACACACACACACACACACACACACACACTCACATGTTCACTGACATTTTAAAAATATGTAATCCCTTGAGTTTTCTACTTTACAGACCCAAGGAACAGCTTGCTTCTCAACATTTCTATATAATAAGGTCGCCTCAATCACAAGACCACAGCTGCCAAATTAAGAAAATTGGTGGGCTATTGAGGAAAATACTGTTGAACCAAAAGGCAGATGTTTCACTGTACGTTCTACATTGGTGAAACACCCTCAGTCTGTCAGCATGCATTTTCTAAAAGCATAAACTAGCCACTGTCTTGGTTCTTGTTTTCATGTTCAGTTTGTCAAAGGCCCCCCCTAGTTTGGCTCCTGGAAAACTACCAACTTTTCTTACTCTAAAAAGAAGACAAGGTGCTCATTCAGGAGAAATTACTCTAATCACGTGAGAAGTACCTCAAAAAATCTGTAAGCTCAGATTAGAAGGAGGCTCTAGGTGTTATGGTCATTATGCAATGTTCCAGATGAATCCATGACAGCTGACGCAGAATTTAAACGGTGGATCAATACACAGGCTACTACATAGCATAGGCAAGATTAGGTTGTAACACGCTTGCATTTTTAGTCTAATCATCTTTTCACCAATTCCCTTTATGAAGAAAGGGAGGAGTCCTTAAACATACAGATATGGAAATTAAGAACTGAAGATGTTAGTTCAAGTAACCAAGGGATATCAAAAGCTGCAGCTTTTCAATACTTTTTTTTGTATCATTTGGTTGCATTTAACTGCATTTGTAATCATTGAGGATAATCTTTGTCAAAAATTATGAGAATTTTCGTTACAATTAATTTTTCTACAGTTGTATAATTTCTACAGACTTGAGACTAGAAAAAATTTCGTGAATGCACTAATTCATTTTAACATGTCAGATTAAAGTTTACTTGACATCATTGTACTTAGATTCTGAAGACTATCAAATTATTTGGATTATACTAGATTTGAATAAATAGCAGAAAACACACAGAAATGAATTCAAACATATTCCTTTGTTCTGGTAAATTACTACATATGCCTCTAGCTGCCTAGTATCTGAGGTTCTGTAAAAGGAGATTTTTTTTTTTTTTTTTTGCCCTCCCAGTGTGTTTTATCCACCATTTAAAAACACATTTGAAATATATTGCAATTGCGTGAGAAGTGACATAAATACATTTGGTGATTAATATTTATTTGATCAACTGTGAGTGCAACAATATGACTTCTAATTTGAAACCACACAAGCTTCCTTTTCAGCAATCCTGCCTTTCAAAGCCTTTCATTTGCTATATCACAGGCTGATCTTGGAAAGAGAATCTGCTCGATGTACTTTTCCCTACTCCTTTTCCAACTTGAAACAGGAGAGTGGGCATTGAGCCGCATTTCCAGGTGTGCCATATTGGACCCTGTCAAGTGTGCAAAGGGCTGGGGAAACTCTTTGACTATTGGCCTGTGGGTGATTCCTGAGAGGCTGGCCTGCTAAAACACATTCCAGGGTCTATGTATTTGAAGGTCTGTATATACATTATCTGCTACGTATAAACATGCTCACACACGTTTTGTAAAATGGCAGAGTGGACATCTGGAGAACATCTCCCAACGTTCAGCAGAGAGCCTGTTCTACTTCGTATTATTATTCCTATTGTTTTATCTCCGAACCCTGTGCGCGTGGTGCCTTTTGTGACACTTCAGCTGTGATGAGATGGGCGGGTGAGCCGTTTCCTCCAGAACTGGAGCCAGCTGGTTTGGAAGACTGGCAAACCCTCAACTCTCCCTCCATCCACCACGCTAGAGATTGACTTTATTATCTGCCGGAACTCCATGCCATGCCCAGTTTCCAGGGGCCCAGGATGCAGGCACGGAGCAGAGGCTGATTCGCCGTTGTGTGTATTTTCATTTAGGCGTAACCTCAGGATTTGCCTTTCCACAACAACTACAGAAAAAAGTGAGGGTCATCCACTTCTAATGCTGGAAACCCTGTGATAATCTGTTCCATGCATTCAAATGAAAATATGACTTCTTGGCAGAGACTAGCATTATAATGTAAAATCCCATATGCTGTTATACAGTATGTTGCAATCTGTTTTACGGCTGCCTCTATTCTAACGAGTGAATACTGCCAATAAAGCAATTGAAGATAACACTAATTGCTTATTTCTGTGATCCATAATTTTTATGGCTGCCTTATAGCTCTTTAGTCAAATAGATGCTTTTTGGCCTTTAAGATCTAGAACTCGTGTACTGTAGCAATTGAAACTGGAAATGTACATGCTGGCCAGAGAGGCTTTTCTGTAGTTGGTGAAGAGAAGGCAGCATTAGAATAATGGAAGGATGTGGAAGAAAATGGAAGTCTTAAGTTGGCTCTAACAGGTAACCACTAGATTTTATCAATATTTAGGTATCTTAAAGGAAATACGTAAGTGCGGGGCTGTGGATGATACTGAATGAGGTCATCAGGCGTTGTTAGGCCTCGTGTCTTCTGGGGCCTGGTGGACACAAAGGGGACCATGGAAGGCGTCATGGTTATGTGAACACGGCTGGCTGGAGACAAGGCTCCTGGGTTTCCTACGTATTGGCAATATGACTGTGTGATCTCGAGACAGCGATTCAACTTTTCTGAGTTTAGGCTCCTCTCAGAAATGCCGTGATGACTAAGAGGATGGGAATACACTGCTGCTTGGGAATACACTACTAGCCTCATGTAAGGGATTGTGCTGGATCCCTCTTTGAGGCCATCGTGACATGTTTTTTTGTGAACACACATAGAGAAGTCCTTAACTATGCAGCATTTGTCCAAGAATGTACCCAGCTCTTTGTTTTTTAGAGTGGAGTCTGTGGACCAGGAGCCCTGGCCTCACCTGGGAGTTTGTTTAAAAATGCACAATCACTGGCCCACCCCAGGCCTGCTGCTAAGACTCTTCCTTGTATCAGAATCCCGATGTGATGAGTACGCACAGTAAAGACTGCGAAACCCTGACAGAGTCAGCTTACCTCGAGGATGAGCAGGATGTGAATCATCAAGGCAAAGTGATTCACAAGAGGCCATGCAGTGTGTTCAGAGCTAAGCCAGGACGAGAGAGCCCAGGGCTTCTGACTCTCTTTAATTCATGCTGCCTCCACTTTAAAATAAGCAATGCTTAATTTCATTGTGTGACAGATTTCAGGTTAACTGCATAGGCTCAAAAGTGGACAACATATTTGCAGCTTAAAATAATGTACTATATGGTGACTAACATAACATAATAAAATAAAAGATAATAATAAAAAACAAAATAAGGTAAGTCAGAAAAGCCATTGGTTTCTGCTTTACTTGGTCAGATAGTGAAAATAAAAATCGAAGCAAATAATAGGTTGTGTTACTGAGCTTAAATTATATATGAAGAGTGTCTAGAATACCCAAAGATTTCTACTCATGAAGTTCTGTAGATACGTTCACAAGTTCTCAAATTAAAGAATTTAAGAATATGCTCTGAAATTCAGATAAAATACATGTGCAAAGGTCACAGGGTCCTAGTATTCCATTTTTCTATTTGTATCCAACTTTCTAGCTACTATAATCTCTTGAATAGAAAAAAGAGGTAGTTATGTTTAAATAAGTATTTATTTCTCCCATTCAAACTGAAATACACAGAGTTTTATGTCCAAATAGAGGTGCAAAAGGATTTTACAAACAATAGCTGAAATATGCTGAAAATTCCCTGATGAGATATATACACTAGGTAAGCAGTTCGGAGAAATAACACTTTATTTAGTTTAACATTCTATATATATATTATATATATGTATGAATATATATACACATATATATAATCATATATGCTACTGTATACATTTGCCAGTGTGTTATTAGACACGGTGGCAGTGGTTTTTTACATATATTATGAGCTGAGCATTACAAACTTATGTAACTTATTATCCCATTTAATCTTCACTAGAAATCTGTGGGGTACTACTATTATCCTCATTTTAGAAATGAAATGATGACCCTCAGGAAAAGAACTTGCCCAAAGACACACAGCCAGCAAGATGAAACTGACTGAGGAATAAAGAGTTTATCTTCCAAATTAATGTTGTGACTAGTGAGTCTGACTTTTGAATCCTAATTCCGTAAATTCTGATTTTATTAGATCTTTTATCTAGATGTGAATTTCCACCATAATTTCGTGCCATGAGGCTGGGGCAGTGTTGACCTTTTCTGCCTTTGACACCAAGCACTGGAGGGGTGAAAGAGCCAGTGCCCCATGTCTCAGGAGTCTGGGGCTAGAGTTGTCTGAGCCAGGGAAGGACAAAGTCGGAAATGCCCCTGCTTTTCTCTCCATGGTCAGACACTGCCTCCCCCAAAATGCTGCCTCTAGGTTCTTGGTTCAGCAGCTCTTATTCTCTAGTACTGAGATTGACAACAAATAAAGATGGTAATAAAAATGCCAACATACTTGTGAATATTCTTAATGAAATCAGCAGCACAAGCTTTCACAGAGAAATGAATACTGAAACAAGAAGGAGACAGAGCTGCCCAAAATGGTTCTAGATACAACTATGGGAGCCTTGTGACCGAAGGTACGAAGCTTAAGAGAAACGCATGGGAGAAAAGGAAGGAGCAAGAAGGAAAAAGGACCCATACTAGTACTCGCAGAACTAGTCTAAGTAAAATTGTGATTAAGAAGCAAATGGCGAAGTGATTGATCTGGAAAAAGAAAGAAATACACACACATAAGCAAACTTAGGATGTTCGCCCTCATTTTATGGGATGCGTTTAGCTCCATGTTAATAGTCCCTGTGTATAATCTCTAAAAGCTGTACCTTGCCAAATGTTAACTGTTGGTGTATGCTGAAATCTCATTATGAAAGGATGTGATCAGAAAAAAACGACTATTGCAACCAGCTGTAACCTATAGCATTCAAGTAACTATTGGTACAGGAGACAAACACTGACTACTTAATTCCAACATTTTGTAACACTTCATAGAAAAAAAGGATACTAGTCTTTTCCTTTGTATGCACTTGTTATTTTCCTTTATATTAGATGATGAGAGTCTCTATTATCTGAGAATTCTCCAGTTTGGCTACCTAATTTTTTTTTTTTTTTTAAATACTGGAGAAAGGATCCATTTAAATATCTCTAACCTACCAACATGGTATCACAGTAATTATGATATTTGCCCTATGATATTAATGAGATTTTTTTCAGAGATAAAGAGTAGATAGATCATCTGGATATATATTTTTTTAAAAAAGTAACCTATCACAAAACTCTGATTTCTTAGATGAAACCTCATGCAACGTGCAACCTATCAAGATTATAGAAACAGAATGATCCTCTATTATTTCTCCTTTAAATCCTGGTTAATTTTTGAAACTTTCTGCTCTACTTTAGAAATGGGATTAGCATTGCCTTCTTGGGCTCTGATCAGGTTGATTTTTCAGCTACACCAAGGGGCTTTTATTTCGCCTCTTTGTGAAATTGGCTGGTTTCCTAAAGTTATTCTTCTATTATAATTTAACACAGTAAGAAGAGAGCAGGAAAAAAGGAGAGATCTAATATGGTATTATTTTATGACTACATAAAACTCCATTGTCAGAACGGAAAATACAGGAAAGGCTCTACACACAGATGGCTAAAAAGTTAAAGCCGAGTAAATAATCAGAGGGAGAGAGAGAGAGAGAGAGAAACAGAATTGTATTACAGTCTATGTTCCTCAGTATTATTTTGTATGCATGTCTTTGAATTTGAAATTCAAATAAGGCTATATATATATGTATATATATATGTATATATACATATATATATATATAATTGAAAACAATTTTTTGATAAACAAGCAGACCAGATATCCAAACAAGAAGACACTGCTCTGCCCTCTTTCCATTTAATCACAGAAGCCCTTGTCTTACCTTATATTATAGGAGGGGAATTGTAGGGATTAATATGAACAAACTTAACCCTTTTTAACTTACCGTCACGCAATGTTTTCGGCTTACATGCCACGAGAAATCTGGGCAGGGCGAGGTGGGCGGGGACTGGAGGGGAGCAGAGGGAGGAGGATGAGGGGAGAGGAATAATAGAAACCTTTTAAATATATTGATGCTAAATGAAAAGTAATTCAGAAATGTAATTTAGTGATGACCTCTCCTTTGGGTGGTTATGAAAAACAGCCTTGTTTTCTTTTATAAAGAAATGCTGGCATGCTTGACTTTAGTGAATCAAGAGAATTGTTTGCCAAATAACAGTGATGGTGTGTGTCCTTGTCAGAACACCTGCTGTATTCTCCCAGCAAACACTGGGGCCATAGCGTCTCTCCTCTAATGACACCTCATCAATCCGCTCCTATCAATGTCCCAGCCATGGAGGTGACTTCGAGTGTTCAGAAGCCTTAGAAAATGTCAACGTTTGGGGAGAAAAGGTCAGTCACAGCTCCCCCCCCACCTCCCCTGCCAAGCCACCGTGGGCCTGGCGTTCATTATCCTAATTAAATCCAGCAGCTGAACATCTTCTTATCTGTAGGGGAGGAGAGCAGGGGCATGATGCAATAGGACTGATTTGCATATCCAAAGTTAATTAGTGCGGAGGAGCAGGTGTACAGTAATAATAATTATCACACATGACAATCACCTGTGACCACTTCCCCGCGCCCCTTCCGGGATTCAGCACAGTGATTGCTGGCTGGTTTTTTTCTTGCTTGATACCCATCCTGAGCTGTTTATGTCCTTGTGCCTCTCTTCACAAACCTGCTGTGAGTAGCTCGTCTGTTCCTTAGCAGGCGCTGTATTTTTCTCTAAAGGTATATTTTCCCCTGTTTCGTTTGGAGGGAGAGACGATTGTAAGGCAGCTATTTTCAATTTTGTTTGCTGAAGTTGTCACATCCTGGTGGAGCCTGGGTATTTATTTTTAGATTACATGTAAGTGGATAAGGGAAAAAAAAAAGTGCTCAGGATCGTAATTTGAAAATCCCACTTTGCATCATTTGAACATTTTATCTTGAGCATATGCTGGCGAATCAGTCTGATCCAAAATAAACTTATTAGACAGCAGACACATGAAACCAAGTGACAGTTTGATGTTTGCCACGAGACTGCCCGTGCCAGTGTGAAGAGGGGCCGCGGGGCTCCATCCACAGCCCTCAGCCCTCCCAGACCATCAGGCTGTTGCCGCTCACTGGACACTGACCTGAAGAAACGGAGGAAGATTTCGGTGGGTTGTTTAGGGTCTGGCAGCATCTAGGGTAAACAAACAAACAAACATTAGCAAGATACACCAGTAGGAAGACTTCAAATTGTAGCCTTGGAGCAAATTCAGTGCAGCTCACAGGATGGCTCTCATGATGCCTTCATCACAGAAAGCTTAGATAGATTACACTCTTTGGATTTCGCTTGCACATAAATGTGTAGGTTATGCGTGTTTAAAGTGTTTTCTCTGTCAAACGAGGGTAATTTTTTCAAATTAAGCCAAAAAGCATGCCCTAGAAATGGGATGTGCTTTTACAGAAATGAATTATTGCTGTGTGCTATACAGGAATTTAACACTCACAATGGTAGGCTAATAAGTAGGTAAGAACAGAATATTAAATACAAAGAAATTTTTCTGGGTGAAGGGGAGGCATTAATGTTAAATTAGCTATGAAATTGTGACTGGTTTTAATTTTTTTTCTTTCATTTTGACTTTTGTCTGTTTCACTTTTATTCGTCAGGGTACACTTTTGCCAATCAAGTCAAGTATAACAGGTGGGTCTCCCTTTCACACAGCTTTAATGATAAGTGACAGAGATGGCAAAAGGCACTCAACCGCCTGCAGAATGCATTAAAAATTCAAAACTTTACTTATCAGTCTTTTATTAAAACTTTCTGTAATTGTGCAAAATTATTTCCCCACTGGGTTAGCTTTCAATATGGAGTACAATTATATTTCTGACACGAAAATAATTACAGTTAGAAAAAAAAAACTACAAGAAAAAAGAAGTATTTTTTAAAGTGAAATCCATCCATTTTACATCCATGAAGAGGCATTACTGTGAAAAATTAAGCGGTTACTAAAGTAAAGCTCCAGTTTTGAACATTTAACTTTCAGTACTAGACAAATCTAGTTTGTAGAAATATAAAGGAATTATAGCTTAGGGTTCAAGACTTTCTAGTCCTTCTCTGTTTACCAAGAAAATACTTTGGCGTATTGTATCTTTCATCTGTCAGTGTTAGTGTAACTAAAATGGTGGATCTAAATTCTTTCCAACAGGATAAATATTAACAATAAGTTGCTGTGTTTTATGGAATTAGCCATGGTTTTTTTCTGTATGACTGATGTCTTCTTAGCTTATGATATTTTAAATTAAGATTTATTTGAGAGAGAGAGAAAGCAAGCAAGCAAGCACAAAGGAGGGAGGGCCAGGGAGAGAAACAGAATCCTTCATGAGCAGGAAACCCAATGTGGGGCTTGATCCCAGGACCCCGAGATACGACCTGAACCAAAGGCAGACGCTTAACTGACTGAGCCATCCAGGTGCCCCTTAGCTTATGATTTTTAATGCCGGTGTTCATAGCTCTGGACAAGGGGTTCTGCTTCCATAGAGCAACTTAAAATAATTCCCAACCTCTACTTTAGTGATCTTCATCTCTTAATCTAAAATCTTATGAGTCAGGTTTCTAAAAAAAACAATTGCCATGCGTACATTCCCCTCAGATGCAGAGATCAACATATTTTTGAATGAGCATCTTTTATGTATAAGTCACTGTAGTTGGAACTCTGGGAAATATGGAGGCCTGAGTTCCTTTTCAGCTGGGGCTTTTGGAATCAGCTCAGATTTCCATGAAAGCTGACGCTTACTACCACCCTTTCTTCCTTTCCACCCTAATGAGACATTCTTTTTGAAGACAAGAAATACTCATTGTGTATTTATTAAGTATTCACATGATGTCAGGCAATGACACATAAATCTAAAGTTTCACACACAGCTTTGCTCCTGTCCTCCACTAGCACACAGCCTAGAAGTAGACATGTGGAATCGAAACTACAA
Source organism: Mustela nigripes (assembly GCF_022355385.1). Lineage (NCBI taxonomy): Eukaryota > Metazoa > Chordata > Mammalia > Carnivora > Mustelidae > Mustela > Mustela nigripes. Next base: position 64,284,423 of record NC_081563.1, read on the forward strand.
TTCTAGGTGGAAAATGCTAGGTATCTCCTCAGTGGGGAGTGCAAGATGATCCTTGGATATGAGAAAGTATTGGAACTTCTATGTGTATGTCTGCGTGGGTGTGTGTATATATATATATTTTTTTAAACTCATTTTTAATTTATTTTTTATCCTAATATACAGCATAATTACATACATTGGGAAACTAAACCAACTTATTTATTTATTTTCCCATTAATGAGTCTGTATCATTATGTGTGTTCCTTTATTTATTTATTTATTTATTTTTAATTGACGTTCCCTTCCTATTCCTGCTTCCATCAGTGGCAGCAGCCAGGGGAAAAGCAGAGGGGAAATAGCCCAAGGAAGGAGTCAGCTCTACGACATTCCATTTATATACAGAACAAAACACATAAGCACAGAGCAGCTACTGTGGGAAGAATTTGGTAGCATGGGAAAGGGGAGGAATAGGTGGGGTGTTTGGGTGTCATTAAAAAACACAACACCCCCCGCAAAACTGAGGTGCCTGGGAGCAACAGGCCTACTTCAACCCAAGAGGAATCAGATCAAAAGCAGTTTGGGAAGGCCAGAACTGCCAGGGAGAGAGGCAAGAAAAAGGTCCAGGGGGTGGGGGGCTGTTTGGCAACTGGTGTGAAGGGATTGTCCTCCCCCTGCTGGGATCCCCCCAGCCCCTCTAGTCTGGCAGGAAGGGGAAAGTCCGCAATCCCCAAGGTTAGGTCTGGGGCTGCCAGATGCTCCGGGCATGGACTGGTGGGGGTCTCACAGAGACTTGCCCTCCAGGGAGACGATGGCATTGTCTGCTCCCTCTCCTTCAGCTGTTCTGCTTGGGGTACAGTGGTCCTTGACCTTCTTGTAGTAGTTTGGTTATAATTCATGCTTGATCCTTGTCAGCTTCTTCCTGATGGTGTTCTTGGAGCTGACATAGATTTCTGTGCTTTTAAGGGGTTCAGACGCAGAAGATAAACACTGGGTCCTCCTGCTTGTCTCGTTGGTCTTACAGATTGCATCAGAGGGTGCAGAGTGGCACTCCTTATCTGGACTGTCCGGACAGGTGGCATAGATGTTGTCTTCTACAGTTTGGCCCAGATCACCTACCAGGATCTCCTTGCCCTGCTCCAGGATAATGTTCTTGTCCTCGCTCAGGCAAAACAACACCAGCTCCTTGCACTTCTTCACCTCCACCGGTGTTGATGACTTTCACTCCTTCATGTCATCCAGCACTTTGATGAAGCCTCCAGAGACCACCACAGCAGAGGCCATGTTTCCGGATATGAACGGAGAGAGCAAGGAGAGTCGGAAAAGACAAGAGACACTGCAGCGGCTGCTGGGATCTGACTGACGAAAGGAGAATTTTAAATTCAAAATTTAAATTTTCTCTTAACCTGGACTGTGTTTATACTGCTATCTCCCATGTGGCTGTTTTTGTAATTCATTTGGGCACTTGTATCCTGTGGTCGTGGTCAGACTGTGTATAGGAGGTCTGGAAACTTTAATTATAGTCTTGGTTATACTACTGTGTCCTCAAGTGAGTAATGTCATCTTTATCAGAGATGTTTTATGTTATCTCCTTCTCCCTAATTCCTCTTTCCCCTAAATAAGCATTTATTGAAAGATCACTGTGGACCAGAAATTTTCCTAAGCAATGTGTTAATCTATGGGATAATTGTAACAACCTTAAAAAGGAGGTAGTATGATCACCCCCTCAAAGGGAATGTATTACTTAAGAAAGCTGGGAGAAGGTAGTCAAACTGGATTCGTGGACACTGATGATAGAGCGGAGGGGAGTCTTTGGTCATTGGGGACACTCTTTGGACCATCGAGATGATTCATGAGATTTATGACTGCTGGTTGCTGGCTACTAACTTCCTGATCGTTAGCCCCAGAGGTTTCCAAAATTTCCTCTTGAAAGTTTTGATTTGACATTTGATGGAGGGATGAATGTAATATTACCGACATCTCTGTTCATAGAAGGGAGCTCTTGAGAGCAAACAATTAGACATGGAGATTTTCTATTGTGAGTTTAGATCTGGAGGCTTTACATAAAGCTCAGGTCCTGCAATTGTCTTGCCCAGTCCGATAAGTGTCAGCTCCATCTATTGCAAAGTTTAGAGAATACTATGTCGACTTTGTAAAAAAAAAGGAATAGCAAGTTTACACAGATTTTATATCACACCGAACACCTCGCAATAAGTCTCACCAAGTGATGACACTACTTTGTCACGTGTAGTCTCCTTGACCTGCCAAGGTACAGAAAGCTTTGTAGAAATAATAGCTAACAAAGACAGGCTGGGTAAGTGGGTGGCTGGAACATCTGCTCTTCAGAGCTCTTTCTAGCCTTGGTGTTGACTCATTTGAGGCAGACACTAGGTCAGGTTCTTGACTCTAGTGTGCCTGTTTGTCCCTTGGGATAAGGGGAAGAAAGGCAGTACTTGGCACCTAGACAAGGTTCATGAAGTGCTTTAAGAGCCTACATTGAAAGGCTGTGACATCAAACAGAAGTGAATAACATTCTGCTTTTACGCATGGCATGAGTGGGAAGCATAGGTGATTTGACTGAAAACATCTCTGCATAAGAGTTTTTTTTCAGAAGTGGGGAATGATTGGCAGAGGCCCAGAAGTCAGGGATGTTGTACACTTTGGTCCTGGCCATTGTCGCTTGACATCTAAGGGACAGCCTTAGAGCTGGCCACAGACCCACATGGGCTGGATGGTGTAAGAGCAGGAGGGCAAGCAGAGAGAGAGCAAGCTCCTTCTCCACTTTGGGAACGCTCCGACATGCTGCGTAAAGAGTAGACACCGCGGGGACAGTTAATACAAATTTAGAGAATGCATCACTTTGGGGGAGATGATAAAATGTAAACACCAGGGAAAGAAAAGGTCTTTGTTTACGTTCCCTTTTCCTGGTATATGGCTAAACAGGTTAAACACCTGTGAGAAGAGGATGCTTCAGGGACACCCTCGTACTCAAATTGTTCGTGGGTGTCTTGGAGATTACGCTCCACTCCTTGTGTGATGATTAGTTGTCTCTTCCTGACTGACGAGGCTGGCGGCGAGGAGCCGGGCCTTCACCTGCAGGTGTTGCCATGGCAAAGGACACTTGGAAGAGATTCAGGCAACATTGAAAGGCAAAAGTGAAAATGAGAGTAGAGAGAAAATAGAAGCTTGATTTAAGGAGACTTTTGAGTGGATCAAATCGCATCCCTCATGATAGCCATGGCCAGACTCCAGATCAACCCTACTTTTTTCCTCCTGACATCTGAGCCTCTCTGAGTCCTGGTAGTCTGGTGCATAAGCTGACTTTGTTTAAAACTTTAAAAAAAAATTCTTTTTTAACATATAGCAAGGTTTATTTTTAAAGCACTGTAAAAATTTTTCTGCCCCTAGGAGACAGGATTTGGTTTCTTAACCCAAACAGAATTAAGAAATTATGAAATGAGAATTGGTTTATTGACTCAGTAAAACAATTTCTCTTTCCTTATCCAAAAATCAGCTAGCAAAGTAGCTCATTTTATCTGCTATGCTGGCTTTTTGTCTCATCACTACCTTCTTTACTGCCCATGCAGTTTCTCCACGAAGCCAAGTCGCATTTCTCCAGTGTCACTCAGACTTTGCCTCGACTCTCACTTAGTTTGCACATCATGGAACTCACTTTTCTCTTGCTTCCCACTTTTACATTTTGGCCTATCTTTCAGAACAATCCAGTTTATTTACTAAGCACTACCCCACCCCCCCGAACTTGCAGATATTTATGGTCAGATTTTCTACAAGTCATTGTTCTCAAAGTTAGAAAACTCTATCTCTCTCTCTATTTTAGAAATTTTCAGTTAAAGCCAGTGACAGATTCCCCTTTTTCATCCTGGTTGGTTAATTCACGTTATATAGTTAAGTTAATCATAATAATGATAACCATAATAATAGTAATAAATATGTGTTGACTGCATAAGGAGTGGCATCAGTATCCTAGTGGGGGGATGGGGGGAGGCCCTGGGTACAAGTGCTATATCCGAGCTCCCCAGGGTTGAGGAGTCTTGTGCTAGAGGTACATGGGAAAGCAGGGCCTCTTCCAAGGTGGATAGTAAAATTTTAATACATACTAGTTTCCTAAATTTCTTCTGAATTCTTAATAAGAGAAATGTGCCATGCCTCTAACTGCGCTTTCTCTAGCAAGGGCAGAGAGAAACACGGGGCCCGTCTAGGTCTTGGGAATGTTGGGATGGGGGAGTTTGGAAATGAGAAAGACATCTGGAGGACTCTTCTTGATGTTTCCTTCTGAATTGGCTGAGAAAGATCAAGCCACTCTTAACTACTATTTCTACTAGGAAACAGATTTGAAACAGGATGATGTTTTTTAAAGTGTAAGGGCTGGCAGATAACTCAGAGGTGTACAGTGAGATTTCATTGTTGGGAAGCACTTGGACTGGACAGAACCATCTTCTAGAAATTGGAGTTACCTGAAGCTCTCTGGGTCTTTTTCTTCCATGTCATTTCTGTGTTCCCTGGAAAACTGAAGAGAAAGTGTCTTTATAATGAATCTTCTCTTCTATGACCTGGGGTGTGATTAACCTTGCTTGGCCTTCATCTTAAAAATCACTTCCAATAAACAAAAGACCTTCGCCAAGAAAGGTCAGTGGGAGGTTGCCTTGTGACGTCGTTCTGAGCTAGAACCTGGAGATGGCTCGTAGGCCCCATGTCGAGAAAATGTCATTTTCATGGACGAAAGAGAAGTGAAGGGGGCTTGGCCCCGAGATCTGGTTCTCCTGCACCCAGAGGCTAACGTAGTTTCTCAGTTTGCTCTGTGCAAAGAAAATAGCCTCCAAGGTGAGCTCTAATACTACCATATTCTGACATTTGAAGGTCAGCATGGTAAAATTTGCCAGCTCGTTCTTCTAGATATGTTGTCTACCTAGAAAAAGGTAGGGACAAAGGTTGTCACAGGTTTTCTGAATATTCTAATCAACTTTTGATCTGGTTGTTCTGTCTAAGCTACCACTGATATCTCAACACATTATGTGTGAAGCTGAGGCATGATAGTGACTGACTAATCCTCACCGAACATCTCCTTTATTCCACATTCACGCTGTCTTACAGTAAAGCCCTGAAGTTCTTTGATGGGACAAAAAGAATTAATGCCAAAGTTGCATGAGTTACAGCCGCTACCCCCTAATTAAAATGATTTTGTGCCAGTTGCTTTTGTTGGGCTGGATCCACACATAATATAATTTTAATCCTGTTTATATACACTCTTGGGATAGATTTGAGATTAGCATTGCCATTTAAGAGAGGTTAATCAAGCATACCGTATGCAGCTTTTGTTTCTCCATTGTATGTGAAAGGTGACCACTGCTGATGGGTTACCCAACTGCCCGCTTCCTCGATTAACAAGAAAGAGGTGGTTTTCAGTGTCTGATCATTAACCCAGCCTCAGCCCCGGCGACACTTTCTGTCTAGTTCTTGGAATGGTACAGCTGTTGTCAGTCACGGAGGAGAACTCTAGTTAGGAACCGCTTTGCTTTGGCTGTGGCTACATGCCTCCACACAAGGGGAGGAGGAAGAGAGGAAAAAAAGAGAAAAAAAAATACAGCTCCCCTAAAAAGCAAACACCATTTTTTGTATGCCTGGCTCTGTTTATGTATATAAAATGGACATTATGGTGGAGTGAAAAAGACCCTCGTAAAAATCCTTCTTGAAAACTATTGTTGCTGACAGCCGTGACCTCTGTGAGTCTGCATGTTTACCCATAATTCATAATTAACAAAGACATTAGAACTGTCACAGGAGAATTCTGGGCTTTATTTCTTTCTAACTGGGCAGTACTAATGCTGGAAGTGCTCCCAAATCAGTGATTTAACATTTCAGGAAATCTTGGAGAGGCAGCAGAAGCCTCCTTATATAGCTCATACGCTGGGACTTTGGTGATACAGATACGGCCGAGATAATTATTCAGCTCTCGTTATTGCTGGAGCTCTGCACCTGATCCCCGAGCCATTAGAGCACTCTGCAGGTTATTACAACTATCAAACATCAAGGTCTCTTTTCTAGTCTCTTGACTATGTGGTTATCATTTTACTTCTTTTAAATCCCCCATCTGCATAGAAAGGCTCTGTGTTTTTTACTGAGATCTGCTCACAGCCTTCCCCCCACCCTTTTCTTTATTGCTCCCCAAATGGAGGCCTTTTCTTACCAGCACATTAGCATAAAAATATAAACCTCGTGCTTCTCCAGTTGTATTGTTTTTATACCCTCTCTCTTGTTTGATTTCCTCTTTGAGGCTGTGTGCACCTACACTTTAATTTGGGCAGCAAATGAGTCAGTAGAAGAGAATTCTCTCGAGCCCAAGGAAACCACGATAATATAATTTCAGATGATGGGAGCTGTCAGGGCCCGTGTTTAACCTTCTGCTTAGTTGAGGGCCCTCTTGACTTTATTGTACGTTTCTGCCCCCTTGCCGCTCTATTTAAATGGTACCCCAAAATGGCAAATTATAGGAGACTACACTGACAATTTATAAAAAGGCATTTTTGTATCGTGGACGTATTTAATGACTTACTACTTTTTAATCCCTTCGCCGGCAAGTGTACCCTTGGAATTTAACAGGAAACACTTGGTTGATAAAATGCATTTTCAGTTTTGGTCACTGAACCTCGTGGAGCAGTAAGTTTGCTTCTAATACTTTCCTAGACTATACCATGATCGAAAACAGCTCCGAATATTCTGGGCACTGTGTCAGCTATCAGTCAGTTATTATATATACAGATAATACCATAAATTAAGAGTCTGAAGCAGACCTCTGTGGATTGCATCTTAAGTGAAAAGAAGTTGCTATTTCTGGATGTTTTACACACCTCACTCCCCTTAGAAATCTTTATTTTGTGTGTGATCTCCACCAAACACCTGTAAAAAAGGCATCCCACCCACTGCTGGCCTATTGGATGAAAAAGCTAACCCACAAGGGGTGAGGGCAGTCGCAGGCAGTATGGTGGGGCTAAGAAACATATGGCTTTCTCACTTAATATTGCTGCACAGTCGTCCCACACCATATTCCCTTAAATGGGCATTAGCTCCGTAGCCAAATTAGCAGACTATAAAAAAAATAAAAATAGGGGCATCTTTTGGTGTTGCAAAAAAGAAAAAAAAAGAAACCCCAAACCATGAAACATGACTTAAGTGTCTATTCATTTTAGGTGTGCGTGTGTGTGTGTGTGTGTGTGTGTGTGTGTTATATCTAAAAAGAGAAATACAGAGAGGTTTTAAACATAGGTAGTGTTTTAACCATGAGCCGTGTGAGTTTAGTAATTAAATGCTTTAATTTGTACTTTGCTTCATCAGCCTATACAAAGAAACTGTCTGGTTTTTCTAACTGTGGACAAGATGGGTTCCTTTTAGGATCTCCTCCTGCCCCTTTCTACTCAGCCAATGAGGTTTTAGATATTTAAAGAATTACATTCTCCTCCTTTGTAAACTTATTGGTGCATGTGTATTTTCTTCCTTAGGAGCTAGGAGCATGGACCTCTCTCTCTCTCTCTCTCTCTCTCTCTCTCTATATATATATATATATATATATATAAAATGTTGTTTATATATATAGGCAAATTCATGTAGGTTAACTATAGAAGTAAATCAGTATGTCACATTTGTTGTGAATTAGGTTTTCCCATAATCAATGACAGTGATATGAGTGCTTCAATTCAGGGAACTTCGTATTACTGTGGAATCATTTGACTACTGTCAGGGATTCCCCATTTGCATGCACTTTCATTTTTGCTACTATATGCAGTTCTTATTCCTTCACATACAATGATCCTTAGTATTAGAGTTTTTTAGTTGAAATATTTCAATTATGTAGTCTAATCCTCCTATTTAATGAAGACACAGACATAAAAAAGCCAAATAACTTGCTGAAAGTCACAGAGTTAGCTAGTTTATGGCAGACTTTTGTTCTGGTCTCTTGACCCTCATTTTCTTTCTATAACACATTGCCATTTCCAGTAATTACATAATTATTGATATCCTCAAAGTAAGGAAAACACTTGTGAGTTTTCCTTCCAAAAGAAATGGTCATTTGTTCTTAGCCATCCATTCTCTCACTGGTGAGAAAAATGCATAAATTTGCAAGATGGTGGGCCAGCAATATGGCAAAGGCCTTTTCTTTGTATGACAACCAACTGACCCCTAAATGAATTGAACCTATGACCCCCTTCCTCATTAGCTCCAAAAAAAGCTAACTAGCCCAGAAACAATTGTTACAAGCAAGCTACAACACAAATCCACCATGTTATTCCTGTGGGATTAATTAGAGAGCTAAAACAATGCTTTATCTTTGAAAGACATACAAAATCATATTGTTATGTTCTTCTGGCTTGTGAACCTCTTGAAATTGTATGCAAAATTTTATGTAAGAGCAAATATACATTGCTCTGGGGAGAGGGCTCCAAGTTTTCTTAAGATTTTCACAATATATGTGTATGATCCAAAATAGGTTAAAAAAAAATTGTTCTATTTCATGCTCCAGTGATTTGTGCTGATGTCATCCCTGGTGTTGGTACTCTACCAAAAACAAGAATTGCATTATGCTTCACTAAACTGGAGGAATATATTATTTCTATTTTTTCCTTGAGGAGAAAAGAAGGAATGGAAAGTAAATATACACATGTGGCCCTTATAATGAGCACTAAATCAATAAAGACTAATTTGGGATATTATAACAATTTAGTTGATGTTAGTTTGAGTAGAGATGGATATCACCCAAGTCTTGAGTGCTGACTTTTGTACACAATGAGAAAAACAATCCTGCAGCCTTGAGTGTGAGGAATATGATGGTATCCAGGATAAAGGGAGTAGAATAGACAAAACATAAAATACTTGAATTATTTGACAGCATCTTTAACATACATAGATGCTGTTTAAGAAATAGTCAGTAGGACCTTTCTAGTCATCAGGGGGTTAAAACACTATAAAGAAACTTGCATATGTACTTTGTTATCCAAGAGACAGATAGAGAGATGTCGTTCTACTGATATATTACATAAATCATGGTGCCAGCCAGAAAAACAACAGATGACCAATTTGTACAAAGCATTTTTTCCTTATGTTACATTTATTTAAAATACATTAAATCGTTGTGCTAAAATCGAGGCAGCTGGCAGTCCAGGCAACCTTATAAGATTTGTGTTTTCTGGAGCCAGGCCCATTCATTTAGAAAGGTGGATCCGTTGGGCTAGTGTATTTGCTTAGTCATATGCCAAATCCTTGGGGAGCACAGGTAGTCCAGAATTTACCATGTATTCATTTTTTGTTTTTGTTTTTTGGTTTTTTAATCAGAAATCTCTTGACAAATGGAAGTCAGATGGTTGATACCCATTTACTCCCAAGTGAAGTCACTAATTAATGGTAACAAGGCTCAACCCAAAGAAAAAAGACTCATATGGCATGGAATCTTAAAAATCTGGCCATTTTCCAGGGGCCTCTTCTCTCCTATTTTATGTTCTTTGACATTGATGTATTGCCTGGTTGACTTTAGGCATAAAAGTCAAGTCTCAGTTGAGTGGGTTTATATTAAGCTGATTCAAGCATGGGCCAAATTTGTAGAATTTTAGTGGTTGCTATTGCATTTTTTAGTCCATACTTTCATCAGATTCTTAATGGGACTGATAACTCTCAAAAAAAGTAAGAATCACTGGTAAGAGTTTTGCGTATATTCACTTAGCCCAGCTTCCAATTTCTATATTGTCAACACATTCAAAACCAACATTGGATAAACCAGGGCCAGGGAAGAGAAGGCCATCCCAAGTGGTCTAGTCTTGCATGTCGACAGCTTTAGGGACTGCTTAACCTCTAGGGATGCAGTGGTCTTCAGGGGTTGTGGTAGTGTGAAGACCTACATAAATTTGTCACTCAAATGTCAGGTTGTTGGTTTCAACAAATTTTCTTCCCTGTTGGCCAATAATAGTCAGAAAATGGAAGTCATTTCTTTAAGAAGTTGAATCTTAAAAACTGAAGTCACCAAAAGTGATAGGATTCTATTTGAATTCAACAACTATTTTGTGTTATTACTGTATTCACAACATGCTAGGAACATATTTGGTAAATTTTTAAGGACTCAAATAGACTTTTTTTCCCCCCTTAGGATACTGAATTAGAGCAAAAGAAAGAAATATAAAACAAAGTCTGTTCTCTCAGTTTATGATCATCATGGAGACATTTGTATTTTGGGGAGACAGGCAAACAATTAAAAAACAGTTCTAGACCTTGAATTGTGCCCAGTGTATGTCAAAATATGATATATATTTTTCTAGTTAGAAAAAGCAGATGCTCCAGAGATCATTAACCTAAAGAAGGCATTACGGAATCTCTCCATAGGAAGACTAATAGAAGAGGTAGGAATTGAAATACGTTTGAAACTGTAAAGAAGATCTAGATGTATAGGATTGGAGGAGCATTTAATGGTGTTGGTTGACAATAAGACTATACTGATGGGTTTCTAGCACCACCATTAGAGTGAATACTTAAAAAAAAGTAGGTTAGTGGCTTCTCACTGTGTGTGTGTGTGTGTGTGTGTGTGTGTGAGAGAGAAAGGAATTGAAATTTTCTCTTTTAAAGGAACTGAAATTTCTCTCTGTAAGACTGCTACAAAGTAATGGGGAAATGTTTCCACCAAAAGTGAGCCCTGGAAAGGGCAGAAGTGAAATGTTCTTGAGGATTGTATTAGAGCTAGATCAAGAGGTGCTGGAATCCACGTCAGTAGAACATATTCATAGCAGGGTACCCAGGATTGGGAACCTAGGAGAAGAAGATGCCCTCAACAGGTAGTAGTGGTTGGTTTTCAAAAGATTGAGAACCATGGGATTTCTTATTTTCATCAACTAATGGATATGCTATTTAAATACTGTTTATTAGAGCCATTATAATGTACATATGGCAAGAGTAAAGTGTGGTAGGGTAAAGTAGGACATGTGTTAACAACATACCCCAAATTAGTAACCAATAACCTTGTGGAAAATTAAACTATTTATTAGAATCTGAATTGTTAATCATTTTGAAATCATGCCCAGCCACTATTTTTGTTTCCATTTGAATGTGTGATACATTTTGAAAATTATCAAAGTTTTAATGGCAAAAAGAAAGGAATTAGGTAGGTCCCAGTCTTTTACCAAATGATCAAAATCAGAACTATGGCTAAATATCAGAGTGTCCGTTTTCTATAAATTGGTTTCTTTTCTTCCATCTCTCCCTCTCCCTCCTCTTATTCTTACCCTCTCTCTAATGAGTTAGAGTTTGAATTCTTGAATTCAAAGGAGTTTTTTCCTCATGTGAGGGGACTGTATCTTTCTGCATCTTAACAAGATAAAAAATATTGAGAAATTTATAATAAATTCAATAATCTCCTTCCTATCTAGATACACCAAGCATGGTCAAAGACAACAGCAGAATATAAAGAAAAGTTCCGTGTTCGGGCTTTGGCGTCAGAAGGACTTAAATTTGAACACTGGCTGGTCTACTTGCAAGCTATGGTCAAGTTACTGGGACTCTTTGACTCTGTTTCCTTAACTGTTGAATGGGTACAATAAATTATAGTTTATAGCCTTATGGAAAAAATGAAATAATACATGAAAGCACTTCAAACAATACCTAGAACACAGGAAGCCTATAATAAATTGTACCTTTTTGATATGGCACTCACATCTGACTTTAGGCTTGACTCTTCAGTCTTATCTATTATATTAGCTTGACTGTAGAACATCTGAGAGAAATTTTACCACCACTTTCATATAAAAAATTAAAAACTAGGCGTTAGGAAATAGATCTTATTTAATTATTGACTGGGTTCTTGAGAAATAATTAGTTAAAATGTAGACTAAGCCTTGCTGTGTATCTGATCCTATTGAAATCCTCCCATTCCTCTTTTTCAGCGGGGAACAACGCAGTCTTGCTGAACTGGCCATGAGATTCCAGAATTCCTAGTTGACAAATTCTCCAGACTGGTTAGTGCACACATTTTGGTAGCTATTTTTTTCCCTGACAATCTTAATATATGTTTTTATTATGTGCGATCCATGTCCTAAATGCTAATTAGTTAAGCTGGAGATCAAATAATTCACTTGGGTATAGAACATGCATTTTTTCAAAGAAGTACTCAAATAAACATTTACAAAATAGGCTAAAACAGCTTCTCTCAAGTGGATTGAATACCTGCCTTACAAATTGGCCAGAAGAGATATTTATCTGATTGACTGTAACTGTCCTGAAAGATAAATCATAGATCTAAACTCTTTAAGTGGTGTATGGGGACTAAACCATTAGAGCCAATCAGAGTTGAGTAACTAAGATCTCTTGCCACGTTTTAAAGGCGAAAATCTGACCAAATAAATAAATAAATAAATAAAAATCATTGACTTCGTTTTAAGTTCTTTGGGTAGATAACGTAAACTGACAGAAAAAGCTAAATACAGTTTAGAGATATTGAAAACTTTCTGATATTCAGGTGAGATGATGCAATATTGAGCTTTAAAAGCAGTAACCTATATGCATGCTTATTTGACAATCTGAAATATTTCCAAGAGGCCACTAGGACCTTTCAGGTAGGTAATACACAGAAGGAAATTTGCAGTTATGTCCAAACACACCTTTAGAGGACATGACATTCTCCAGTGGCGCTACCATTATAACCTAACATGTCAACTTTTGTTCGTGCTCTAAATTTTTTTTTCACTCGTTACCTCTCCATTTCATTTTTGTGTTTTCTATTCATACTCTCAAAAGCAGAACTATTTGCTTTTCAAATGCATCATACAAAAAAGGAGGCATCTTTATAGCTCTGCTTAGGTGGAGACACTGGCTGAAAAAAGCAAGGGGTTTTGGAATGGGAGCCAAACTATTCTGGCACTTCAACGGTACATCAGGGACTAGAATCCTAGACCTGTCCTTAACGTGCCTCGGTGTGATTAGTTGTCGTGGCCAGAATATATAAACTCACTCTGTGTTTGAGAACATGGGAATGGGCTCTGTTATGGGTCCTAGGTGTATTTGCCTGTCTTCTCGGGCCAATGGTCTTCAGAACAGAAGGAGTCACTGTTTAAGGTTCTGCTTTTCTTTGGACACTTTGCAGTGAAGGGGAGTTTTAGAAAGGGGGCAGAAAGCTGGAGGCATACGGCTGGTTTTATCCTTCCTTGAACCTTCTTCACTGCTGTCTCTAGCATCTTCGCTTCATTGCCCACGTGTCACCTGCGCTTAACCATGAGGTGATATATCCTCTTCCATTCCAAAAACATTGATCTAAGTCTCCCTCCTTCCATTTTTTAATAAATCTTAGTGAAGCAATATAACATTCCAGGTCAGTCCTGTAGCGCTGTTCTGGCCTCGCTGGAGTGGCTGCCGCAGAGCATGGAAACTTGCTGGCACGATATTGCAAAGTGACTCTGTGGGGGCTGGACGACTTCCAGCCAGCAATGAACCACGGCCAAGAAACGCCAATATGGATAATGCAAACAAGAGAGATTTGGGGCACATTTCGATTTAACCATCTGATTTAATTGACAGAATAAATGCACCTGTCAACGGGTAATATTCTTGTGATTAGTTTTGGCTGTGATGATGAGATGATGTTAAAAGAATGTCAGAACAACCTGTCCTGGGACTCTTACAGGCAGTTTGAGCGAGGGAAGGTCAGTTTTTAGCTAGTTCAAAGAAGCGGGATTATCCTCTTGTAGTGTGAGGGTATTTTATGGAGACAGTGAACATTTTATTTGACGTTTTCCCTCTGTGCTTAGCCTTCACCACAAATCAGACCAAGTAGGGGATTGAGGCACGCGGAAGTAATTGGCTTTTGAATCAGTCTCTATGACTACTGGGGATAGGTCTCATTTGGAAATGGAAACTCTACGTACTAAGCCTAAGGCTGCACCTAAGTGGTCTTACCTTACCCCAAACTGTCGTTCTTTTGCTGCCAGACTACGCAATTTAAATAGAATTTCAGTGGGGTGAAAATTCAAAGAGGCCTTTAATTGAAGTCCTGTTTTCTTCAGAGAAAATGTCATTTATGAACTTAGAACATGTATTTTAATTAATACTCGTATGGTACTTCATTAACCCTTTGCAGCCTCTCCCCATCTCTTCCCAGGAAACCGTGCTCTGATATTGCTGATGAATGAATCAGCAACTTAACGCGTTTCTCGGGGCTTTCTATGTCTGATCTCTGTGCTATTGAACACTGTTGATCTTTTTCTCCTTTTGGGAACTTTCAGCTCCCTGGCTTTCCTGACTGAGCCCGGGGTTCCTTCAGGGTTCCCTCACCTTTTACCTACTCTGTGTAGCCATTGTCCAAGAATCTTGGGTCTGGCCACCTTCTATTTTTACCTCTCATTTTTCCCTTTGAAGATTTCCCCCCACTCCTATGGCGTTCCTCTTCCTCCTTCCACAGATGCCTCCTAAATTTACCTTCTAGAACCAACTCTATACGTAATTACTGGTCACATAAGCAATTGCTAGCAGCATGTATCCCAGACTGCATGCTTTTTTTTTTTTTTTAACTTTCTATTTCTATTGCTTACCATTTATTCCTGTTTCACCCACAATCTCTAAATCATAAAGCTAAATGTTTTAGAAGTCTTTTTGAATATCTGATGAAGGCTATGGATTTTCTTCTCAGCAAATACTCAGACACACCTATATTCAAGCGTGGTTTCTAAACACGATGAATTCTATCCATTAGCATGTTGAGGATTCACCAGGCTTGGATTAGTAACACCTGCTTTAAGCATCTTGGAATTCTTTCGTTTTTCCCTATATCCATACAGCCAATGACCAAGTCTGGTAGGATAGGGTTTCTCAAAATCTGACTATAAGCCAAGAATCACTTGGATTGTCTATATCTATACCCAACCCCCACTCCCAACGCCCCCGCCCCACTGAATCAGAATCACTGAATGAGAAAAGGAGACATGTACTATTTAAAGCGGGCAAAACATAGTTTGCAATCCACTGCTAGAGAAGGTGCTTTTGCAGTACACCTTCCTTCCACTTTTTTCTTTACATTCCCATTGCCAACTCCCTACTGCAGCTTTAATTACTTTTTTTCCCTGGGATGCTGTAATAATTGCTACAACTATTGATTACCTACTTGAAGCCAAGTGCTCTTCATACATTATCTTATTTAATGTTCCCAAGACTCTAGGAGATAAGCAATATTAACTCCTCCTTCAGTTGTGACAACTCAACTCAAGAAAGGTCAAGCAAGTTATTCAGGTTTACATAGCTAGCAAGTGCTTATGCTAAACTTCCAATCTAGAGTTATTGCTACTCACCACTTCTCACTGCTGTAGCCTCTTGGTCTTTTATCTCTCTATATATAATTCTTCAGCTGTTTTCAAATTAATTTTACTAAAGAAAATTTCTGCCGACCTTTATAACAAATCATGTCATCTTCCATTGTATTTTTTTTTTCTGTCCTTTCATTAGACCACAAGATCCTCAAGTTCATAGGCTGTGTCTGTCCTGATGCAGAGGAAGAACTCAGTAAATATTTTGAATAAATAATACTTCACCTTCTAAGAAAACTTTAGTGATTTCCTATTGGGTGCTGAGTAATTTCTAAACTGCTTAGGAAATCATCTAGGTTTTCATGTTATATTTCATCTCTATTTTCCTTATATAACATTTCCTATGTTGTAGTCAAGTACACCTTCCCAAAGATGCTTTTAGCTAATTCAACTTTACTCCTTTCTTTGCTATTCTCTTGGTCTAAGTAAGATTTGTTTCTGCTCGATTCTGTTGTTATATTACCAGCCTTTCAGGCCTTAGCATGGATGACACATTTCTGAGAAGGATTTCCTCTTCTTCACCTATTCAGAATCTGACTTATTTTCAGACCCATTATAGCACTTTCTATTTATCTTTAAGATACTAGTTTTATTTTTTCTATTGCATATGTTGTATACATATATAATTTTGCCTATTACACTGTAAATCTAACAACAGTACAGTCTCTTTTTTACTTGGAACCCTGCATATCTATACAAGTGCCTTGTGTATAGAAGATACATAACAACTTGCTGGATATTATCACTTGTTAGAAAAGTTAATGTGAGAAAATTTGGTAAACTAGTATATGTGTAAAATATTATGTTTACAGTATCAGAGATAAATATATATTTCTAACAAAGTATCTTCGTGACTCAACAATGTGCTCAATTCTTGGATGAATGAAGGTCAACTTAAAAAGTTTTGGAGAAGATGTCTTTGCTGTACTAAGTATGGGTACACACCTAAAATATCTTAAAACATGGTATTCTTGATACAACAAATGGATTACTGGTAGGCCTGGTAAGTCCCAGTAATCACTAGCAACTACAGATCTGCAAATTTCTCCAGGTTAGTATGTTTGAACTTTCACTTGGGGCTAGTATCCAATATCCTAGGCTTTAGGAAAAATTGGGTTTCATGCCTCTGAAACAAACTCAAAGGCAAATCAACACTAATAATATGAGTGGACTTTGAGTCCCAAATATCTCTATGTTCTCTTAAATCTGAACTGACTCTTAACTATCAGGGGGTAATTCACAGTCAACAGGGAAATGAAGTGGATTTGAATCCTGGATACTAGAGTGAAAGATAAAATTACTTTAAGGTGTGCTTCTGCAAGAGGCGCCTGGGTGGCTCAGTGGATTAAGCCGCTGCCTTTGGCTCAGGTCATGATCTCAGTGTCCGCCCCGGATCTGATCAAGCCCCGCATTGGGCTCTCTGCTCAGCAGGGAGCCTGCTTCCCACTCTGTCTCTGCCTGCCTCTCTGCCTACTTGTGATCTCTCTCTCTGTCAAATAAAATAATTAAAATCTTTAAAAAAAAAAAAAAGATGTGCTTCTGAAAAAAGAAAAAGGAAGGTAAACTCACAATTTAAAAAACATAAGTAATGTCGTAGGATCCCTAGAATTCAAAGGGCCACTTTTCAGTAAAACAACATTCTCTCACTGCTCATAGTGATTAGAACTCTGGGATTAATCTGTCCAGCTATTAGATGACACTGCCACCTCACTAACTTGGAGCTCAAAAGTAATTTTGTCTCGTTTTAATAGTGTTATAAAGAAAGAGAGTACTCCAATGACAGGTCAGAGACCTAATATAGCACTAACAAAGGGTTTGGAAGGGCTAGGGCTGATTACAGATGCTCTTGGTAGCAAATGGTTTTAAGTCTTATGCTTAAGTCATTGAAACCAGAGATTCCCATGAGGCCATTGGGCAGAGTGACTGAGGCCAAGCACATCCTGCTATTGCCACACTCTGCAACCCCATCAGACCCAACCGGGTGAGTAGTGGTGACCTAGTAGGGAGCTCCAGAAGTGATCACTGACAAATTCACAGATGCCCAAATTCACAAGAGAGAGTAAGAGTGGAGACAATGGTGTAGGCACGTCTTGAGAACATAGATTACCTGTATTATGTAGATGTTATATGAAATGGATATATTATGTTCATAGTTGTTAATTGTTATTTTCCTCCTGGATTGTTGGGTGAAGGTGATAATCTATGTTTGGGTCTCAAAACATTTTCTGTAAGGCACATTAAATTTGGTAAATTTTTAGGATTTTGGGGCCTCACAGAGTCTCTGTCTCCCCTCCTTTTCTCCTCTTCCTTCTCTACCTCCTTCTACTCATCTTTGTCCTGTTCCATCTTTTCTTCCTTCCTTATAAGAATTTAAAAACTATTTTTTTTCCCATAGGCCACATACATCAGGCCAGAGGCTGGATTTGGCCTGTGAGCCATAGTATCCAGACTCCTGTTCTAGGTAATCAAAGATTACAGTAAGTGAATAGTCTCCATACCAACTGTGGATAGACTTATCATATTCATAGAATTTATATACAATAAAATATTCCTATTAAACTTATGTGAACATTTTTTATTTTTAATTATTTAAAATCTAAAAATACTTTATAATAAGTAATATGAGAATCAATTACTGTATATTAAAATATAATAATAGAAACTAATTTAACTTGGGTTAAATATTTTTTAACCCAAGCAAATGTTAAACACTGTAAATATTAAAAAAAATCACTGTAAATATATATAAAAAAAAAGTCTCTAGTTTTAGTAGAAGAATGGGCTCCAAAATGAAGTTTACTTTAAGATGTAGAGATATACTTGAGTATCTGGTATACTCATTCATCACTGTCATAAAAAAAACTTGTCCTGTGGCTGCCTAGTTTTTATTTTATTTTATTTTATTTTCTGTATTTTTCAGGTAGAAGTCATACGTTTCTTCTCCATGTTTCTATCCTCAACTTCTTGACCACAGAATTCTGTGTTAAAGTATTTTGCATGACACAAATGCATGAAGCATGAATGCTTAAGTGTAGAGTTGGTGTTTTATTTGATTTCTGAGATTCCTGATATAATAGCTTAAGTGAGTATATACTAATTTGTTTTCTTTCATAATTCAATTCAGAATATCCAAATTTTGAAGTGGTTATTATGCATTGGCCTTCATAGTAGAAGTTGAAAAATGAGAAATGAAGGACTAATGGCTAAAATAAAAGGTTGAATGCATTATAAAAAGTAATGGGAGAGTATGGAAATACGATTTGATAGTTTCTTCTACAGGATTTACAACCTTCAAAATAGTTTTCCATGTCAATATTCTTACTGCAACATTACGTAAGAGAAGACATTGCCAGCTTATCAGATAACATACATTTAGAAATGCACTTTAAGTGTGATAGGAATGGTTATTTTAGAAATAATGGAGAAATGATTAATATCTGAATGTGGTTACCCCAAAATTCATCCAAAGGATCTTCTTTCCTCAATTAATTTTGAAGCTACAGTGTAAATGAAATGACCCACATATTCAGCTAAGCTCTGAACTGTGAATGGGTAAATTACCCCAGTCCTGAATTTATTTCATTGTATTTTATATTGAGAAGTATCCTGCTATTTGTGATGCTTATTTTTGAGAATATTGTTTTTATGCTACAATTTCTTTCCCATGCAACATTAAAAAATGAATCTCTTACAGACAAATATGTACTCCTAAGTAGTAAGATAAGGCCACTTCTAATTATTCTTATGGAGTAGTCATTAGGGTTGGGCAGTCAGAATGAGAGCGGAAGAGTCGAATTTTGAAAGTTATTTCCTTGTCTCTGGATCAGTGTACTTGAGACCAGCTTTTCACTGGGATTGGCATTGATGTGACCTTAGGTTCCTGTAAAGGAGAGAAATATGAGACCTTATTTTCTAATTTATCCCAGTAATCCCAGCCTCTAAGTTTTCTGGTTTTTGACCTAACACACAGGGCTTCTTCCATGTCCCAATTCTACGACATTCTGATATGGCACCTAGAAATTTGCTGACAAGTATGTTAACTTTGATGTTCAAGGCTATTTTTGCATTTCCATAGAGGGTTCTTAAAAACCAAGAACCTTTCAGACTCAAGAAAATGAAAATTTAAGGGTGAAAGGTACAAACCAGTGCTTTTGAACAACTATGTAAAAAACATGCAACCTGCATCCCATGGTACTCCAGGCTCTCTGGTCAGTCTCTGCATTTTCCCCACATAAAATGTATATGTTCAGCATTTTATAGTACTCTGAAAAGTGTGGAAGATTCATATTTTTCAAATGTGGGAGTTCCTAGAATAATAGTATATATCAAAGAAGGAAAAAGTATCCTTAAAAGAAGCACATACTTTAATTATCCTGGCAGATTATATCTCCAATATTTACACCATTGTCATGGCCTAACTTCATCTTCAGAGCTCTCTGGGTCTCCTGGAGGGGGGCATCTGCTTAAGGACAAGAGCAAGTGGAGGAGACATGGAGTCAAGGCAACTCTTCAAGATTCTTACTGAGCCAACTTCAAGCGGCTCTTGCACTGAAAAGAAATGAAAGAACAGAGTATATCCAAACTGACTCTTAGCTTGAAGCTTTCAACTAGGATATGAATCTGCCCTGTTCACCTTCCAAAAAGCTAATCCCAAATCAGTTTATGGGATTAGTGCAGTAAATCACTTAATGGTATTTGAGGCATTTTCATGAGAACTAACTTCTGCTGGGTGTTTTCTCCTATTTTATTCCACAGAGTTAAGGTTCTTACCTGAACATCTTATAAGCTACAAAGAAAGAGGGCCCGATGCCCTAAATGTTAAAGGGCATAACTCTGATAGTATACATTTTTTTAAATTAAAAAACCTGGTCAAACGCCACATAATCTTTTAACAGGCATCTGCTTGTCTGTGAGGAAGAGTATACATTCTGCTCTATGCTGTTATTTGAAGGAAAGATCAATATTTCACAAATGTTTAAAAATTTACTCTGAACCTAGTGAGTGATTAAATTTGCCAGTACCTGATGTTTTGGCTTGATTTCCAGTTCTTAAAAGCAAGCTTAGAGAGGCAGCCTAAGTCGTGGAAGTACTTCAGCTTAATAACCAGAGTAGTTAAACTTACCCAGTGGAAGACAGTTTCCCATTTCCTGTGTGGTTTTTTTCAGTTGCTTTCTTAAGATCTCACCTCTATGGCTTCAGAGAACGCTGGATTGGCTCTCTAGTGGATGCCTTATGCTACTGTGACCACTGGGGAGGAATGACCCGTGGTCCCTGAACTTAAGGAACTACCAGTGACCTATTTCTTGAATCAGTCTCAGTTACAATGCTTCATAGAATATATAGATTCTTCTAAATTTTGGTATGAAGATATTTGCTTTGAAATATGGGACACTTTTTGGAGGGGAGAAGGGTGGGGTTTGGGTGAGCCAGGTGGTGGGTATTATGGTGGGCACGTATTACATGGAGCACTGGGTGTGGTGCATAAACAATGAATTTTGGATCACTGAAAAAAATTAAATTTAATTTAATTAAAAAAAAAAGAAATATAGGATACTTTTCCCATTGATCCTGTTTCATAAAATTAGAGGCAGATTCCTGAATTTAAAAATTATTCTATGAATGACTTCAATAATTGTCTAGGGTAGTAATTTTTATATTAATGTAATATATTTGGGGGATCTAGGTTCTTATTTCAATGTGTGTGTGTATACACCACTTATTTTCTTTTTTAAGATTTATTTATTTGAGAGAGAGAGAGAGTGCATGCAGGAGTGTGCGTGTCTGCACACACCAGAGTGAGGGGAGGGGCAGAGGGAAAGAATCTGCGAGCAGACTCCCAGCTGAGCTTGGAGCTGGTCCAGGGGCTGTATCACATGATCTGTGAGATCATGACCTGAGCTCAACAGACTGAGCCACCCAGGTGTCCCTACATCACTAATTTAAAGTGTATGCATTCTCTCCTTTCACGGTTCCATCCCCAGAACATTAAGGTCAGCTTCAGTTTCCTCAATTTTCTCTTCTTCCTTCCCTTCTTGGTGTTTATTACAGCTGGACACAAATAACACTCTCTGTCATTTCAGTATTTCTGTTTTAACAAGATGGAGTTTACTCAGGTGATTTTCTTTATATTTTTGAGATTCTACACTGTATGAAATTAATTAGCTCCCTCCTAGTCATTTCTGATAATTTATAATGTTGTTTACCATGTTTATGAGCAACCTAATTGCTTTAAATCTATTTTGAAATTCATATAATTACATCAGAGTTGTATTGAAGTTTTCTGAATTAAGGACTTTATCAGTTTTTAGGCCATCTTAAAATTTGTTTATTACCTCAAGTGAGGAATTTACATGTTGTTCATAGTGCTGTTTGCATACAATTGAGTAAGTGAGGAGAAGGCCAATTTGATAAATTATAGTTTCAAGAAAGATTGCCACGACACATCTTGTGGTGAGGTGAATAGGGTTCCATTCAGGCAAGTATCCTACATTAATTAATGTCATAATTAATATACAGGGCTTTTGTGCAAAACAAAAAGAATCTTAATCATGAAACAACTTTGGAATAAATGGAAATATATATGGTACGTTGGGATGGGAAATAATTATATAAAAACACAATCACTTGAGTTGATAAGTAATTGATATAAGCCTTTGTAATTAGTATGAATTATAATATATATGCTAGATTGCACAAATCTTAAGCACACAGCTTGAAAGATTTTTATAAGTTGAGTATATTCAAGCAACAATCAACAGTATTTGAGAGTTCCCATTGTTTAGCATTCTTGCCAATACTTGATATTGGGAATCCTTTTGGTTTTAGCCATTTTAATGGGTGTGTAATTGTATAACGTTGTAGCTTTAATTGGCATTTCTCTGATAATTATTCATTTTGAATACCCCTTCATTTTCTTATTATCCTTTTGGATAAATTCTTTTGAGTGGTACCTCAAAAGAGGTCTTTTGTCTATTTCTTGATCTTCTGTAGTTTTCTTATTTATAGAAGATTTTATATATTCTGGATAGGAATACTTTGTCAAACATATATTGCAAATATCTTCTCCTATTCTGTTTTGTATTTAAATGTTTGGTGTCTTTAGTAAGAAGTTCTTAATTTAATGATGTTTAATTAAGTTGATCTTTTCATTCATGATTGGTGCTTTATTATACTACTCAAGCAATTTTTGCCATGCGAAGATCGTAAGATAGATATTCTATGTTTTATTATAGAAGTTTTTAAAATTTTTTTGTTAGACTTTAGACTTTTTTAGACATTTCTTGTTTAGACTTTACTATCAAGCTAAAATATCAATAAAAATATTTTCTATTAACCTTCTCTATTAGGAATTTCTAATTCCCTTTGGAATTGGTTTTTATGTTTTAAGTTAGGGATCAGCCAAGATGAGCCTAAGAGGCATGATAACTAAAAGTAATGCAGTATCCTAGCTGGGATCCTGGAATGGAAATAGGATATTAGATAAAAGTTAAGGAAGTCTGAATAACCTAAGGACTTTAGTTAATGTATACATATTAATTCATTAACAGTATATCATACTAATTTGTACCTCTGAAACAAATAATACATTATATGTGACAGAATAAGATGTTAATAGGGGAAACTCAGTGTTGGGTATGTGGGCATTCTGTAATATCTTCTCAATATTTCTGTAAATCTGAAATTCTTTTCTAATTATAAAGTCTACTAAAAAATAAATGTTGGGCAGCTGAGTGGCTCACTGGGTTAAGCCTCTGCCTTCAGCTCAGGTCATGATCTCAGATTCCTGGAATCAGCCCCGCATTGGGCTCTCTGCTCAGCAGGGAACCTGCTTCCCCCCACCCCCCGCCCCCTGTCTCTGCCTGCCTCTCTGCCTGCTTATGATCTCTCTCTCTGTCAAAACAATTAATAAAATATTTAAAATAAATAAATAAAGAAATAAATGTTAACTGAATGGAAAACATGCACAGTAGCTGAGAACATTATTTATTTGGATGTTGCAAAGAAGAGAGGGAGACGAAGAGTTTAAAAAAGGTAGGGAAAGAACAGTACACATGCTAAAAGTATATATACGAAATCAGATTGACACAAGACTCTATGTGTATATATGTATGTGCTTATATGTAAAGGCAGATACCGGAAAGAAAAGTCACCAGAACTTAAGAAATAGCTCTCGTTGACCATTGGAATTGCAGACAGATCCTCTCCTCTCTCCTTCCCTCCCTCCCTTTCTCCTTCCTTCCTTCTTTCCTTTCTTCCTCTTCCCTGCATTGTTTTCATTATTGAACAAAGGGAGCAGCTGAGTGGCTCAGTTGGTTAAGCATCTGTCTTCAGGTCAGGTTATGATCCCTGGGTCCTGAGATCTAGCCCCAACTTCGGGCTCCCTGCTCAGCGGGAAGTCCGCTTCTCCCTCTCTCTCTGCCCCTCCCCTCTCCCCCCTCTCCCTTGCTCATGCGAGCACTCTCTCTCTTTCTTGCTGTTGCTCTCAAATAAATAAGTAAAATCTTAAAAAAAATTTTTTTGAACAAAGATATATTTTTTATGTAAGAGAAGAGTATAGTTTTAAGTATAAGTGATTCCGAGTTAGATGGCCTAGGTTAGTTATACTTTGAAATTTCAAATTTACCACTTCCTTATCTGGGTCTAAAGCTTTTGGATCCACCTTCAACAAATTATAGAAAACCACAATATCGTAGGTCTTCACTGAAGAATAAAATGTGAAATTACTGGTACTTTAACACAGATCATAATGAGATAAATAACATCTCAGAAGAACATATGAGAGATATGCAGACTGACCACTGTTCTAATTAGAGATGACAAATATCGAAGCCTCATTACCATTCCTGCTCTTAGAACTCCATATTATTTCCCTGGGTCAAGCGAGATCATTAGAGGGCAGCAGAAATAGTTATTTTCTTAGTCTTTATAGAATCACATGTTCTAATTTCTTATTTAAGGATGAGCCATAATTTTTTTTTATCAAAATCCAGTGTAAGATTAATATGGTCTTATCCCATTTGTATTAAAGATACTGTTCAAGATATTTTCTACCTAGTGGCCCAGTATATGAACTATGAAATGATAAGTATTTATTATTGTTGTTGTATCTTTTAGGATATCTTACTAGAGAAAGCTCTGATTTCCATGAGGCTAGGCTCTGCCTTTCTGCTAATGAGAATTATAATTGGTAATGTTTCTCTTTTAACCTGAATTCCAGTAAGCTCTGAGACAAATTTGAGCTTCAGCTATTACAGTTGTGTTCTCTTTCTTTGTTTTTATTTAGTTTTACCTCTCTTATTCCATAAAATATTTGAGACACATGGTTTGAATTTCATATTGCTATTTTTCCTGGTTTTATACTTCTATTTTTTCTTGATTTTTTTTAATTTATTTATTTATTATTTTTTAATAATTTTTTATTTTTTATAAACATATATTTTTATCCCCAGGGATACAGGTCTGTGAATCACCAGTTTTACACACTTCACAGCACTCACCAAAGCACATACCCTCCCCAATGTCCATAATCCCACCCCCTTCTCCCAAACCCCCTCCCCCCAGCAACCCTCAGTTTGTTTTGTGAGATTAAGAGTCACTTGTGGTTTGTCTCCCTCCCAATCCCATCTTCTTTCATTTATTCTTCTCGTACCCACTTAAGCCCCCATGTTGCATCACCACTTCCTCATATCAGGGAGATCATATGATAGTTGTCTTTCTCCGCTTGACTTATTTCGCTAAGCATGATACGCTCTAGTTCCATCCATGTTGTCGCAAATGGCAAGATTTCATTTCTGAGACACAATTGATTTTGGTTTTTCTATTTTTATTTTATTGTTTTTTTGTTACATTTGTGAAATTCAGTAGAATATGCGTAAGTAAAACATCTGAATTATAGAGTATTTAAAAATTGCTTTTTAAAAATTTCAAATGTATATCATAACTTGGATTTGACTTTAAAATGTGCTAACTTGGAGCAGCTGGATGGGTCAGTTGAATGTCTGAGTAGTGATTTCAGCTCAAGTCATGATTTCATGGGTGGTGAGATCCAGCCCTTTGTGGGGCTCCCTGCTCAGCAGGGAGTTTGCTCGAGATTCTCTCCCTCTGTCCCTCCTCCTGCTCTCTCTCTCTCAAAAATAAATAAATCTTTAAAAAATAAATTTTAAAATGTACTAACTTGTTTGGACAATATGTCTTGGGTACTCCTTTGATTAACTGATATGAATTTGATGTCGTTGGAAGAGTATTAGACCAAGATTTGAAAGACTTAAATTCTATTTTTGTTGTTATGGTTTAACTGGGATTAATGATTTAATGTTTCTAGGACTATTCTTCTCAGAGTAAGAAAATAGATAGCCTTTTTGTTATAAAAATTAATCAGTTTTACATATTGGTTTATATTTTTTAAGGAATTGCCTTTAATGAATTTCAGTACATAAGCAAAACTAACAATCAATGGAAAAAATACAAACATCTCGGGGCGCCTGGGTGGCTCAGTGGGTTAAAGCCTCTGCCTTTGGCTCGGGTCATGATCTCAGGGTCCTGGGATTGAGCCCCACATTGGGCTCTCTGCTCAGCAGGGAGCCTGCTTCCCCTCTCTCTCTGCCTGCCTCTCTGCCTACTTGTAATCTGTCAAATGAATAAAATCTTAAAAACAAAAACAAAAATCTCCATGTTCAAAATACATTTAATAATTTACTGGGAAATAAATTTTTAGAGAAAGTCTTATGAGAAAAAAACAAAAACGTACCATTCCATTTGGACATTTGGT
Source organism: Mustela nigripes (assembly GCF_022355385.1). NCBI lineage: Eukaryota > Metazoa > Chordata > Mammalia > Carnivora > Mustelidae > Mustela > Mustela nigripes. The sequence continues at coordinate 64,310,502 of NC_081563.1, forward strand.
GAGCATTTTAATAATTTTGGGAGGATACATTTTAAACTTGAAATTCCCATGACCTCGTATTCTAATGGTTGTCATTAAATTGTTAGAAGCTTCAATCTGTGAATGATTCCAAAGGAACCCCTTTACTGGACTACAACCCAACTGAGAATTTATATTAGAGGACAGTAATGCATATAGTCATACTCTTAAAGGACTCTGCTCTGGGATTCTCTCTTTTTCCCCCCATTTGGAGCTCCCAGTGACCTCCAAGTGCTGACCCAGTGTACAAGATTAGAACAATATAAGCAGATTTATTCTAATTTGTTGAAGTGTTTATTTCAAGTGAATGATAGCAGTCAACCCCTAAATTTTTCAATGTGGTCCTTGAAGAAACTGAGTGTTATATACTGATAAACATTACTGCTTATTTATTGCCATATAAGGAATCACAAATGACTTTTTTTATTCCAGACATTCTTCAACCTCTGTGAATAATCAGACAATAAAAATGAAATCTTCAACATTTTTAAATTACTCTCTTCACACATCCAAGAAACTACTGGACCACACAAGAAAACTATTGTTAATACCAACTAGGAAAGATAGATGTATAATTGGGAGTAATGGTGTCTGAAAATTAAACCTTAAGTTGTAGGAGCTTTTTAAAATCATAATTTGATTCAACATTTGTGTTTCTTTGAAAATACCTGCTTTCAATGAGGTTGCATGTATCATTGTATGAATGAATACATCATAAAAATAGTCATCAGTATTATTTTCTTGCTTATTCTTATGAAAAATTCTCCATAATAAATATTTTTCAAGACTTGATTTCCTTTCTACTTAGTTTCCACAGTAGAATCATTTCTTTTGGGCTGATTATTACACAGTATTTCATGGGTAATCTGAATACTGGAAAAATATATATATTTTTTAAATGTAAAATTCCATTCTAGACATCTGCAAAGCAGAGAACATTTTGGTAACTGGAGAATTTAGAATTCCAGACTGAATTTTAAAGTTGTTGATTCTTTTTAATGGGGTAATCCTTGACCAGATGTAGGAAGTTTTCTCTCTCTCTCTCTCGTGGGATATAAAGTCACATGTTTATTTGGAGTCCAAATGTCACCTTATCTTTCAAAGTATAGGTCTGATTGCACACAACTAATAAAGTTCCATGCAATAAGTTACAATTATAAGGACCACATTTCTAGATTACTCTTTGCACATGGGTAGACACAAAAATATACATAGATTTTAATCTAAAATATCTGTGTGGAAATGCATTTTTGTGCTTTGGAATAACAAGAATAAGTATTTTTTCCAAATATTCTTCTAAAGAAAACTTGCTTTACATATTGCTTAAAATATATCTATGAATTATAGAAAATAAAATGCATTACATGTTTTAAATTTTGAAACCATTATAGATTCCTAAAAAATTGAAAAACAATTTACAGGAAGGTCCAATGCACCCATTGCTCAGTCTTTCCTTTCTTTTATAACTATGATATAATATCACACCAAGAAATTGATGTTGCTACAATGCATGCTCATATATTTGTTGAAGGATAAATAATTAACTGTTTTAATAAGGATAATAATGAATTAACTTCAAGCAGTAATTTTGTTAGTCCTAAAAAATCCTCAATCATTTAAGTTTGAAATTATACACATAAACATACTTGGAACTGAAACATTAAATTACTTGATATTTGCCAATTTGGATCTACTACATAACTCTTTAGATTATATATCTATATTTATCTATATGTAGATAGAGACAGATATATATTAACTACTATCTTCAATTGAATCATATAAAATTGCCAATATTCAAACTTTTGACTCATAAGTTGGCCATTTTTTAAAATGAGTCAATATAATATATCATCTCTTATTTCTATCAAAGTATGTATAAATTATTTTAGCATCTAGCAGTTTGAGCTACTTAGAATACTGGGAAAGTGTTGAAAGTATGGGTGAGAAAGGATTAAGGGAAAATATTGGGAATGACTTTAGAACAGTCTAGAAGAGTGGCTTTTTAGTGAGGTTAAGAATCCATGTAGAATCTGATGGACCTCCTCTAGGAACTCCAGATTATTTTCTTGAGTCAAGCCAGACCATCAAAAAGCATGTGCAAGATTTCAAATATTATTTTTCTAAGAAAACATTCCTATGAGAGGCTCTGTTTTTCAAATTTCTAGAATCAGTCCTCAGTCAAAGGCTATTTATCTACTCACATCCCCTAAAAGTGTACTCATTCCTTATTTTGCTCTCCTAAGGTCTGAAAAAGTATATTTTTCTAAAATTTCTAAAAATTTCAACAAACTCTTAGAGAATATTTTATTGATCTTGATTACTGTAGACTAACAAAAATAAATAATGAGATCATTTCTTAGCAGTATTTTAGAAAAGACCAGGAATCTAAACTATTCAGCTTAACAGTGGAGTCCCCAGCTGGAGTCCCCAGCCTTAGTGGGTCTCCTGTGATCTCTAGCTATAGAACCAACTATGTTCTGAAAGGTCATATCTAGTAACAGGAAGAACAGTCTGTATTTCAGAGTTACCAGGGTCTCATCAGAATTTTATCACATGGAACATAGCATAGCTCCTTTCAGACAAATGAAAGATGTTATCTATTTAGAATTAAAATTCAGAAAAGGATATTCCAACTTGGCTACATCCTAGGCTAAGTAAATTACTAGGGTTAAATGAACTAATACCATCCAGAAAAATAATGTAAAGGCATTGGGCGTGCTGAAAGAGATGTAGATTTTTGAGGGGTATGTTGGATATAGAGCATGACACCACAGAAATTTGATTTAAATTCATCAAATCTTTCCAATTTAATTTACTTCTGAGATATTTTTCTGCCCTGGAAATTAGATAGGCTTGGGCAGGAGATATGGACAACTCAGAGTTTCAGATCTAACTAACTCAAAGAATAACTTTAACTGAAGTCTGGGGAGTATGGGAACTTTAGTTTCCATCTGCTCTAATGACAGTTCAATGGGCTTGTCCATGGAACATTGATTTCAGTATCTCTGGGGAAGACTGACAAACACAGTTCCCTTTTAGAGTTATGTCCATGGCTGGTCATCTGGCGTGGCAGAGCCATCCGGCTTCCTGTCCTCTGGGACCCTGCACAACACTGATCTACTCTCACCCATAGTTTATGTTGCTTGCCTGCTCAGCTGGTGCCAACCCAAGCAAGACCTAGTCTTTCTCAGTGACCTTGCTAGCCCAAACTGAACAATCACACCATGCAGCTAAGTTTACTCTATTTTCCTACTAATATAAGAGTTTTTTCTTGTTTCACTTGTCTTAAGATTTCCAGTGATAAGTGGAAAAACTTGAGGCACAAGGAACTGGGAGGAGGGGAGAAGCAATGGGTGACTTGTGAGTAGAGGCAATGATAAAGTATTCAGTGCCCAATTAGAGAATCTTTTTTCTAGTTTATCTCTCTTTTCCACCAGATACTACTAAGTTCATTTACACATTTGAGATAGACCATTTATAAGGTAGACTTCTTATTTTCCCTCCTTATTTTTTTCCAAGGAAGTCATTGAGAAAGAGAATAACAATATGAACTTGTTATTTAATTTTTATAGGAACATTCTACATGATAACAATCATGATGCTAGAGATGGCCTAATAAGGATATGGCTGATAATTTTAGAGTTGACTGTTAAGGATGAGCTTAGAAAATGGACTAGTCATGGTTGACCACAAATGGTAATTATGGTTGTTGTGGTATTACCATTAGCTGACCATGAGTCACACGGCATCCCAGTTCTGGGTAAAACAAGATGTTTAGTACCTCCTTTGCAAAACTCTTTCTCCTTTCCTGGCTTGTCTCTCCTCTCTTGAATGTCTTTTTATCTAGCAGTCTCTTCATTCTCTGCTGGACCGTCTGGTATAGAAATGTATTCAGGTTCAGTTCTCCGCACTTATCTCATTCTGCTTCAGGAAGTTTCATCTGGAGATTTCAGATTTGACTCACCTTCATAATTAATATTACTTTTGACCAATCCCTCTGGTTCTAATCTACACATCTAGAGTTTCCCTATATTTTCATTTCTTTTCATTCCTAGTTGACTTAGCCCAGACCTTATTAATGTTGACCTAGATTCTTAGACTAATCCCTATTTAAAGCTTTCTTCTAATTCTCTTTATGGCTATCTCTTCTTGGAGATAAAGAAAGGAGATCAGGAACCAAACCCTGACTCAGAACTTTTTATGAAGAATGTTGATTATTTCTCATTTTTAGGAGATAAAGAGATGAAATCTTAATGATATGATTTAGAATCAAATAAGACCAAGCTATATGATTTGTTAAATTGTCTCCCAGAGTTGGATAAAATAGTTGATCCAATAATGAATAAAATAACCAACATTTCCAAAGGGATCTTGAAGAAAAGGAGATGCTCAGAGACTCCATTCTGATATTAGCTGCACTAGGGGAGATGAGTAGATGTTAAATGTGACTCAAAGGAAGAGTTACTAACACTGCATTTATTGTCGGTATACATATCCAGAGGATGAGAATGCTGCCTCAGAGTTCCCAGAGAGCTGGAGTAAAAGAACAGTGTAATTGTAGATGATGTTTCTTAAAAGTACATCTAATACTTACAAATTCTAATTTATTCTGTATACTGCTGTGTTACCTTGCTAGAACAGTGGATCATTCTCCTCAAAAATCTTTTGCCTTCTCAGTATATAAATGATGGAAATGATTTAATTAGTGATTTCCACAGTTGTTTTTTCCTGTATTTCCATTGCCACTTTCTAGGCCACCTTCTCCCTTCACACCAAAACCACATACCCTAAATAGCAGCTATTTTGGTCTTTTTGTTGTTTCTTGGCTACTCCTCATACTCATCAATCTTTGGGCTTTTGCTCCAGTTTTTTCCTCCCTTAGAACATCCTTATTCCCCACTTCAGAAGCATAGTTCAAGATTTACCTCTTCTGAGAAATCTGCTTGAATCTAAAATTGTCACTCTTTTCTATTTCCCTAGTAGTTTTAATCTTTGTTACACCACAAATCATCTTAGTCCTTAAGTTAATGTTTTTGTTTCTGAATCCTATACTAATTTTCTCTGTCACGTAGACATTCAGTAATGTTGCTAAACAGAATTGAACTCATTTAAGGTATGCTAAGCTAGAACTCACTAGGTCTTGATTAGTGGGTCAGCACCAAAATTGCAATCTTCCTTTCAACTACTATAGGGCCAAAGCTCCACATTTAAAAATGGAATATCAAGAACAGTTTTCTTGTGTGGCTTATATAAAGGATTATTTATTCACTTTATTAAGCCAAGAACTGTGCTAGGGATGTTAGCACTACGCAAGTTGGATAAGAAATGATCCCTCAGGGAGTGTAGCATCTATAGAAGGGGGGAGACACTTAAGAACTTCATCAGAATAAAAGATTATATAGAGAATGTGAACAGACTCAAAGAGCATAGGAGACATCAGGAAATAGTTCATGAAAGTTTTAAAATATAACTAGGTGCTGTCCTCCAGTTTGATAAAGGTAACAAGATATTCATGGTACTCTCAAATTTCAATTTAGAATTTGTTTAATTATGGAACTGGGGTCCCGGCAATAATTTTAGGAATTTATCTGAATGCATTTATATGTAAGACTGTGTATGTGAGTGTGTGTGTATGTGTGTTAAGCTCAAAAGGTAGTTGGAATCAGCCAGGTGCATAGCTTCTACTGCATACTGCACACATCTGCTAGGCCTTGCCCAGCCATGCACCCCTAGGCAACATCACTGGCCCTGCCCAGCCACACCCAGCCAGCATTGTGGACTATGCCCGCCTTGCATCTCCAGCTGTCCCAGTGTGCAGCCCCTAACCACTGAACTGCTTTGGGGATCTGGCACAGGACTAGTGGTTCAATGCACATTTTGCTAACATGACCACACTGCTTCCAAGTACCCCAGCAGTCACATTCTCCTCCCTCCCTTAACCCTGGGCTAGCCTTCCTGGGTCCTACTAACATCACGGAGAGTAAATACAGCCTACAACAGGCAAAGAGAGCAAACAACTACATGGAAAGGAAAAGTTACTCAGACACAACAGAGCATAAGCAACACACAAGAGATACTCTTCTGAAGTGCCAGATTCTGGTGAACAGTGGACACTGCACTATAGGGCACTCCAGTGACCAGGACCTCTTCTTCATAAAGTCACTACTTTCAAGAGCAGGAGACACAGCTGATTTTTTTAACACAGGAAAACAGACACAGAGTGACAGACAAAATACGGAAACAGATAAATTTATCCCAAATGAAAGAACAGAAACTAGGCCATGGCCAGAGATAGAAGAGAAACAGATATAAGTGCCTGATAGAGCATTTAAAGCAATGATCATAAGGATAGTTGCTGAATTGAGAAGAAAATAGAAGACATGAGTAAGATCCTTAACACAGAGATAAGGAATAACATAGCAGAGATAATCCAGCAGAGATAAAGGAGTAACATAGCCCAATAGATGAAATGAGAAATATGCTTGATAGAATGAATAGCAGGATGGAAAAAACAAAGGAACCAGTTCATGATCTAGAAACAGAGTACGGTAATCAAGTCATCAAGCTAAATGGAAAGAGAGAAAAAAGAATTATGCAAAATGAGAATAAACTTATGGAACTCAGTAACTACATCAAACATAATAACATTCACATTCTAGGAGTCCTAGAAGAGAGAAAAAGGGGCAGAAAATTTATTTTTAGAAATAATAGCTAAAAACTTCAGTAATCTAGAATAGGAAACAGATAAGTGGCACAGAGAAGTCCCATCAAAAACAACAAAAGCATACATATACCAAGACAAATCAAAATTAAATTGGCAAAATATAGTGATGAAGAAAAAATTTTAAAGCAGCAAGACTCAAGAAGTCAGTAACTTACAAGGGAAAATCCACAAAGCTAGCAAGGGATTTTTCAACAGAGGCTTTGCAAGCCAGAAGAGAGTGGCATGACATATTCAAAATGCTGAAAGGGAAAAATCTACAGCCAAGAATACTCTATCCAAGAAGGCTATTGTACAGAATAGAAGGAGAGATAGTTTCCAAGACAAACAAAAATTACAGGAGTTCATGACTGCTATACCAGGCCTACAAGAAATAGTAAAGGGGACTCCTTGAGTGGAAAGGAGACCAAAGTGACAGTATAGAGGTAGGAAACACAAAAACAGTAAAAATGAATATTTCTGTTAAAAATCTATTAAGGACCTCACACAAAAAAGGACATAAAATATAATAACATACATCTAAAATGTGAGAAGGAGAGGAGGAAAAAATGGTTTCAAATGTAAACAACCATCAACTCAATATAGATGTTATATACTAACCTAATGGTAACCATGTATCAAAAGCCACCAATAAATATGCAAATAATAAAGAGAAAGAAACCCAAATATATTACTAAAGAAAATCATTAAAACAGGAAAGACAAAAAATGATGAAAGAAAATTTTCAAAAACAACCACAAAACAAGTTATAAAATAGTAGTAAATATCTATCTATCAATAATTACTTAGAATACAAATGGACTAAATACCCCTAATCAAAAGACATGGGGTGACAGAATAGATAAAAAATAAGATCTATCTATATGCTGCCTATAAGACTAATTTTAGACCTAAACACCTGCAGATTGAAAGTGAGAGGATGGAGAAATATCTGTCATACAAATGGATGTCAAACAATGCAAGAGTAGCAATACTTATATTAGACAAAATAGATTTTGAAACAAAGACTGTAATAAGAGACAGAAAAGGATACTATATGATAAAAAGGGGGACAATACAAGGAGAAGATATAACAATCATAAATATTTATGCACCCAACACAAGATCACTCAAATACATAAAACAGTTAATAACAAACATAAAGGGAATAATTGATAATAATACAGAAAGAGTAGGGGACTTTAATACCCCACTAACATCAATGTACAGATCTTGTAAACAGAAAATCAACAAAAAAAGGATGGGTTTGAATGATATATTGGGACAGATGAACTCAACAGATATATTTAGAACATTCCATCTTAAAATACCAGAATACACATTCTTTTCAAGTGCACTTGGAAAATTTTCCAGAACAGATCACATATTATCCCACAAAGCAAACCTCAACAAATTCATGAAGATTGGAATCATTAATGCATCTTTTCTGACCACAATGCTAGGAAATTAGAAGTCATCTAGAAGAAAAAATCCGGAAAGACCACAAATACATGGAGGTTAAACAACATGCTACTAAACAATGTATGGGTCAACTGGAAAATAAAAGAAGAAATTAAAAAGTACATGGAAACAAATGAAAATACAATGCTCTAAAACCTATAGGATGCAGCAAATGTAGTTTTCAGAGGAAAGTTTATAGCAAAACAGGCCTACTTTAAGAAGCAAAAACTAATTTCAAACAACTTAACCTTACATCTAGATGAGCTACAAAAAAGAACAGTAAACAGAACTAAAACCAAAAGAAGGAAGGCAATAATAAAGATTAAAGCAGAAGCAAATGATATAGACACACACACACACACACACACAGAGAGAGAGAGAGAGAGAGAGAGAGAGAGAGATAGAAGACAACAATGGAACCAGGAGCTGATTCTTTAAAAAAATAAAATAAAATAAAATAGATAAACCTCTAGTCAGATTCTCAAGAAAAAGAGAAAGGACTGAAATAAATAAAATCACGAATGAGAAAAGAAAAATAACAGCTAATGCCACAGAAATACATTTATAAGAGATTATGATAAACTATATCATCAAATCAGAGAACACACTAATTGGACAACCTGGAAGAAATGGATAAATTCCTAGAAACATATAAACTACCAAAACTGAAACAGAAAGAAATAGAAAATTTGAATAAACCAATAAACAGCAAAGAATTGAATTAGTAATCAAAAAGTTCCCAACAAACAAAAGTTCAGAACCAGATGGGTTCACAAGCAAATTCTACCATACAATTCAAGAAGAGTTAATACCTATCCTCAAATTATTCCAAAAAATAAAAGAGGAAGAAAAACTTCTAAATTCATTCTATGAGGCCAGCATTACCCTGATACCAAAACCGGATAAAGATGCTACTAAATAAAGAGACTACAGGCCAATATTCCTGATGAACAGAGGTGCAAAAATTCACATCAAAATACTAGCAAACCAAATTCAACAATACATTAAAAAAATCATGCATGAAGATCAAGTGGGATTTATTCCTGGGTTACCAGGGTGGTTCAATATCTGCAAATCAATCAACATGATACATCACTTTTGTTAAGAGAAAGGATAAGAATCATATGATTATTTCAACAGAAACAGAAAAAGCATCTGACAAAATACAACATCCATTCATGATAAAAACCTTCAACAAAGTAGGGCTAGAGGGAACATACCTCAACATAATAAAAGCAGTAAGTGAAAAACCCACAGATACATCATCCTTACTGGGGAAAAACAGAGCTTTTCCTTTATGGTCAGAAAAAAAAGCAAGGATGTCCACTCTCACCACTGTTACTTAACATAGCACTGGATGTTCTAGTCACAACAATCAGACTACAAAAAGAAACAAAAGACATTTAAATCAGTAAGAAAGATGTCAAACTTCTGTTATTTTTAGATGACATGATACTCTATAGAGAAAATCCAAAAGACTAAGAACTACTTGAACTGATAAATGAATTCAGTAGTCACAGGATACAAAATCAACATACATAAATCTGTTGCATTTTTATACATGAATGATGACGCAGCAGAAAAAGAAATCAAGGAATGGATCACATTTGCAATTACACCAAAAAACAGTATGATACCTAGGAATAAACCTAACCAAAGAGGTGAAAGACCTGTACTCTGAAAACTGTAAAACACTAATGAAAGAAATTGAAGACGACACAAAGAAATGAAAAAAATTTCCATGTCCGTGGATTGGAAAAACAGATAGTGTTAAAATATCTATACTACTCAAGGAAATCTACATATTTAATGCAATCCCTATCAAAATACCAATAGCATTTTTCCGGAACTAGAACAATCCCAAAATTTGTATGGAATTTCAAAAGATTCCAAATAGTCAAAGCAATCATGAAAAAGAAAAACAGGGCGCCTGGGTGGCTCAGTCATTAAGTGTCTGCCTTTGGCTCAGGTCATGATTCCAGGGTCCTGGGATTGAGTCCTACATCCAGCTCCCTGCTCAGCAGGGAGCCTGCTTCTCCCATTCCCACTCCTCCTGCTTGTGTTCCCTCTCTCACCTTCTCTGTCAAATAAATAAATAAAATCTTTGGGAAAAAAAAAAAAAGAAAGAAAGAAAAAGCTGTAGACATCACAATTCTGGATTTTATGTTATATTCCAAAGCTGTAGTAATAAAAACAGTATTGCGGGGTTCCTGGGTGGCTCAGTGGGTTAAAGCCTCTGCCTTCGGCTAAGGTCATGATCACAGAGTACTGGAATCGAGCCCCGCATAGTGCTCTCTGCTCAGTAAGGAGCCTGCTTCCTCCTCTCTCTGCCTGTCTCTCTGCCTACTTGTGATCTCTGTCCAATAAATAAATAAATAAATAAATCTGTCCAATAAATAAATAAAATCTCTAGAAATAAAAACAACAACAGTATTGTATTGGCACAAAAACAGGCATATAGATCAATAAAACAGAAGAGAAAATTGAGAAATAAACCCATAATTATATGGTCATTTCATCTTCGACAAAGCAGGAAAGAATATCCAATGGACAAAAGACAATCTTTTCAATAAATAGTGTTGGAAAACTGGATAGCAACATGCAAAAGAATGAAACTGGACTACTTTCTTACGTCATACACAAAAATAAATTCAAAATGGATTAAAGACCTAAATGTGAGACCTGAAACCATAAACATCTTAGAAGAGAACACAGGCAGGAACTTCTTTGACATCATCTGTAGCAACTATTTTCTAGATATGTTTCATATGGGAAGGGAAACAAAAGCAAAAATAAACTATTGGGACTTAAAAAAAAACCCAAAAACTTCTGCACAGTGAAGGAAACAGCAAAACTAGAAAGCAGCTTACAGAGTGGGAGAAGATATTTGCAAATGAAATATCCGATAAAGGGGTTAGTATTCAAAATATGTTAAAGAACTCATACAACACAACACCAAAAAGACAAATCATTCAGTTTAAAAAGGGGCAGAAGACAAGAACTGACATTTCTCTAAGGAAGACATCCAGATGGCCAGCAAAGATACTCATCGTCCCTTATCACCAGGGAAATGCAACTTAAAGCTACAATCAATGGGAACAATCACCTGTCAGAATGGTGAACATGAGCTACACAAGAAACAACAGGTGGTGGTGAGAGTGGAGAAAAACGAACACTTGTGCATCATTGGTGGGAAGGCAAACTGGTGTAGCCACTGTGGAAAACAGTGTAGAGATTCCTCAAAAAGTTAAAAAATAGAAACACCTTATCACCCAGTAATCACACTAGTGGTATTTACCCAAACAATATAAGAACACTAATTTGAAAGGATACATGAACCCTAATGTTTATAGCAGCATTATTTACAATAGGCAAGATATGGAACAGCTGATATGCCCATCAATTGATGAACGATATGATGAATGATTTTTATTCTGATAAAGAAGAGTGTTATACATACACACACATAGGAATATTATTCAGCCATAAAAAAGAATGACATCTTGCCATTTGCAATGACATGGGTTGGGACTAGAGAGTATAACCGCAAGTGAATTAAGTCAGTCAGAGAAAGACAAATACCATATGATTTCATTCATATGTGGAATTTAAGAAATAAAACAAATGAGCAAAGGGGAAAATGAGAGACAGACAAATCAAGAAACAGATTCTTAACTATGGAGAACAAACTGATGGTTGCCAGAGGTGGGTGGAGGGAATGGGTGAAATAGGTGATGGGGATTAAGGAGTGCACGGGTCGTGTTGAGCACGGGGTGTTGTATGAAATTGTTCAATACTTATGTAGAATACCTGAAACTAATAAAACACTGTATGATAACTAACTGGAATTAAAATAAAAAGTTAAAAAAATGGTAGGGGCAATCTTTAGCACTGTGAGGAGGTAGTGAATATACAGAAAACGGGAAAGAATGGCTCATCTTAAGTCTTTGCACTGATATAAGGTCTGAAAGAAAACGAGCTTAAAGCCAGACATCATAGTGATCATGAGGGAAGTTTTGAGATTCTAGGAATATACCTGCTAATTCAGAGATTCTCGAGATTGCAAGGTATATAAGACACAGAGTAGAAGAGTAATTTTCCTCCAGCCTCCAAACCTCTGATTCCTTTTCATACTAAAATGTGTTTCTGACCTCATGGTGACCTTTACTGACCACTAGCTAAGGATGGAGGATGGCTATGCCTAGCAGAATAGTATTCTGAGGTAGGACAAAGCAGTACAACATGGGAGGGTGGGGGCGTGAATTTATCTCCTGAGCACTTGTGAGCCTGAGAACACCAAGAAAGTCTTAGGTTAGTCTTTGAGGGAACTGGTAAGTGCAATAAGCCACTGACATATTTAAGCATTTCTGCAAAGGCAGCATAATCTGTACTCCAAACTTGGGGGGGGGGGGTGTTGCTAGGGAAATTCAAGGGATCAGAGAAAGTGCTTAGCAGATGAAGAAGAGTGAAAGAAATATCTTATTGAAATTTCCATCTGAAGTAATCCTACTTTACAGAGTGTGGACGCTAAAGTCAAACTTTGCAACTGGAAATACTGCAGTCCATCAGTATTAGAAATGCTTTGGCAGGGATCTAGAATGCTTTTCCATGAGTTCTCAAGAGTAGCTGGAGCTTAGGGAATACCGATCTTGTGAAGGAAGATCTGTAATGACTGGGGAGCCAATCACTGGGTTGCATGGCTTTGGACAAATAAAATTCTGAGTTTTATTTTCCTCATTTGCAAAATGGAGATACTACCTAACCAGCCTAAGTTATTGTGAAGATTAGGGAAACTAAAGAACCTGCCGGAATAAGCACTGAATGCATTACTGATATGTAGTATTCACTCAAATGATAATTGTGCTATTGCCATTAATATATTATTGCTTAATCTTCTACTTTCGTGATCTCCTTTGTTGTTCAACCCAGTAAATGCTACAGTTCTATTCCAGAGGATAGACTTAATTTTATCTTTTTAGAATATTTTACTCTTTTTAATAAATGTGGATTCAAATAAGTTCTTTTCTTTTCAGTAGTATATAGCTCATTACTGACATTTTATATAGCTTTGTGCTTTACACGTGGCACTTCTAGCTTAATATGGCATAATAAATATTTGATAAAGGTTGTTTTACCTGTTGTGCTGACTGTAAAACATACCTTGCTGAGACATTTTAGACATTTCTTATAATTCCTGCTTTCTGTGCTTTTTCTATTTCTAAAGAACTTCTTCATATAAGGGTTCTGAATGCTATTTGACCATTGCCTCAGTAACAACTATTAGAGTATCAGAGATTCATTGCTACTAATGAATTCTGATTTATGTCTAACTCAGTTCATGCCAGCAAAAGAGTGGAGGGTAGCTCTACTTATCTCTGTAATGAAAAGAGGCAAGGGAGGTTGTCTACTTGCAAGTGTCTATGTGGAACAGTTGATTCAAAATAGAAGAACTTCTAAAATGCCTGTAAAATTCAGAAGACAAACCTTGTTTGGGATATCCTGATAAACCCAATGAACCTCATATTTTTCTTCAAGCATCTATATGAGAATAGATAATAGAGATCTTAATCTTGTCTACCTCCCAAAATTCCTCTAGGTGGTAATGGTAGAGATATTAATCCTTGGTTTCTGCCTAGTGGTAAGACTGACATTGGTAAAATTGTCATAAAGCTGTATGTTTTACAGGGAGCATCAAATTAAATTTCTTGTGGAGTTTGAGTCAAGGGGGAAGATGCATTTACAATGCAAGTATGAAACTTGGTTAAAAAATAAGGAAAAACGTCTTGCCCTTAAAACTTTTGTGAAAAACACACACTTCCAAATAATAGATGGAGTTATTGAGGTCACATGTCTTTTGTATGTCTCCTCCAGTGTTCTATTTTACAGAGCCCACAACTGTTATCTTTACTGAACTTTAGAAAATCATACTTAAAAGATCAAGTATGGGAAAGAACTGAGTCGACAAAATATAGCAACTGTATTGTTCCCTGTATCTTGGCATTGAGATAAGCTCTGAAATGACTGTGTGTGAGAATGTATTGACTTTTTTTTAAACATGCAGACAATCTTATCATACTCGGGGATGTTGGTAGCACTAATTTTTATTTTTAAAAACTCACTGCCAAGAATCTATCCATTTGGATGAATGAATTTTTATCCTTGAATAGCTGATATTTTCCTCATTGTAAATCCAGGTAGATGAACATGCTTACTGGGTTTGATTCAGATCTTTAACTCATTCCTGTCCTTCCTATGTAAAAGGGTAGCTAAAATAAATTAATACTGTCCCTATGTCCAAATAGGATTAGGACATGATTTGTAAAAATCAGAATGAATCTTAGCATTTATAAGAAATACACAAATAAGACTGCCAAAGACCTTTCATGTCAAGAACAAGACATAATTATCCTTTAGAAATCATTTCTACCTAGTCTATGTCACATACTAAGTTAATTCAGTTTTTGATTACCAAAAATAACTTTTTAAGTTTTTATTTTTAAATAACTTCAGACTTACAGAAAAGCTACAGAAATAGTACATAATTCCTGTATGTGCATCACTCACCTTTCCCTAATATTGTTTCATATAGCCATAGGTACAATGATCCAGACTAAGATATTAACTTTGATGAAATACAACTGATTAAACTACAGACTTCAGATTTCATTAGTTTTATTACTATTATTATTATTACAATTCCTTTTTTTTTTTTTTTAGGATCCAATTTAGAATCCCACAATGCAGTTAGTTGTAATGTCTTAGTCTTTTCTCGTACATGACAATTCCTCAGCCTTTCCTTGTCTTTGTGACTAGCACTTTTAAAGAGTAATGGTTAGTGACTTTGTAGACTACCCCTCAATTTGTGATTGATGTCTTCTCATAACTATATCAAGGTTATGTATTTTTGGCAATGATACTGTAAGAGTGATATACCCTCCTCATTATGTACCAGAAGATAGGTGATGCTGTATTTCTTATTACAGTGACCTTAAAGATAGTGTCTTCTAGATTTTTTAGTATAAATTTAGTATTTTTCCCTCTGTAACTAATAAATATCTTGGGGGATATTCTTTAAGGCTATGCAAATATCCCATATCTCCTCAAATACCATCTGACTCACTAATTTTAGCATCCATTGATGGATTTTGCTTGCAACAGTTATTGTGATTTCCTAATTGTGATTTTTCTATTTCTTGCATTCCTTTTATGCTTATAAATTGTAATTATTTTGTAAGGAAGAGCTGGCCCTTCTTCCCCATTTATTTTTGTTTCTACCCTATTTATTTATATCAGTATGGATTTATGGATACTCATTTTATTCTAGTGATGTTAATCCAATACTATCATTATTTTGTTGCTCAAACTGTCCTGGTCTTGGCTATGTAGAGTCTTTCATGCTGGTGCTTGTACCCTCTTTCAACATGTTCCCATCTTTTCTGATGAATTCTTTGCTTGCAGCTCGAGATGCTCTTAACTCATTTTTAATTTTCTCTAACCCAGACCAAGAATAAACCACTTCACCATCAAGTCATATATATATTTTTGTTGTTTAAACATAGTGTTTAGAAGCTAAGGTCTGAGTACTAGGTATTCTCATTGCTACTGTGTGCCACTGCTTCTGGTGCTTCTCCATAGACAGCTAGAAATTAGATGTATGTATAATAACACAGCATATACATACAGATATTTTTATTTCTCTATTTATCTGTATGCATATTACTAAAAATTAGCTCATACTGATAGTTCCAATTCCATTCCAACATGACAAGGTCCAGACTAGCCTTCTTTCTTCCATATTTGTAATTTCTTTCTCTGACAGTGACAAAACTGACTCTTCTTATCTACATATTTACCTATTTAGTCAACCTTATTATACACATCAGGTGGTTCTAGGTTGGCTGACCCATTCCCTGCATATTTTTAATTAGAGCACAGTGTTTATGTAGACTATCTTTCGACTTTAATCTTATAATATAAGCCAAAGTACTATTTGCCAAAAGTAATTTAGTTTCTTTTCTTTTTCTCCACATTCCTTGTGAGTATGTTATTCATTTGTAATATAGTTCACTCATTTGTTACAGCTTTTAATTTCATTTTGGGTTCCCCCACATCCTCTGATTTTTTTTAAAGATTATGTACTCATTCTTTGTGGTATGCACAAGTCTGTGGGTTTTGAAAAATGTATAGTGTCATTTATCCACCACTATGGACATGATAGTTTCATCATCCTGAGCATACCCTAATGCTGCCTTTTTGTAAAAAAATTCCTATCACCTTCTTGTAGCCTTGATACTGACTTTTTATTCCTAGAACTCTGCCCTTCTGCATAGATCATAAATGAAATTTATATTATTTTTTATTGGTTCTTAGCAAAATAAATTTAAAATCCATTCATGTTCTGTGAATCAATAGTTCCTTTATATTGTCACTGAGTAATATTCTATTGTATAACTGTACCATGGTTTTCTTATACATCTACCAGTTCAAGAACATTTGAGTTGTTTCTGGGATTTGGCAATTGTGAATAAAGTTGCTGTAAACATTGCATACAGGGTCTTTTAAGTTTTCATTTTGGGGGGATAAATACCTAGTAGTGACATTGCTCAGCTATAGAGTAAGTTTATGTTTAACTTTGTAAGAAACTGCTGAAGTGTTTTCCGGAAGGGCTGGCAATGTATCCCTCCTGGCAGTGTATGAGAGTTCTAGCTGTTTTGCATCTTCACTAATACTTAGTATTATCATCATCTTCTTTATAGATACAGAAATGAAGAGTAAGAGATTTAAATAGCTTGTCTGAAGTCATGACCAGTGCCAGGACTGAAATTTGAGCTCAGGACAGTGAGTTCTGAATTTGGTTATTTTTTCACCATACTTTTTCATAGGAACAATTCTTGTTTGCTCACATTTACTCATATATATGAAGTCTTTAAGTTGCTTCTCCTAAGATAATTTCCTTCTTTTAATAGCCAATTATTGTGAATGACTTTTGAGAAGTAGATAGGTTAGCTATTAGTAATTGTTTCTCTATTTGAGGAAGGTGAATTCTGAAATGGTCAAGAAATGTATTTTAATGAGTGACAGAACTAATAGTGGCCATTTTTTTCTAGGGTACTGTAATATTATAACTTAAAATAAGAAATATATATTTGGTCTTCATTCCCATTTCTGGCATAGAGCTCCTAAAACCCTTGGGATTTCTTAAGTGATGAGAGTAATAAAAGTATTAATGAGGTGACTTTTGGAAAGCTCCCAGATCTCCTAAGAAGGGGGCTGGTCATCAGAGGGTGTGATTAGAAGACTTTGTCTTCCCCCTTCACACCCGCGGACCTCTGGGAGGAGAGTGGGGCTGAGGTTGAACCAATCACCACTGGCCAATGAATTAATCAGTCATTCCTATGTAATGAAGCCTCCATAAAAAACCAAAAGGACCGAGTCTGGAGAACTTCTGAGTTGGTGAACACTTAGAGATTTGGGGGAAATGGTACATCTGGAGAGGGCATGGAAGCCCTGCACTCCTTCCCACATACCTTGCCTTATACATCTCCTCCATCTGGCTACTTTTGATATGCATCCTTTTATAATAAACTGGTGATCTAGTTGATGGGTTTCCTGAGTTCTGTGAGCTGCTATAGAAAATCGAACCCAAGGAGGGGGTTGTGGGAACCTCCCAGGTAATCTGATCTGTCAGAAGCACGGGTAACAACCTGGGTTCGAAACTAGTGGTTCGGGTGTGTGGAGGGACAGTCTTGTAGGACTGAGACCCTAATCTCTGAAATCTGACACCATCCTCTGTGTACCTGGTGTCAGAAATAAGTTCAGTTCTCAGACACCCTGCTGGTGTCTGAGAATGGCTTATTGGTGCAGGGACGCCCCTGCATAAACACATACATACTTCGGAATTGGTGACCAGAATGCCCTATGTAGGCACAAACAAAATACAAAATATTCTGGTTTGTATACACAAAATCAAAATATGTTGGACCTTTTCTTCTTTGAACAGGTAGCTATCTTCCCTTCTGAAGAGTAAGAAGTCCACAAAATGAGTATCTACAGTATTAATAGTAGGGGTAGGTACAGAGGGTTGGGAAACTAGACGGAGAGTCAGACATAATCTAAGAATCTTTTGTGGACCTGCACCCTCCACTCTTTCTCTAGGAACTTTAGACAAAACTGGAAGAAGTTCAAATGGTTTGGCCTGCCTCCCCCAACCTCTTTTTTTTTTTTTTTTTAAATGCCTTTTTCTGAAATACTCTGGCCAAAGACTAACAAGCAGTGAAATGGCAAAAGGCAGGCAGCCGGCAGGAAAAGGAGAAGCAAATGGCTGGGGTAAAACACAAACTGTATGATTAGGCTCTGAATAATCAAGGAATTGCATTGTAGCTTGTTATACATATTCCATGGTCATAATTTGATATTTGCAACAAAAAGAAAAAGAAGAATCTTCTAAAAAAAAAAAACAAAGAAACAAAAAACAAAAACAATAGAACAAGTCAATGTTGACTGGGGAAGTCTATCTATCTTTTTCACTCAAAATATGACCTATTTACCTTTCTGATCCTCTCCATGTGATCTAGTTATTTGCACTGAGCATATTTGAGGAAATAAAGAGTGATTTATATTATCATTTTAATGGTACATGGATTCTTTCATTATGTAGTTGGTTCACATACATCAACATTTTAAATTTTGGACATTCTAAAATACATTTGGCAAACTGCTAAGGAGAAAACCGTCTGTGAGCCTGTAGGAACTAAAACCTGGTACATGTCTGAACAAATGCAAAAGTCCCATTTGTGCTGTTCGATTTTATAAGTTATGTAGCTTCGTGTGACCTTTTTAAAAATATTCAAGTGGTTTTGAAATATCATTAAAAGGTGATCATTGGTAATTGTCTTAATGATAGTACTCATATAGAAAAAAATATTGTTAAGTAGAACCCTTTCCTAACCTCTGATATGATTTTTAAAGGCCCTTTTTTAAAAAGTAAGACATTTGAAAGTTACTTATTAAAGGCCAAATGAAAACACAACTTGAAAAAGGGATTTTAATTTCATAATGATTAAGGTTTTTAGGCATAAAATAAGACCCAAGACCAGCTCTTAATTATTTATGGACTGATTCTGCAATCTGCGTTATCCAGTTTTCTTACTTTGGCTACGAGGGCAGGAATAGGTGGAGAAACTGAAATAAATCAGTTCCTTTATATTTTATCATCAGTAGTAAAAAGTCCAGTATGATATAAGGTTTTAGAATTATCTATGCCATTTGACCCACTGCTATGTTTAATTGAAAACATATCATGATTGAGAAGGGAAATGAATTGTCTATAGGATAACGACAGGAGCAGACACTATGCTAGGTTCTTTATATATATTTTATCACTTAGTGTTCACAGCAATCCTATGTTTACCTTCTTTTACATGGGTGGAGACTAAGGCTAAGATAGCTGAAATTACTTACCAACTCAAATGGGTAGCAAGTGGCAAGACTGGGACTAAAATGTGTCTGGATTTCCTACAATTCATGCTCTTTCTACAGAATGGGTATCACTTACTACTTGTACCATAATTGTCCCTGGATGCAAACTATATAAATCAAAATGTTTTTGAAGCCCAAGGATAGGAGTTGGGAATCTTGGTTAATTTTAATGTCACATAATAAGGAACAATGGTAACCCTTTTTCTGAGATCCTTATATTAAGGTATTTAGAAAATGCATTCTACACCATGAACATCACTGTTTTGCAGCCTCTGTGGAAAAACTACACAGAGTCTATGGGACTGCAAATCAGTACACATTTTGTGTACAACAATATGGCAAAAAAATATTCATACCTCTTAGGCCCAGCAAATGTATATTTTTATGGATCGTCAGAAAGATATTCATTTCAGTGCTATTTATAATAGTGTAAAATTGTAAACCATGCAAATGCTCTGTAGTTTAAAAAAAAGAGTAAATATACTATAAAATCATACTTATTTTGATGTATTATGCAGTCATTAAAAATAAGTTTCAAAGAATATTTAGTAACAAGGGGAAAATTCTAACAATGTGATTTTTCAGATGCTGTATAAATATGTATGGAATGAATAAATAAAATAGCAAATTCAAAGTAATGCTCATCATAAGAATTCACATTTTCCAAATTAGAGATCATGAAGAAATATTATTTTTTTTCTTCTGCTTAAGGTAAACATGTTTTTGAAGTAGAACATATGCATGTGAATCATTAATGGCTCAATGAATTCTTACAATTCAATGAATTCTTACAAAAAGAAACACCCATGTGACCACTGCATAGTTAAGAAGTAGAATGACATAAGCACCCCTAGGAGCCTCCCACATGCCCCAACTTGTCATCATACCCCACCCTCAAATGTAACTGCTCTCCAACTTTTAACATTATAGATTATTACTATAGACTATTATTATATCATTTTACCCCTTCTGATTATGGTACTTGAATTTTATATTAATGACTTATTATTAGGTATTCTTTTACATCTAGCTAATTTTGCTCAACATTATGTTAGTGAAATTCATCAGTATGGCTGTATATAGCAAAATTTTGTTCATTATCAAAGCTGTTTATTATTTGCATGTGTGTATGTAGGTGTGTGTGTGTGTGTGTGTGTGTGTGTGTGTGTGTGTGTGTATGTATGCCCTTGAGGAATCCTTGTTTGTTTCCAGTTTTTAACCAATCGTGAGGCAATGAAAACTTCAATATGTGCCTCTTGGTGCACATACAGATACCTTCCTGATATACATGGAAGTGGAACTTTTGGATCATTTAGGGCACATATCCACCTCTAGTAGGTACTACCCATTTTCCAAAGTTGTGCCAATGGGCTGTGCCATCAGCAGAGTGTTAGAGTGCCAGTTGTTTTAGCACCCACCATCACTGAATTATCAGTGTTTTTTAATTTTAGTCATTCTGAAGAGTGTGTAGTGCTTTCTCATAGTAGCATTAATTTACTTTTCTCAGATATATAATGAATTAGTTTTCATATGTTTATTGGTCATCTTGATGTTTTCATTTGAGAAGTGCTTGTTCAAGCTACTTGCCCATTTTCTTTTCTTTTCTTTTCTTTTCTTTTCTTTTCTTTCTTTCTTTCGAATATACCAATTGCTCATATATTCTGAATTCAGTTCATCTGTTAGATATGTCCATTTCAGATACAGTCTTCTATTATGTAGGTTGCATTTTTACTCTCTTCATGGTGTCTTTAGATGCAAAGAAGTTGTCATTTTTAACATAGTCCAATTTATTTTTCTTTTCCTTTATAAGTTCCCTTTAAAACTTGGGCTTTTTGTGTCCTATGTAGGAAAGATCAGCAGCATACTATCCTATATTAAGTTCTGGGAGTTCTGTCATTTTATCTTTCAGTGTAGGGATATGAATCAAGATTTGCCCAGCACCAGTAATTGAAAAGACCATCTATTTCAACTGTATAGTTGTATACAGGCTGTATATAACCTTTCTCATAAATCAACTGTCTGTGTATATGTTTGTGTATTTATGGATTTGTTCTGGTCTCTCCAATTTATTCTGTTAGCCTGTGTGCCTGTCTATGGAGTAATACCACAGTTTTCATTACTGAAGTCTTATAATCAGTTTTGCTCACATGAGGTATAAGATTTTGATAATTATTCTTCTAGATTGCCTTATCATTTCTGGTCCTTAGTATTTCTACTAAAATGTTATATCCCAAATATCTTTTAGGCCTTCTAGAAATTACTGTCATTA
Source organism: Mustela nigripes (assembly GCF_022355385.1). Lineage (NCBI taxonomy): Eukaryota > Metazoa > Chordata > Mammalia > Carnivora > Mustelidae > Mustela > Mustela nigripes. The sequence continues at coordinate 64,332,431 of NC_081563.1, forward strand.
ATGTTTGTAGAATAAGCTCTATGTATTAAATGAATTTTGATGTTATTTTAATTTATATAATTAATTTTTTTCATTTAAAATTTTTTATTTTCTAATTTTTATTACTGGTACATAGAAAAAACTGAAGTTTGTATATTGATCGTATATTCGGTACGCTTGTTGAATAATTAATTTAATGAATAATAACTAATAATAATAGTTATTACTATGGGTAATATTTGCAATTAATATTGCTAATAATGATGTTAATAGTTATTAAAATGATGAGTAATAATTATTAAATAAATTAGTTTTGATTTTTCATAACTATAATCCTATTGTCAATGAATAATGGTAACTTTATGATTTTCCTCCCAAATTATGATTTTTTTAATATCCTTCATTGCACTGACTAGGACCTTATACAATTTACATGTTAATTTTAATAATATTTATTTTTGAATTTTAATGATTTTCTGCATCTATTGAGATATGAATATGATTTTTCATCTTAATGTTGTTAATAAGGTGAATTGCACTGGTGGATTTTTCAAATTAACTAGACATGCATTCCTGGGAGAGGGTTGGAAAGAATCTGTAATGTATTATTCTTTTTAATATATTGCTAGTTTAATTTGCTAATATTTTCTTTAGAATTATTGTATCAATATTCATGATGGCTGGGCTTTATTTTAACTTTCTTGAAATAGCTTCATCAGGTTTTAGCATCAAGATTAAGCTGGCTTCAAAAACTGTTTTCTTTTTTCTGGAAGGCTTGGTGTAAGATTGGTGCTATTTTTTAAAGTTTAAAGACATCAGTGGTTAAGCTATCTGAGCTGGAGATTTATCTGTGGGTAGGGTTTTTAAAATTTATTCAATTTCTTTAATAGATTTAGTAATAAAGAAATTTGATCTTTCTCCTTATGTTCATTTCCAAGTTCCTTTCAAGCAGTTTTCCATTTCACCTAAAATTTCAAATTTAGTGGTAAATTTTGAACATAATCCCACATATTAGTATCTGTAGAATCTATGGTAATGTTCTTTTTTGTTTGTTCTCAATATTTTTTTTAAAGTCTTATGTGAGGTTTAACAATAACACATATATTTTTTCAAAAAAGCCAAATTTTGCCTTTTATATTGATTTCCAATTGCTTTGTAGCAAATTACCATGAACTTGGTGGCTTGAAATAACATAACTCTATTCTCTTACAGTTCTGGGTGCCTAAAATGTAAATCAGTTTAACTGGGCTGAAATCATGGTGTCACCAGAACTGTGGTCCCTCTAGAGGTTTTAGGGGATAATCCATTACCTTTCTTTTTCTGGCTTCTAGAGTTGCATTTCTTGCCTTGGCTTGTGGCCTTTCCTCTATCTTTAGAGTCCAAGGCATGGCATCTTGCTTCAGCTGTCACATTGTCTTCTGTTTCTGTAGTCAATTATTTGTCTGCCTCCCTCTTACAAAACATTTATGATTACATTTAAGGCCTGCCTGCATGCAAATGTAGATAAACTGCCATTCCCCAAATCCTTAATTTAGTCTCATCTACAAAGTCCCTTTTTCCATATAAGGTAACATGCACAGGTTGCAGGGACTGGGACCTGGATATTTTTTCTTTAGGAGCCATTACTGAGCCTACCACAGCTTTGCTGACTTTTTTCTTTTTTGTATGTTTGTTGTGTGTTATAATTTCAGCTCTAATTTTTATGGTTTTACTTGATGTTCTTTTGAAATAACTAGATAACTGATTTCTTTTGAAATAATTAGATAACTAATTTTGAAGCTTTTAGAATATTCTAATATGTGCATGAATGTAAGGTTTTAATATCTATCTAGTATAGCTTTAGCTTTCTCCCACAAAATTTAATATGTAGCATATTTATTATGGCTCACTAAAATATATTTAAATTTTTATTTTTCTTATTGATTTTAGCTTAATTTCCCAAAAGTCAAATTGTAGTTTTAAACTTTGATAAGACAGCTTTTCAAATCAGATGAATGGGTCATCATATCATCAGCTTTGATAAATGTTCCATGGGTACTTGAAAATAATTTAGTACTTTCCTACTTGTTTTTTTAATAAATGTCCATTTAGTTTGGATAATCAGCATGTCAAAATATTCCATATTCCTGCTGATTCTTTTGCTGATAGTTCTATCAGCTACTGCAAAAAAGTATGAGAAAGTCTCCTACAATGACTACAGATTTTTCTGTTTCTTATTTGAGATCTATCAATTTGTGGTTTATATATTTGGAAGCAATGTATTTGCTGAATATACATTTAAAACTTAAATGTGAATACAGATTTAAAACTTAAAAATTCTTGGTGAATTGACTTATTTCATTGTAAAATGTCTTATATCTCTATAAATGTTTTATGTCTTAAAATCTCCTGTGGTACTATCATAGATACACTGGTTTTATTTTAATTAGTATTCACAGGCATACCTTTTTACATCTTACATCACAGCTGTATGATTACTTTAAATTTTTCATTTTTTAAAAAATCTGGGGTTTGTCTCATGTATTATACAGAAATTATATATATGTTTGTAATCCAGTGATTTAAATTTGTGACATTTTCTTCCCTTCCTTGAAATAATTTGTGTAGAATTAGTGTTATTCTTTCTAAATAGTTAATTAAACTCTAAGGTTAAAAACATCAGGACTTTGAATTATTTGGTAGGTAAATACTTAATTACTAATTTAATGTTTCTAAGAGCACATGACTTCTAAAATCTTCTTTCTTCTTAGTTGAGTTTTAGTAGATATGGCTTTATAGGTTTTATAGACATTGGTCTGTAAGATCTTTGATTCTTCAGAATTATGTTGCTGTATTTCTAAGCATTTATATTTTCATCTCTAATGTAATTCTGGGGTCATCAGAGATTACATACTTGAGAACTTCAGTCCTTTGAAGTATGTTTTGACACTTAACTTTATGGTCCAGAATATGTTCTATGTTGCTAAAAATTGTTTATGCATTTTTTAAAAATTACATATTCTGCAGTTGTTAGATATAACTGTTTATGTATGTATATTAGAACAACTTCTTTAATCATGTTTTTCAAATCCTTTATATCTGTTCTTGCATATGGGATCATTTTCCATAACTCAAAAGAAACTCCTTTTGTTTTTCTTGTACTATGGGTGTACTGACAATACATTTCTCTGAGGATGTCTTTATTTAATTTTTGTTTTTGAAAGATATTTTTGCTGAGTATAGAATTTTAGTTAGGCATTTCATTTTCCAAAGCTATAACAATGTCATTTCATTGTTCTCTGTTTTTTATGGCCAATGTGGAGAAGTAGACTCTTTTTTTATTGTCATTCCGTGGACAACAATACTCTCTCCCTCACCTCACACTCTGGGTTTGAGATTGAACTTACACTCTGATTGGGGTTGAGATTCTCTTAATATTTGGCTTTCAGTGTCAACTACAATATTCCCAACTACAATATGGTTTTCTTTTTACTTATCCAACTGTGGTTCACTGAGCTTCTTGAATATGTGGGTTGATGTCTTTCATCATATCAAGTAATTCTAATTTTTAACCATTATTCCTTCAAATATTGTCCTTCCCATTCTCTTTCATTCATCTGCGGCAGAAAAACCTATCCATTCTTACAGTGTCCCTAATCCCTCTACTACAGTTTTTTCTGCTACAGTTTCTTTTTCTATATCCAATTTAGAGGTTTTCTTCTGGTCAGCCTTCTAGTTTACTTCTCTTGTCTTATGTTTTGCATAGTCTGCTATTAAACTCATTCAGTAAATTCTTACTCTCTAATATTTTATAGTTTTAGGAAACACCGTTTTTTACAGATTGTAATTCTCTGTTAAACAGTATATTTTCATCTATTTTTGTCCACCTCAATTATATTTATCATATTAGTCACAATTATTTTAAAGTTTTTGTCTGAACTTCAATCTCTGTATCATCTCTGGATAAGCTTTGTATAAGTATTTTTTATCATTAGCCATTTCTTTTTGCTTCTTTACACATTTACAATTTTTAAATTTTTTTTTTGACATTATGAATGATATTATGGAGTCACAAAGCTTTTATCTTTCATTGAGAAGGACTGAGTTATGTTCTGGGAAGTAATTACATTTTTGGCTGATAATCTAGATCATATGGAGGTCCCATTTCTTTCTATGCTTTATTACTTTTGTCTGTGTACAGAAATTGTCTTCAAAAAAGTATACTTATTGAGGCCAGGATGAAGGCATATTCCAACAGAGAAGATTTAGATTTCCCTCTAATGAGTGTCATGTGGGTGTGACAAATGAAAGGCATTCTTAATCCAACATAAAACTTAGAGGTCTTGGGCATCTCTAGACAGCAAATCTACAGGAAAGCTGGCCAGTGACTACATCATTTCAAACATCCTTCACCTTTTCTTTGGGTCTTTATTCCAGTATCTACCTACCTAGTACCATAAGCATTGCTTAGGAATCACTTTTGCTTAGGTACAAAACCCTTTGTGTCCCAAATTAATGTTGAAGTGAGTCTCCTCCAGATTCCCTGCTATGTGTATGTTCTTGGTTTGATCTTTTCCCCATTCTGCCCATACTATGTTTTGGCAAATTTGGCACACATCTTCAAGGTAAGAGCAGCTGGATGCTCATGTGTACAATTTATATCCCCATGTTTCTTTCTTCCCTTCTTTTAGGTTTGTATCTTTGTTACCTTTGTCAGCTTTTAAATGATTTTAAAGGGATTTTAAAATATTTTATCTAGGATTTTAATTTTTGTCATTACTAGAAATAGAAGTTCCATATATTTTTGTTTTTAATGTATTGGGAAAGAAAATATGGCCTTATGATAAGTAATTTTGGAAACTTATTAAAACTTTTTTGGTATGGTAATAATACAGCCAATATGTATGACTATCTCCTGGGTATCTGAAACAAATAGTTGCTTTGGTTTTTGTTCGGTATGATGTTATTTGGGTACCATTTTAATTACTTATATATCCATTATACCAATTCATAAACTTTAGTGTTTTTATGTTTATAATATTTAATATTGTCTTTTTTGAATACCTTATGTATTTACTTCTTTGTTGTGTACTTTACATATCCATTTTCAATACATGTACATTAATGTATTTTACTATCATAATGGATTTTTGAGGGGGTTTTTTTAAGTATTTTTAACAGTTTTAAGTTTATCTATGCTCAGGGAAGGTGAGAAGGTGGTAATGAAACGAGAAAATAGCTGAATAGTTGTAAGGCCAAAGCTAGGATCAATAGCCAAACAGCTTGTGGCTAGGTTATGGAGAAAAGATTAGTAGGTCAGGAATACCAAGATGTTTGGATTTTTGTGTTATTAGGGCATGCAAAAATCCAAGCAATAAAGCAGGTAATAGATTCTAACATACATACTTTAATTTTGTTTCTTTCATGTGCTTTTCTTGATGAAAAATTGTTACCAAATTGAGCTGTGTTAACTCTTGGTAAAGTCTTAAAAAAAAAAAAGCCTTAAAAAGATGTACAACTGTCATTTAAAAAAATGAATTCGTAGGGAAATGTATTGTTATATGCAGATTTCCAGTGGAAACCTGCAGATGCTCACATAAGAAACATTCTTTCTACTCTTTTGAATAAACATGTTGCAAGCCCAGTACATTTGCATACCCAAGAGAATAATTGTTTCAAAGATATGGGCTGTAAACACATGTGGTTGTCTACCAGATTATGAACACCAGACTTGAGACATATATTTTTCAGGTGTACAGCTTGAGGAAATTATTGAATACTCAGCACAAATGCTATGTCTTGGGGAATATTTGGAGAAATGTAGGTGCTACTGTATTTTGAATAATCAGTCCCTCTAGCTCTCATTGTGACTGATGGAAAATTTATTTTATTTTCCCTTGACAAAGGGAAAACAAAATTGTAGCTATCTTACTGCATAGTTTGTTAAGCAATTTCCATTTTGTACTTGTATTTCACAGATGTTCTGAAATGGTTAAGCCAAAAAGGCATGTTTCAACTCATGAGTAACTTATAACAAAATCCATTCCCATCAGTTGGCTTTAAATATATATATATATGTAAAACTTATATATATATATATATATGTAAAACTAATATAACACTGTATATTAACAAACTGGAATTTAAATAAAAACTTCAAAAATGATGAATATATGTTAAATATATAATAAAATATATTAAATATAAACTGTACATTTTAAAAATCTATAGTTTTGTATATATGTATATACATAAATGTCTCAACGATAACTCAGACCCAAAAAGAAGTGTCTTTGTAGGTCAGTATAATCCTTTCTTGCTTTGTAAGTGAGAAGTTATAAAAATCACATACTATGCCTAATGTTTGGCTTTTCATTTATCTTTTGTACTTTATTATAGTGGAGCTGACAGATGTTGAAAGATGTTTAGATAAACAAGGAACCTAGCAGCTCCTATAGATCTGAAGAAGCTTGCATCCTCGAACTATTCCCTTTAAAATTTGTTATAGCATATGCTTATTAAATTGGCTCCAGGTCTATTTTTCAGAGTAGTCTCCAAATAACTGATTTTCTAAAATATGTCCAGTGTCAGACGTGCCTCCTCTTAAGAGAGCATCTATTTCAAATTGTCCTGCTGTAAGTTGGGCAACCACACAGCCTGGTTTGCCCATGACTGGAGTATTATTACTAGAGCCCTTTAATGTTCTCAAAAGACAAGTTTTGGATGATAAATTATTTGGCCACATTAGATTTAAAAGGCTAGGATTCATATTATTTTGAAGAAAAAAAAAAAACTGGTCTAAAATTAATTAATGCACTGTAACCCCCACCAATTAAAACATTACATTCATTATCAAACGTGTTTTCCCCTACTCTTTGGTCTGATCTATTGTTTCTTCTTATTTGGATAGAAGTATATTCAGAGTTTTTTAGCTTGGAGATTATGTAAAACATAACTGTCTTACAATTCAGTTAATGAATTCTATACAAACTTCTTTCAGGATTTTCCTGTGGTAGAGTAAGGAAACTTCTCCATATAACTTCTGCATTTTATATCCCACAAAAATTTGGTATTTTTCCCCCACTATTATTTGCCTACAGATAAGTCTGCAAATATAAACAATATTTAGAAAAATATGTTTGATATGCCAGATAAATGCATTTAAGTAAGGAATACTGTTCCTGTGGAATGCTGTCAAAAATTCTATAGTAACTAACCAGTTGCTAATTTTCATAGATCATCAGTCATTGAATTTTTACTTTGGAGAAAGGTATGCTTTCCTTAGGTTAGATTTACAGATAACTAAGTCTATTTTGGGATTTATTTCCTGTTTTATAGTAAAAAATTTGACCTTTAGTTTCTCTATTCTAGAAATCAGAAGATCAGAAAGCTGATTAGACATCAGACCTGATGGCTTGTAGGAGCCTGTATTACAAAGTTCTTGGTCTTTCTGAGAATATGTGTTTTGCTTATACACTTGAAAAGTTAGAACTTTCAGATAACATAAATGTTTTTTAACTTTGGGTTAAAAAAAAGAACCACAAAGATTCATGAAAAAATAAGTTTTATGGATCAGAGGCATTCAGCCTAGTTGTCTACTCATCTGTAAGTACAGTACTTTTGTATAATCATAATCATATATATCCTAGCAGACTGTAGGGATCTCAATTAACTTGTGTTCAGAAATTCTGTAGGTAAGAGGGACAGTCATATTTTGAAAAAAAATTTTAAAAAAGGAAATTAAACCATCAAAAAGTGTTCCTGATTAACATTCAGTTAATTATAAAAAAGTGTAGAAAATCATGTGACCCTGAAAGCATTCTAAGTAATTATAGTCTTATTTTTAATTTTCTATGCTAATTTATAGAAATATCGAAATGTCTTATTTATTCTGTTGAGGTATAAAGTCAGCAGCCACATATAGGATGTGTATCTTCTACTATCAGATACTAAGCTTGCTCAGACTTCAAGAGGAAATGTAAGTGCTGCCTTTTCTCATTTCTACAGTTTGATTATATCTCTTATCAATATTATAGGTGAGTAAGAAGAGGAACTACCATATTTTAATATGGTTATTTATCTTGTTTCCTACATAACATGTTTAGTTTTAGAGAATGTGTCAGGTGGTATTCAGACTTATAATGGAATGTGACTCTTCTAATATGAGAAGTTAGAAATGAAGAGGCTGCATTCACATTTTTTTCTTCGTTTTTTTTTTCTCTCATTGGAAGAAGACACTTGATTGTTAACTTTCTCATTTCCAAGTGACAGAAACTGTCCAGCTGTCCTTTGTAACAAGTGAGCATTACTTCCTTTGTGTTTGCTCATGATCATTGGTAATGTAAGATAATTTGATTACTATCTTCTATAATGTGTCGTAGCCTTAACTACTGAACACAAATTCTTATTATGTGATAAAGTTGTTAGCCAGCCCTCATGAACTTAATAGATACACAGTTGATAAGTCTTTGTAGTTCCATGGCAAGTATAGCCATTGCTTTCAGGATCTTAAATATTAAGCATTCTCTTTTGAGTCTCCCTTTGCCCATCATGTTCACTGTGGAATTCCTGGCAGCCCAAAAGCTTGCCAAATCAGGGTAAGCATCCCCGAGTTTATCTTGCTTTCAAGAAAACCTGAGTTTATCTTGCTCTCAAGAAAACCTGAGTTTGTCTGGCATTGTTATTGGTGAATCACATCTATGAGGTTTTTGAGTTTTTCTTGTGGAGTTTGAAGTGAGATGGAAATCAGGGACCTGGCTCTCAGACATATCTGAAAAGTGAGGCCATTTCTATCATAGGAAGTACATAAAGCAATGAAAAGATTGCAGAGTAGTTGGGCAAATTCAGACAAAATTCAGATCCTCTTAATTCCTAACATGGAATCTTGGCTAGATGTGATTATTAGAATTTGAAATTGAGCTCTGCCCCCATCTTCAGGCAAATGATTTCTCACCTATGTATAGTTTGCCTTTTACACAGTTATTGCGATAGCATCTGTAATGTTAAACATCACTTAAACCCTCAAATTTTATGAACGATATATTTTTAAACAACAGGGTGCAGGAAATGTGATCACAATAGCCCAAACCAACAGGTACATCACAGAGAAGCAGTAATGACATACAAGCCTGCTAGTTAATTTAAATGAAGATGTGTTTTACCACCTAATAGACTATCCCAAATAGAATATAACCCACACGTTACATTCTTGATTATGCCTTACATTTTGTGCATTCTTTACATTCTTAGTTTGTGTTTACTCGAAGATAGAAATCACTTCAAAGGTTGAATGTCTTTAGAAACCATTCTAGTTTTATATAAATGTAAACTTTGTAAATATTTAAGAGTCATATAATGTAAACTTGTTTCCTTTCAAAATTTGTTTCACAAGAGCAGATAATACATTTCCACTTTGAGCTGTACATTTAGATGCTTTATTTTTTAGTGTATTTTCTTCTCGATATTTCTTTCCAAAGAATTTTGGAATTTTGTTTCTCTCATGTTTTATTGAAAAGGCTCTCTGCCATTATTTCCTTTCGTTTTCCGGTTTTATCCTTTTGTCTGAAGGCACATTGCAGCATGGCTGGTTTAAGGATTCTAGACAGTGAGAGAAACGGATAGCCACAAGAGTATCTCTAGTCAAGGTTGAAAGAGAGCACGTAGCTTTCTAAACTGAACACCGTGAATGGGGGACATTTAGGTTATTGCCATGACAATTCTAATTGTTGGAACTTTATTCTTATTATGGTCTTTATTCAGTTGGATTCACCCTAACAGCACACATAGACGAGTCACTTTAATTTCTGGGCTGGTTTTGGAGAACATGTATCCAAGAATCATCATCTTTTTGTTGCGATAACAAAACACACGGTCAAGGGGGGTCTAAATGGAATTGCATTTTATAGGCATGCAGAGATCGGTATGAAGTAAGACATGCACTCTTTGACCCCTGGAGGCTCTCTCTGACAAATGATGGGGCTACATTTTAAATTACAGGAGATTCCAATTACTGTGAAATTATGGGGCTATGTGAGCTCCCTCTATGGGCTAATTTAACGTCTGCAAATTATATTTCTTCTTCTTCCTCTTTTTTTTCTTCTTCCCATTTTTCCCCCAACAAAGCCTCTGTGTGGCCTCTGGGATGGGGTGGCCGCCTAAGGGCCCTGAGGTTGTGCTCCTTGGAGCGTGTGCAAGATGGCTGCCCCAAGGCTGTTTGAAGCTGGCGCGTTTGAAGCTGCCGCGCGTGTTTGAAGCTGCGGCATTTGAAGCTGTCGGGCTTGAAGCTGGCGCGTGTGTTTGAAGCTGCGGCATTTGATGTTGCTGAGGACGTTTGTAAATTTGAGACAGACTTTAATATTGTTAGACGGTAGGGGAGTCCTTTTCAACCCCCTTTTCATTTTTTTTTTTTACTTGAACTTTTTAAAAAGTTTTATTTAACTTTTTTTTTTTCCTACTATTTTAACTACTTATGTCAGCCGAGGAATGCTGTGATTCACAGCCATTATTGTAAGGAGGCTGTTATGTATTTTTAGTGCTGCTGGGACCATAGGAATTCTTGAGTGGCTTTGACTGGATACAACAATGTGGAGAATAATCCCAACTGTGAAAAGTGCTACTGTGGCCACAGAACAGTACAGAATAATTTTGAAAAAGGGCAGTCTCCTTGTTGCTTTTAGAAGAAGGCCGAGTGTGCCCGCTGTTGCATTTGCAAGATTGATGATGAGTGTAGAGGTAGAACAAATGTTATGTGAGTAGAAGAAGTTGGGGATGCATAGGTGTAGTAATTAAATTTGCAATGTGCCAGGAGCAAAGCATTTTGTCATTTCTTCCTATTATTTTGTCCTCTAAATTCTCTAAGAACTAGGGGGAAAGGTGGATGTTATTATGAAACAATACCGTCAATCCTTTGGACAATACTGTGAAACTGAATGGTGCTTTATAATGGAGAGCGTCTACTCTGAAAATGAGAGAGAAGGGAATGATGATTGCTGCTGTTGGAAGAGGAAAGAAAACAGATGCTTATCCTGAAGTGTGTACTTTGGGGCTTGGTAAATACTCTGCTTGGAGGAACCCTAGGTGTAGAAGTGAAAAGATGGAGAAAAATTTTGATGGAGCATGAGTCGTCACATCCAAAATGGACGTGATGAGAACCACTTTGGTTTGAATGCAGATAATTTTTCACGTAATCCCCAGCCTGGAGCAACATCATGCACTTGCAGAGTTGATGAAATGACATGTTCTGATGTTGTCTGTGGTTCTTCTCCATTAGATTGTTTGGGATTGAAAGTTCTTTTGATGGACCTGCCATCAGTATTTTTTCCCCCTCCTTTGGAAGTACAATATTCTATTCTGCTGATGATCATTCTCTTGAAAATTAAGTAATGGTTCCTTGATATTAGTAATTTGTCAGCACTTGCACCTGTTTCTTTACATGTCCACCATTAATATTTTTCATTGGGTAGAACGTAAATTCCATAAAGTCTACATCTACTTTTCAGCCATATTTGAATTGTGTATCTATCTACCCAGGAGTGCGGTGCTTGGTTCAGCATTTTATTCATATTAGCAAAGATCTACAGTTCCTTCAGTTCACAGAAAAATCTATGTATTAAATCCATGTCATTAAAATTGAACTATTGCATCTTCATCTAGATGCAACTAGAACTGGGCTTTATTCTAACACATAATTTAAATGTGTGCTTTACCTGTTTAAGAATAAGGCGTTGTGTCTTGCATACCTTTTGAATGATGAAAACATTTCCTGTGTCTTCATAGAACAGATGACCTTAGGCTTTATTTTCTTGCAGATAATTGTTTTTAAGGATTTCCCTTCATTTGTGCAAAATTTCTGATTTGGTAGGAATAGAAATTTGCCAACTATTTTCTTTTGTATTGTATTGATGCATTTTCTACTCCAACTTTTCATTGTTAGCTTCTCCAGTTATATTCATTTGAATCCATGTATCCTTTTCATTCTACTAGCTAATCATTTTTTACAGTGTCAATATTTTACCAGATTTGTATTTAGAGCTTCATATGAGCCATATTGGTGCCATTCATTGAGAACTAAGTTCTTACAAATATCAGCCTAATATATTAATAATCTATTTAACAAGTCATTTCACAAAGTTATAAGATAGTAAAAACTAAGTGACATGGGGAGTCTACAGAATTAGTGGCTCTGCACATTTGACTCATCTACTGTTTCAGAACATTGTTACAAACTTTCATAACTCAAGGAGAGATGATATTATACACACAGGGGCAGAAAGGTACATATATATCCCTATATATATGGATTTTTATTTTTAACTTTTCTGTAAAATCTGATCAGAGTTTTTCTTATTCTTCATCTTCTGTAATAATCACTTGATCCATATTATTGCTTTTTTAAGTTTAGAATTTTTAAAAAATTTGCCTGCTCTTTACTGTGAGTCTACACAGTCCAGTAATCTACATTTTGTGACAAAAGAATTGCTGGAGAATAGCTGAACACACATACTAGAATGAGAACTACATGCATTCTTATTATACATTGGAGTAAGCATATCCATAGAAAAAGAACAACAGTTTTAAAGCTGATATATCTTTATCTCAGTTTAATCAGTTAGCTGATATGTTCCGTATCACTCTTTTCCTAGCTGGCTTGTGCTAAGTTGCTTCTTATTTTAACAATCTTTATTGTGATTTCTTTTCACCTAGTTTTTCATTTTTTGCTCTTTTCATTTTGTTTAATTAAAATTAACCACAGTTGACTTTTCTTTTTAATGGATTTCCACACATATGTGCTTCTTTCAATAAACTCCACAAAATAAAGGCCATTAATCCAAATGATTTCTCTTCCTTGGCTCTGTAGCTCTCTCTCTTTCTCTCCCTAACCAAGTGTTTTGTCCTATATCCATTTTCTCTGGTTCTATCAATGTTTTATTCCATTCTACCATGATGAAGTTTGTAATTTGCCTCCTGTGGTAGAGAAATAATAAGAGTAACCTCCTGAGCTGGATTCAAGGTGAAATAGCATTTTCCATGACACAGCACCATGACCCCATTTTTTGCAACTCTTAGTAACAGCATCTCCTTCATAGAGCCGGGTCAGTGTTGCTTAGCCATTCACCCAAAATATTGTGTAGGCTTATTGATGTGATTTATTAATAGTTGTGAGATTTGATATGACCTCATATTGTTGGTTTTTCATGAAGTGTTTCATCAGCTACTCTCCTTCTAAGGCAGATGCAGATTAGAAATTTTACACATAAAATTCCCATATTTTGCATTCCTTTTTAAAAGCAGCTTTACTGGGGTATTATTTACATATAGTAAAACTTATCTGTTATTAATATATATTTCAGTAAGTTTTGACAAATGTATATATTGTGTAACTAGCACACACAATCACCACATTGAACATTTTCATCCCTGTAGAACTGTCACCTCTAGCCTTTTGAAGTCAGTTTCCTACACTCACTCCCCAATCCTTAGCAACCTCTGATCTTCTTTCTTTTGCTATAGTTTTATCTTTTTCAGAATTTTGTATCAATGAATTCATACTGTGTGTTCTTTTGTGTCTAACTTCTTTCACTTAGCGAAATGCTTTTAAATCCCATCCATGTTGTTGCCTCTAGTAGAGTTTTCTGTGTTAGTGCTGAGTAGTATTCTACTGTATTGATACTCCACAATTTGTTTTTCCATTTACCATTGGATGACCTTTTTTGCTCCTTCCAGTTTGGAAGATTATGAAGAAAGATGCTGGAAACATTTTTATGCAGTTTTTTGGTATGTGAATTTAAGTTTTAATTTCTCTTGGGTAAATATCTAGGAGTGGGATTGCTGAATCACATGGTTCAGCATGTGTTGAATTTTATAAAAAAAAAATACCAAAATGTTTTCCAGAGTGGATGAACTATTTTGCATTTCCACCAGAGATGTACTAGAGTTCCAATTAGGCCCCATCATCACCAACACTTGGTGTTGTTAGTCTTTTTAATTTTAGCCATAATAGTGAGTCTATAATTCTTTTCAATATTTTTTCAACTGCAATAATTTACTTCTGTTTTACCAACTTTCTTATTATTACTACAACCACTTGATTGCATTATGCCTTTTTTTTTAACTTGTTATATTCTTTATAACCTTATTCTTTTGAAGGTTATACATCTATTTTTATTTCTTGCTTTCTTTTAGTGCTTGATAAGGTAAGGGAACTAAAATTCAAATATAAGTAGACCAGAATCTTGAGTGAGCATGTTAAATTGTCGATGTTTGCCTTTATTTTTTAAGAACTAGGACTATAATATTTGAGGAAGGTTATATGTGACTTAAGATTCTGGGTTTTATTGGTGTCTATATAGTATCACAGAAATTACAAATAGGACTGTATATTTAAAAACACCAGCAAACTGATTTCTCAGTAACTAGATTTCTCAATAAATTTTCACACATCTTCAACAAGAATCACCATACAACTCAGCCCTGCCATTTCCTAAAATGGCTCTGTTTTTATTCTTTGCCTCATTAGACAGCTTAGAGAACAGTGTACCATTGCCCATTAAAGAAACCACTTTTATTTAATCCACTACCTACTAACATTTGTCAGAATTGGCGATTTTTTAACCTTTTTTTTTTTTTTGTAACAGTAACTGTTCTCAGATCTCTAGCTTTGTTCCCTGGATGTTAAAAAGACACATGGACACTTTGTGAAAATCCTTCTTTAAAAATCCAGTGTAAATGAGAATCGTCATCATCTCTATCACCCTATTCTTTCCATCTAAGAGTGTTTCATTTCAATATGTGCTGGAACTCTGATTTTTCTCACTACGGCTCAGTTACTAGTTCAGTATTATTACTTGGCTAAGTAAGGTTTTTTTCACTTAAAAGTTTATATAGCAATCAGAAATGAATGCTAATGAGTTGCATAGCTATAAATTCTCTTTTTTCTCAAAGAACAATGCCTTAGGAGTCAAGCCTTATTTCAGAAAGTGGTTATAAGATGATCTTTAAACCTTGGTTAAAGTATATTCATTCTCTCATGAATGAGTTATTCTATTGAGTTCTGTGTTTGAAGACAGGATTTCTGTACAAATTTCTCAGTTTTGTCAGATCATGTAAACAATATGATACTACAGAGTGAAAATATAGTTGCTACTGAAATCATGAATTAATCCAACTTCTTGGAAAATTCACTCTCAGTTCACTGAAGTTGAACAGGAGGTATTTTTCCATGTCACATTTTCTCATAAAAATACACATTTTGTATCTTTAATTTTAAGTCTGATATTATTTTAGTAGCTAAAGGCATTGAGAGTGTTTGCTGGTAATAGAGTGAAGGATGAAGCTAGAGAATTGTGGATATTTTTGGTTATCTTTTACCAACAGTTTTACAAATCAATCTCATTTCCCCCTATTTCTATGTTCAATTAATAATTTTAACCCAGACTTTTAAATTTTTCCTTAGAAAGACTGTCAAAGCATGAGGGACTGGAATCTTTCTGGATATTTGGAAGAAAAAGCCTGATGATGAAACAATATCAGAAGCAATTCAAGTTATGGTTTTATAGGATTCACTGTAGTAACAATAGAATTATGCTGCGTATTCTACAGTTAGTGGGACTGAAGATAAAGGAACACACAAAGATTTTCTTTTAAAAATGATTTGGTATGAAAATTCAGCAGGCATTTTTTAGAGAATATTCCATATTTTGCAAACATCTGGGTTTTGTGGGTCAACTAGGTTGTTTAAATACTAACTTAAACACTTCAAACCCAAGATTCAGTAATTCCTTCAGAACATTTGTATTTTGATTTGGGGCTGATTGAGATCATTCCTAGTATCTGTTCCTAGGTCATTATTATTAATGTCTAACAAATGACCAAATGCACATATCTTTACATTGGATTTAACTTTTGTTTTCTAGAAAGTCAGACTGTGTTTTCTAAGGAACGTATACTGTGTGGATTTTTCTAGTGTCAAAATCCCAGCAGCCAGGGGTAATTCTGAGTATTTGCTTGTGCCCAAATCCCTAAAGAATTCTTGTATCTTACTCTTCCATAATGTATATCTTCTTAGTCCAGCCTAAATCCTCCCTGGCAATTTGCATCACAGGAACCCCCACATCTGTTGTATAGTAGGGTTGAATCCAAGGGAATTAAGCTCGCCCCTTAGGAGCTATTGCTGTCATTCATGCTACACAGAGGGGGGGCATTCCTGCCTTCTCTCTAACTCCAACCCCACTGCCTGGCCACGAGAATTCTTAATAGTGTGTGATCCAGAAAATTAATTAACTATTTTAATACACTGTGCTTTTTTTTTTTTTTAATTTTTTATTTTTGATAAACATATATTTTTATCCCCAGGGGTACAGGTCTGTGAATCACCAGGTTTACACACTTCACAGCACTCACCAAATCACATACCCTCCCCAATGTCCATAATCCCACCCCCTTCTCCCAAACCCCCTGCCCCCGGCAACCCTCAGTTTGTTTTGTGAGATTAAGAGTCACTTATGGTTTGTCTCCCTCCAAATGTGATTTTTGTAAGCTGGAACACTATGCATCATCTAAATTTAAATCTAAATCTTCCGGTGGAAAATTAAATATGGGTGTTGTATGATGATTTTTGATAAGATTAATTTTGAAATTTATTTTGAAATTATTTCTTATTTTGAGGAAAGGGAATCTATGAGAGAATCTTTATTTACTTCTTTTACTATGTACAGATATTTGTCATACCATACTTTTGATTATTTGTTTGCTATGTTGTACTCTGGATTATTTCATCATTGTCCCTGTGAAAAGTCTATAGCTTGTTTATTGCTTCCAAATTATGTGTGTCAGAATTGATTTCAAAATAAGTTTTTAGAATAATTTTTTGAGTCAACTGCTTTCATGCTTTCTAAGAAGTTAGAAAAATATATATCGAAAAGCCCCATTTAAGATACAATGAAAATGCAAAATGTCTTGGTATATCATTAGCAAGAAAAAACATGTGGGAACTATATAATGAAAGTGGTAAAAGTTTGCTGAGACCTAAGAGACAATTTTATCAACTGAAGATGAGATATATTAAAGGTTGTCTGTTCTTCTCATAATAATTCATAGAAGTGATATTACCTAATAAAACCACAGTAAGTTATTCTTTTTTTAATTTGCCATAGTAAATTTAACGTTTTTCTTTCAGTATGAAGGGGCAAATAGCCAATACAATTGTCTTATAAGTTGTAAAGCTACAATACTCAAGACAGCGTCATTTTGACAAAACAATGGAAAAGAAGGAAAAAATCAAGATACTCAAATATGTAAAATTTCATTGTGTTGGTATCCTAAATGAATGGGGCTGGGCTATTAAGAAGTGGCTCAGGGACAATTACTTAACACCTGTGGGAAAAAATAAATTAGATCTAGTCTTATATCATGTATCAGTATAAATTCTATGAGTTAAAGAGATACATATAAAATATAATATGAGGTCTCTGAAAACTATAAAAATAGAGTCAACTAGCTGACTTAGTAATGATGAATAGTTTTAAGCATTGTAAGTAATTTTAAAAATCACGAGAAAATTTATACATTTGACTACATGAAAATTTAATTTTTTAATGACAAAAACCAACACCTGGTTAAAAAAAATAACCTTTAAAAAAACCCCAAAATGATCAGCAGCAACAATTTCAGCTGCTTTTCATCTTTATGGTCAAAGAACATGAAGGAGGCAGATCTTGCCAACCCAAACTATGCCGGTTTGGCATGAGGATTATTTTGAACTAAAGACAATCAAAACTCAGCAGATGCAAGAAAAGCTCTTTACCTCCCCATCAAGTATCTAAACTCACACTGGAAGGAGGGCTGTACAAGAAAGACCTGTTATTATTATTACCTTTACCCAAGAAACTCTCTACACAACAGGCTAACTAACCTTTGTTTTCCAAACCTCTCCTCTTATCTTTCTGTACAAGGCCTTCCTCCCAGGCCTCCACTCTCTTCCTTAGTCCAGGATGTTATATAAATCTCAATTACCTGACTGCCTCTAGAGTCTTATCTTTTTTTAAAAGTTAAAACATTTTCTTTCTTTATGGGAGAGAGAGAGAGAGAGAACGAGTTGGGGGAGAGGCAGAGGGATAAACCAGCTCTGCATGGGGGCAGGGAGCTCCCCATGTGGCTCTGGATTCCAGGACTCTAGGATCATGACCTGAGCCAAAAGCAAAGGCTTAAGCAACGGAGTCACCCAGGTGCCCCTAGGGTCTTTATATATCTTCTGTACATAGGTAATTTTTTTTTCCTGCTAATATGTCTTACATCTATTTAACTATTAGACAAACCAAAAAAACCTAGAACCCAGAAGGGAAGAAGGGAATATTGTTTTTCCCCTACACGCTTATTTGAGTTAATACATAAAATGCTAAAATTCTAATAGGAAAATGGACCAAGAACAGGTTTTAGAGGAGTCATAAAAGAAGAAATTTTAACAGTAAAAAAAGTCCAGCTTAACTGGAAACCAATATTATGCACCCATAATTATGTACACACCTCTCAGAATTAACCGAAATTTTGGTATTTTGGTGAATATTCTTCTAGTCTTTGTAATCTTTCATAGCCCTATCTATCCATTAATTGATCTATGATTTATCCATCCATATATCTATCTTTATATCTAACTTTCCATCAATTTCGCTCCATCCATTATTACATAAATGTTACACGTAGTTGATAAGTACTTTTTCTAAAAGGCATCATAGTGCATACATTGCTTTTAACTTTTTTCCATTTAATATATTTTTTATTTCTTCCCATGTTATTATATTTTCTTCTTATACAACATAGTCAAGCTTTGTATAATATTAAAGTGTGTTGACATACCATGGCTTATTTGACCAAGCTCTCCTAGTGGGCATTTAGGTTGTTAACAGTTTTTCCAGAAGAGATCACTGAACATCGTTGCAGGGATCAGATTGTTTTCTAAGGGTGAATCTGAAAGGTTGTATTTACAGTATGCAAATAGTTCAGGCTTTTGTAGCATATTCCCCAGCTGTTCTTCAGAAAGATTTTAACTTTTACCTTTCCACCAGCAACGCATTGTAATAATTATTTCTCAGTTTTGCAAGCACTGTCTTATATAGTTAACATTTTATGTAAGCTAAATAGGTTGGCAATATTTTATTTTTCTTTTACTTTGCATTTTTGATTACTAAAATGATAACTTTTTTTCAGTTTTGTGGCCATTTTTTCTGCTGTGAAATTTCTAATCATGTCATTTGTACTTATTTTCCACTGACATTAATCTTAGTATCAATTTTTAAAAGTTTTGTTTGTCCTCAATTTTAAAAATTAAAAATAAATGAACACATTAAAAAAACCATAAAAACTATGTTTGTATTTAGGATAAATACACCTTGGATTATGTATATTAAAAATATGTACAAGTTTTTAAGAAAACTTTAATCAAATCAATTTTTTCTGCATAGTTTCCACTTTCAGTGACATGGTCATGAACCCCTACCAGATAACAGATTATATTAACTAAAATGAAAGAATAGTTTGATTCATCCATTCCATTTTTCAAGTTTATAGTTGAATCTTTCATTATGGAAAGCACGATCAATGGAATTTTTAGCATAAAGCCTTAAAGGAAAACTCAGAACCACCTGATTTTTAATTAAAACAAATTCTGTAGAAAGATTGTGTAAGTATGGCTTCCCAGTGACTTCATTCATAGTACTAAAAATTGGTGTATTAGGAAAAAAATTGGGCATATTGGAAAGATTGAATTATATTAAGATCTTATGGAAGTTAGACATAATTATTTTTAGTGCTAATGGTTTTTGTTCATAGAATTTCTTTGTGCATACAATTATCCTGGGTTCGAGTAAATAACTAATATACTATCTTAGCAACCCACTTGGATCTTTGTTTTGGGAGGACATTTTGTTCCTGAACACTTACATTTGGAAGGTTAAATTTACCTAGAAGATACTCTTTTGATTTTAGAGGAGCAGATCTATACTGATTAGGTGAGAAACTCAGGAGTTGAAGGTGGTTAAGGGAACCGTGTGATGGATGCTAAGTGAGTAAATTGAGGGCATATAATTACAGCTGTAGATTAGAAGGTCTTATTTGGGTTCCTGGATCCAATTCCAACATAAGTGGGAGGGCTTCCTACACGACACCAAGCAGTACTGGGACACCAGCACGGGGTCTGAGAATTCAGCTCAATTCTGACATTATTTACCCACGGATAACAACAGATACCACAGGTTGAGGGCTCAGTCCTACAAGACTGTGGGCCATGTCGCCACAACCCCACCCCTGCTCCAACCCACCCCTTCAGACTCCAGCCCCTGTTGCAAGCTCAGATTGTTCCCATAGTTCTGACTGACTGGCTGTAAATTGGAAGTTATCAGAACCTCTTCCTCAGGTTTAGTTAGTTTGCTAGAGCTGCAAACTCCATTGATAGCAGGAGCTGAGAGCGGACCCCAGGGGGCCCTACACAGGCCCACCCTAGCCACAAGCCCAGTTACCATCTCACCTAGCAGGAGGGGCAGCTGCGGCAGTCCGCCCCAGTCACCAGGTCCGCAACCCAGAGCAGCGGTCCAGTCGGGCTCGACCAGCAGCGCAGGGAGCTGCCCCTCAGGTGGCCCTCGCATGGGGCTACCTGCCTAGGTGGACAAGAAAATCTTTGCCCAGTAGGTTTGGGGAACAGTGTAAGAAAGGTGTGGTTTCATTAGCAGAAATGACATGAAGGAAGATTTATTTGTATACCAGACCGCCCGCCAAAAAGAAGAACCCCAAGAAGTACCTTCACAGAGTAGGAGATGAAGAGATTGGAGTTGGATGTTGTTGATGCAGGAAAGGGCGTGAAGGCAGCAAACGGGACAGTCCCTGGAGGAACTCTAGTGCAAGGCAGAAAACTTGCCACAGACTGTGATCGCTGTAGTGGCTCTGCACCTGGCAAGGATCCTCCACGCACTTCTCAGCAGAATTACTAGAAATAGTGTGAGTGAGGAAAATAAGAGGGCTGGAAGAATGCTCCTGCAGGCGAAGCCCCAAAGCATTGCCCTCCCCCGGGCCAGGCAAGGTTCCCACCTTACTAGGGTGGAGACCCAATGGGTGTAAACCAGTCTTCATCCCTCCAGGGCAGGGAGAAGTAATGGAGGGAGTGGACAATCACAGTGCTGGAGAACCTGGTAGACCAGGAGAACAGAATACCTATTGGGGTACAGACCAGGATTCACAGACCAGGGGTCCTCTTCACCAAAGACAGCCTAGAGAGGAGCACAGTGCAGAAAGGAAGGAAAAAAAAAAATCAAGGAATGAGATCCAAAGGCCAGCAGCAACCTCAACGTCCCTGTCTCTGCAACTTGAGTTACCCGAGCACACGGGAAAACGCAGCCAACCCACCAGCTGAGAATTCATCCCTCCCGAGGCTGAGCAGGCTGGGACTGAGAAAATGCAGGCTTATCATGTCACCCATCCCCTGGTTTAGTTATCCAACTGAAGAAATGGATATGTAATTCCAGCAATAAAAGATGAACAAAAGATTGGAGGTGAAGACCATAAGTGCTTGCCTTTTGCCCATTGACCAGAAGAATAGAACTACCGGCATTACCTACGCAGCATGGTTTTTAAAATTTTTTTATTTTTACTTAAATACCTCTCTTTTTGGTAATGTCAAACATTTTTTTTTTTTAAGCTGGTTTTTTCCTCAATACACCTTTAAATGTTTTTTAAATTGTTTCATGTCTGGTCAAGTTGAAATTTTTAAGAGCCACACTTTAAATTTGTAATAAAAGTTTGCAATTTTACTTTTTTTTTTTTAAAAAAAAGTCAACAAAGGGCAAGCACCTATTAATAAAAATCTTAGATAATAATAAAAATATTGCTAGAGTGGCTCACAGAATTCAGAAAGCCCACTTACTAACTACATTGCGATTTATTACAAAAGGTTGTGACTCAGAAACAGCTTGATGGAAGAGATGCATGGCATAAGGGCACAGAGCTTCCAAGCCCTCTCCAGGCATACCTTTCTCCCAGCACCTTCATATGCACCTCAACCTTGAAGCTCTCTGAACCCCGTCCTTTTAGGTTTTTATGGAGATTTTCTTACACAGAAATGCTTGATTAACCCGTTGACCATTGACAAATGATTTAACCTCCAGCTTCTCTCCCCTCCCCAGAGGTCAGGGCAGGGAGCGGGATTGAAAATTCCAACACTCCAACACAAGGTTGGTTGCTCTGGTGACCAGCCCCATTCTTAACTAATCTAGGGGCTCCCCCTCCCCTGCCCCCATTGCCTTATTAACATAGCAAAAGACACCTTTATCGCTCTCAGCATTTAGGAAATTCCAGGGATTTTTTAGAGCTCTGTGCCTGTAATGGGGAGAAAGACCAAATATACATTTCTTATTATAAATCACAATATCACAGAAGGTGCCTCCTGTTATTGGGGAATTTAAAGTCATAATCAATAGGCTAGTGAGGAGGTATAACCAGTATGCCTGGATTGGTCTTTTTCTAAACTATACAATTCTTTCCACTCAACTTTACTCACATTTGTAAATTATTAGCCCCATGGGTGTTTGCTTTTAAAAGAGTATGCGTATCAATATTCTAGCTCCAGAAGCAGTGTATTTTTATTGCCTGGATCCTTTTCAGAAATGTAGACGATGATCCAGTAGATTTTGTCTGGGGCTTGAGATTCCGCATTTCTGTCACGTTCCCCGTAAAATCACCGGGCTGGTTCAGACAAGACGGTCTCCTCTTGCGTAGCAAAGGTTGAGAAATCTGGTGTTGATACTTCCAGTCCTCTGTAAAGTAATAGGTTGAAACGCCTGAAATCGTAAAATTGCGATGCAGCAAACGGTTGGACACTTTTTGAGGATCAAGTGAAGTCCACGCTCTGAATCTTAAAAGATCATGATAACTTGTAGATTCGATTAGGAGAGCTATTTTCTGGAGAAGGAGGTGGGACGAATGTAATGGGACTGGTCCTCAGCCCACGGTTTGAGTAATAAGGTCTTTTTCTTGTTTTCCTTTCAGCTTCATTGAGATATAGTTCACATAAAACGTATACAAGCATTTTCTGAGCCTTACACGGATGTAAATTCCCAGCTATCCAGTGTTCAAAATTAATAACCATCATTAAAAAGTAAACATTCTGAGCCACTACCAGCTCTACAGAACTAAACTGTATTTCTTTTGGCTACTGATCCACTTCCCCTAATGGGACTTAGCAAGAAATAGAACTACCTATGCCTAAGCACCCCTTATCTTGGCTTCCCTTTAAAGAAAGAAATGAGTATAAGGTTAACACTGAGCTTTTCTGGACCTCTTGACGTGGGGTTGATAACACAGCACATCCAAAAGAACCTGGTGAGTCAGATCAGGGATTTGTGCTGAAAAGCAGGGGACAAGCATTAGGATAGCAGGAGCTGGAGCTGGAGCTTATGGGTGGGGATAGATCACTCAACAGTTGGCCAAGGCCCATGAAGGCAAGAGCACATGCCAGAGCCACACTGAGTAGACTGAAGCCAAAACTTAGACATTAAAGACTGACTTTTACTTACTGTTTGTGCACATGTGTGTTTTTTCCCTGATTATAACGATAAGTCATGTTCCATGTAGAAAATGGGGAAGTAATAGAAAAATATAAAGAAAACAGCCTATTACTAAATCATAACATCATAGTAACAATATTACTTAATAATGTAATAATATCATAAAATTGCATCTATAGTTACATCTTATTTTTAAGTTTACCTTTTAGAAAGCAGACATTCTCGTCTGATTCTTTTTTTTTTTTTTTAAGATTTTATTTATTTATTTGACAGACAGAGATCACAAATAGCTGGAGAGAGAGAGAGGAGGAAGCAGGCTTCCCCCTGAGCAGAGACCCTGATGCGGGGCTCGATCCTAGGACCCTGGGATCATGACCTGAGCCGAAGGCAGAGACTTTAACCCACTGAGCCACCCAGGTGCCCCTTAAGTTTACCTTTTAAAAAATTTTTGGTTAGCATCTGAAGTGTAAAATGTTAGGAACCATAGACGCCTTCAAAGAACTGGAAGTTAATGACATATATAACCAGTGGGTAGGCTATCTAGATCTAGAGAGAGGAAGCATGGTGCTTTGGGTCTTTGTGCTTTCATTTGCTATAGGCCCTACCAAGACTGCTATTTGGAGAAAATCAGGAAAACCTCTTGTAGGGCAGTATTTAGGTGCTAGTCCAGATTTTCCAAGAAATACTTAACTCCCTTTCTGCCCAGTTTAGGGACTCAGACACTGATATAAAATATTGAAGTATTTTGAAATATATTTGAGTATGACTGCATTAGAATAGTGGTTCATATTTTTCTTTTCTCAAACTAGCAAATATCATATGGAGTCCAGAGAAAAGTTGACCAACATGTCTAAAAGAACAGATGTCCCTAACCAATACTTTGAGCATTTATTCTCTTAGAATATTAGCTGCAAAGGTAATATAATCCTTCTGGATATTTTGTCATGTTTGGATTTTTTTTTTTTTTTGGCGGTCCATGAAAATGAGTTGTTGGTATTTTTTGTGATTTTTGATATTAAAGGGAAATCAGAGTTTGTAAATTTTGAAACTTTTCTTATGTTTTACAGTTTATAACGAACGTTTTTTAAAGTCTCAAGATAGGTTAATGATCAAACTGTTAAAGCATGACTCCAGAGGATGCCTCACCTCTGAGAAAGACATTTAGTGCTCAATTTATAAGGTTCTATTTTGTGGAGTACCAAAAAGGGTCATTTTCAAGTGAGCAACACTTTTAATCTCAATTTTGCCCTCTGGAAACCACTTAAGTATTGCCCAGTTCAAGGACATACATTATAGCCAATTCCAAGTAATATAATTCACACTCTTTCTTGAATACGATAGTATATGTTTTTTTTTTCTTTGAAAAAAGAATTATACAATATATGATGATATCCAGGTCCCAGTGCAAACTTCACCACAGATGAGAGATTACTGTATAGTTTCTTGGAATGTGAGCTCTCAGAGGGTCGCTGGGGAAGATGGATGTGTCTTCTCAGTTCCTTTGGTTTCCTAGGAAGTTAGTGTACAATGTGGAGATTCACTGTGTCTGCTACTTCAGAGAAATGTTCATTATATTTATTTTATTTCTCAAGACATTTCTCCTGTGCTTAAATAAATGGAGTTTTTCCTGTGCCAATGGGAGTTCATCACTACTTATTTAGACAATGCACAGATAAATTGATTTCTCTCTCTCTCTTTTTTTTCTTTTCTTTCTCTTCTTTTTTGGAACACAGCCATGCTCATTCATTTAGGTTTTCCTGTGGCTGTTCTTACACTAAAAGTTAGAGTTAAATAATTGAGATGGAGACCTTTAGGCTTTTTAGCGAAGTCTAAAATATTTGCTATCTGGCTTTACAGAAAAAGTTTGCCAATGTGAGTATAAAGGGATGGCATAGAGGAATCATCTCCTTCTTCACACAAGAACCATTATTCATCTAATAAATACTTGGGGTCTTTATTATATAAACCAATGGAAAGAAAAGAGAATCTTGACCTCCTTTCCTGTAATATGCAAATAGATATACCTTGAACCACACTTCCAGTGAAAACACTTTGATTAAAAGGTCAAATAAAACTTTAAGTTACATTACCGAGCTACCAGGAGTTTTTGGTTTCCTTGGAATTAAAAAACTTTGTGATGGTGGGAATCCAGATAGATAAGGCAGTACTAACTAACTAACTAACTAACTAAACCAACTTAGGCCTCACAGGCCTTTGTATAACAAATGATCTTGCTCTTTGATTTTGATGTCTGTGCAAGGTGCACAGGACTTGAAACAAATTTACTGCCTGCATGAAGCAGGATGTGCTTTAGGAACCTGTTGTATGACTTCAGCTGCTCTTCTGGTGTAAGAGTGAACTAGAAATAAACTTCCATAAAGAAGAGGAATTTCTTATACAAACTTTGGTGGTAGGGGGAGAGGGTTGAAGGAACATCTCTGAGACTTCATAACACAAGCCAGCCTTGTTTGAATCTGAATTAATATATCCTTTGTGGAAAAATGAAAACAAAGCAAGCAAACAGAAACAACTGATGTAAACAATTTATTTTAAAGTAGGACCTCACTTAATGGTCTGGGACTTCATGGAGATAAACAGAAGTACACTTGGAAGGAAATTAGTTTCAACCTCAATTACTTTCAGGCCTCAAAGAATTCTCAAAGATCAAGTTACAAAGAAGGAGCATGAATAATCAAAAATTAAAACTCGCACATACACACAAGGAAATAGATCACCATGACAGCCAGTAGAAATAAGGCACGGCAATATTAAACCTGAAAAGATTTCAGGTAGTAAATTTATACAAATATAAAATAAAAACAAAACATTATATAAATATAAAATACAAATACGTTTAATACGTTTAAAAGTTGGGTAGGAAAATGTGAATAAGAACTATAGAAAGATCAAGCAGACTTGAAAAATCTGACAATATATTATTCACAATTTGAAAATATTTAAAAAGATGGGTTAAATAGCAAACCATACAAAGTTAAAAGGAGTATTAGAGAACTGAAATATCTGAAGAAATCATCCAGAAAACAGCACAGAAAGGTAAATAAAAGGATGGATAACAAATATGGAAGAAGGCAGGTTGAAAATGTGTTGTAAGGAAAAAACACCACCTATATCTCCTAGATTCCTAGAAGGGATAAGTAGAATGTAGAAGAGTCACTGCCTGAGAAATAATGGCTAGGAATTTCCAGAATTGGTGGAGAATCCTTCATTTCCAGCTACAGAAGTCTTAAATCCAAACCTAGAAACCTTGCTCCTAGAATCTGCAGAACACTGAAGCACAGACAATATATAAAAAGCTACTCTGAGTAAAAGCAGTTTACACATAAAGAAAAGATGATTAGACTAAGCAGACATTGCAATCAGTATTGGAAGGTGACAGAAAGTACGGGGCTGTGTTTTTAAACAGCATACAGAAAATAATTGCCCACCTATAAAAACTCTCCCTCAAAAACAAGACAAACAAACAAACAAAAAAACACAAGGCAACTTGGAGAAAATTCCTGAAAAATGAGCCTGAGAGAGTTAATCACCAACAGTCTCTTCCCAAAAGGAATTCTAAAATGGGTCCTTTAGAAAGGAGGTCAGTAAGAGAGAGAGAGAGATTGAGACATAGAGAAAGTTTGTGGGAAAATCTAAACATTGACTAAGTCTAATTTGAAGATATAATTAGCCAAAATATAATCACCAAAATAGTTTTTGTCTGGAGGGGATGACTAGAGTTAAAGAAGACTGATTATCTTTAGGTTTTAGGTTCAGTATGATTATTAAAATTATAAAGCACCCCTAACAGAAAAAATGTGTATATGGATCTCAAATTATATGGAAAATTATAATGAAAGTAATATCAATCAATACCAAAACTCAATATAAAAAAATCAAATGAATAAAAAAAAAGAAGAGATAAAAAGATAGGATAAATAGAAAGCACCAACTAACAAAGTAAATATATAATTATACTCAATAATAGGTGAACTAACTTTCTAGTTAAAAGACAAAATGGATTAACCATTAGGAAATAGGATGAATTAAAAAAAAAAAAGACAAAATGGATTTCGGCCTCAAACAAATGAACACACAAACTTGAATTATAAGATGGAAAAAGATGTACAAGGCAAACATTAACTAAAGAAATCTGGTCCAGACATAGTAGTATAATATAAAGAGGTTTAAGGCTTTTTGCCTTAAAGAAACTGGCATAAAGTAGGTCAGGGCATTGATGAAAATTTCCCTTAATTAGAAAGATACAGACATTACAGACATTCTAAACTTTATGTGTCTAAAACTATAGCTTCAAAATACACAAAGCAAAAATTGGTAGAACTACAAGATAAGATTTGGGTATGTATACCAGCATATTGGGAGATTTGAAAACATCTCTTGAGGAATTCACAGATCAGACAGAACTAAACAATCCAACAAACTTAATGGAAGAAATAAATAGACAATACCTTTCTCAATTACTGGAAGATATACAGAAAAGTTACCACATTTGATCAAGTCTCAATGTCTAATTAAACATTTAGAAAAAGAGTTGAAAATAAGTCCAAGGATATTAAGAGCAAGGAAATAACACATAAGAGGTATAATTAATAAAATACTGAAAGAAGAAATAGGGAAAATCAACAAAACTTAAGTTGGTTCTTTGAAAAGACCAATGAAATCAATGGCTTTCTGAAAGAAAATGAAAAAAGGCAAAAAATAAATAGTATTAGGAATGCTGAGAAAATGAAAACTCATCAGGATTTAAAAAGATAAAAAAAGAAAATTATGAACACCTCTATGTAGTCAAACTTGAGATCACACGAAAAGGCAAATACCTAATGTAAATTACCAAAACAGAATAAAAAAGAAATAGAACATATAAATGTTCTATATCCATTAGAAATTGTATCAGTAGTTAATTTTCTCAAAAATCATCATTACCATACAATTTTACTGGAATTTCTTACCAAAGTTTTAAGCAACTTTGAGGATTCCAATCTTATGAAATTCTTTCAGATCTGAGAAGAAAGGATTCTGCAATCCAACTGATATTTTTGAGAAAATGACAGTATAAAAAAGAATGATTACATACCAGTTTCACCATGAAATTAGACTTAAAAACTTAAAGTATTAGCAGAATTGAGTAATGTATAAAGGAAATTTCTTAACCAGAGTCTCTGCCAAAAAAACCCCAAACAAACAAACAAACAAAAAAAAACCCAAACAAACAAAAACAATGAAAAAACACAAAACAAAAAACATATCTGATGGTGACATATTGAAAGCTTTTCCTCTCTTCCTTTTCTTCTTCTTCTTCTCCTCCTCCTCCTCCTCCTCCTTCTTCCTCTTTTCCCCTTCTTCCCTGCTCTTTCCTCTTCCTTCTCTTTTCCTCCTCCTCCTCCTCCTTCTTCTTCTTCATCCTCTTGCTTCTCCTCATCCTCCTCCATTTTTTGGTATGGACCTGGATAATGTGATTTAAAATGTGTATGAAGAGCAATGAGTAAGACGAGTCAAGGAAGAAGAGGTTTGGAGGACATGCCCTACATAATACTAATTTCATATTATAACCTTACAGTAATTAAGATATATGGGTATTTTTACAGGTTTAGCCAATAGAGGAGTGGAACAGAAAAGAGAGGCTAGAAGGAGACTCCTAATTCCTTGAAGGCAGCACTGACACCACAGATGAGTGGGGGAAAGTACTGACTGTAAGAGTTGTTCCAAGACAGTTCCTCGTCAACATAGGAAAAAATGAAACCCTTTCCTTGCATCACTCCCTAGGTTGCACTGTATAATAAAGGCAGTTCCAAGCATTACAAACCTTAAATGTGAAAGGCAACTTCTAATTTTTAGAAGACAATATAGGAGAATATATTTATGCTGTTGGCTTAGGAAAGATCTCTTAGTCAAAATACAGAATTAGCAAATTACAAAGGCAAATTTGACTTCATAAAAATTACAAATATTTGTTTATGACGAGACGTCACTAAGTGAAAACAGGCTGTAACAGAGAAGAATTTAATAACATATATATGCATTGACAAAGGGTTTGAATCTTTGAATCTGTAATATACAAATATAGTCTACGAATTTGTATGTATAAAGCAAATAATGCCAAAGAAGAGGTGGACAAACAGCTTGAATTTGTACTTCATGATAAAGGATGTATGGCTAGCAAATAAGCAAAAGGAAGGTGTTTGACTTCATTAGCAATCATGAAAATACAAATTGGAAGGACAAGGACATTCCTAGTTAGCAGATGGGTAGATAAAAAAGTCACAAAGTCTAATGTTGGTACGAATGTGGAGCAGCAGGAAATTTCATACAATGTAATTGGGAATGAAAGTATTGAAATCATGTAAGGAATAAATCTGTATCATATAATAAAGTAGAATGTGAAAATTCCCCACAATCAACCACTATGTACCTACTAGTTATTCTGGAAACAGGTAAAAGATATAATGCATAGGTATCTTGTTTAAAAAAATAGCAAAAAACATGGAAAATATCCCAGATATCCATTGACAGTAGGATGAATAAATGAGTTTTGATACATTCATGAAGTGGAATATTATACAGCAGTGCAAATGAATATTCTACAACTACATGCATAATAATTATGAAAATTGTGTAATATTGAATGAAAAAACCAAGGACATAGGTTATGTCCAATGTGATTTCATTAATAAAACAAAACATAACAAGCAGAATCAAATAACATAGTATTTAGGATAAAATATAAATAAGGTAAGGGAATGATACAGACTAAATTCAGGATAGTGGTCGGTCACTGATGTTGATGTGATCAGGAGATGCCTTCAAATACATCAGTAATGTTACTCTGAGGCTGGGTAGTGATTGTGTAGTTGTTTGTTTTATAGTTGTTTTTCATGTATTTGTTATTCATATGTTATAAATATTTTTCAATGTATGCTTCATGTAAAAAAAGGAAAAAAGGGACTGCTATAATTCCAGTTATAGTCTCTTCTGCTATATATGTACTTCTGTAACATGAATTAGCTCTTATACAATTTGTAAATATGGAATGATATCTATTTAGAATGGAAATTATCTGAAATCATGTGCAATTAATATTTTGTGCAAGCAAGTAATAACATTTAGACTCAACATGTTAACACAGCTGAGTGTGTTGGACATGGAAGAAAGGAGTACTAGTCTATAGTGCCCATTGACTTCCAGCTCTTTCCGCGGTGTGGTTTGAGCTCTTTCTGCGGTGTGGTTTGACCATGTGCTCTCTCTTGGATGACCTAACCGAGCAGTTCTCCAGGACTCATTAAGTTCTTTTTCACCTAATTCACCAAACACTCCTTACACTCCTTTCCACCATCATTATTTAAAAGTAAAGTCCCATATTTATCATAATGTATCTTTATTAAGTACTTAATATGTCTTTTAAACTATGCAAGTATTTTAAAAATTAGGATTCTTGTTATTAGTGTGCTCTAGTTATAAATTTAATAGGTTAAAGTTATCAGTGCTCCACATCCTTTTTCCTCTAAAATCTGTCTCTGTAAATTTTCTGATTTAGTAGAGGATGAAGGTTATTTTTTTTCTAGACATGCACATGTTATGTTTCCAGAGAAATCCCTATTTCCATTGCTTTTCACTAGATTTAGTCTTATGCAGACTAAATTAATAAGTTAACATTTATTACTAAGTTATATTTGTTAATTAATAAAAACATTTGCTGTTTATTCTCCATATATACAACCCAATGATCCAATGCTAGGTACTGAGGGAAATATATATGGGCAATAACATAATATTTGATCCTAAGTGCCCAAAACCCTGCCTTAAAAAAGTGGTTAAATTATTAGCAGTCAATGTCCTGTAGAATCTTGACCTAATAATAATTCTCTAAACACACCAGGGATTTCCATGGTTTCAGGTCTTGTCTCGGTTTGCCATGTTGTAACAGCGTTTTGCCTCCGTAAATCCTCTTTCTGTGTTTGTTTGAAAGTTTACTCAATCATCAAGGCCCACATAAAGGGCTACATATTCCATGGGGCCCACCTAGTAGACAGAAATAAATATTTATAGAATAGATGAGCTTTGTTTACCTGATTCTTTATGGTATAATCTTGTGTGTGTGTGTGTGTGTGTGTGTGTGTGTGTGTTTACAATTTTGTTAGTATTTTATTTGTTTGGTTTTCCACCACAGCTTAAATTTTCAGTCTTAGCTTCAGCCCTGATTCAACATGCTTGGGCAAGAAACCCAATTTCTTTGAGTCACAGTTTTTTTTCCCTGTAACACAGGAATAGCAGTTTGTTGTAACTTGCAGGAATGTTGTGAGGGACAAAATAAGTATTTAGTTAATTGCTAAGTGCTGTACACACATTGTATATAACTATAATAGTAAATGCACATTTCAATAACTGTCTGAAGTTGAAATCCTGTTTATGTATTTCTACTCAAACATACACTTGCTAACTTCTAGACGGTACTGACAAGTGTAGTGCTCTTGGTTTTCCACTATAATTTTAATTTTTATTCCAGGTAATTAGTCTGTGAAGTCCATAAGGACTACTTCTGTATCTTATATCTAGGAGGCGTTATCAAACGGGTGAATGAGTAAAACATTTTTAGTTAGTATAAAACATAGAAACTTGAACAGAGATTGGCAAGAGGCTAAGTATATTAAATATACTTATTGAGGGGATAGATTTTTCAATGGGAGAAAAATCCAAGAAATCATTTTTAAATCATCTTATACTTAAGCATTTAATTGAGCAAGCATTTCCTATATCAGCCTCCCTATCGTTAACAGAGACTATGAAATCTCGCTGGGCACCTGGTTGCCTTTTATATACTTATTGGCAGCAAAGCATATCAAAAATTAAGTTAGTCACTTGTTTAAACCACCGCTCATCAGAAAGATATGCCTATTGAACACACACTTACCCATAAAATGGATAAGTTATACTGTCTTCTCATATGCAATTTATGTTGCCGAATTCCAGAGTCCAGAAAACCAAAAATCAGAGCCAGGAGAGTGGAGTCAGACTCCTATATGTCCCATGTGATTCCAGTTCCTATTTCTCCTGCATTCTACTATTTCACCCATCTCTGACTCAGTCTTCATCCCTGAAATGAAGTTAAAATGGACCCTAACTCATTGGACTATTTGAGGATTAATAATGCAATAAATATAAACCTTTGTGATAGTGCTTGGCTTAATAGCAAATACTCAAATCATGTTAGGTGATACTGTTTTTGTTTTTGTTTTCGTTGCTGTTTTTATTATAACCATTTTCCTGTGCCTTGAACACACACATACACACCCAAGTTTTTCTAAGATTATGAATACTGATAGCCCTACCTTCACATCTCCTCAGACTGTAGCCTAGAAAGACATTCATCTATAGAAGGCTAGGACCTTTGTTACCTTTAGAACTTCAGAAGTGGCTGGAAACTGCAGGACCAGACACATACACAGGGCAAGCAGAGAGCAGGAAAAGATGAAGAAAGTTGATTTTCCATAAATTACTCTCCCAAGACCTTCTAGATAAATGAGATTGGATCTCACATTAGAAGATGAGGACAAGATCCAGCAAACCACAGACTGCAATGATCGTCAATGTGGTGTTTTAATATATTTCGCTTAATGGTGCTCTCCATCTAGTTCAGAGAATTCAGAACCATTTTCCCCAGTAAGATGATAAAATACCCAAGTTCAGGGCAGAATATATGTTAAATCTTGTATATTACACAATAATGAACATCTCATAGATGAGATGAAAGGAATTATGGATATTTTTCCTCTTTAACATTTGGAGTCTGTCCTGGTTTCTATCTACTTTGGTTAAATGTAGTTGATTTTCATATACTTTGGAGAATATGTGGCTTTGTTGTGTTATAAGGAGATTAAAAACAGTCAATGGCAAAAAAACAATCTCTAAAATGCTCATCTGAAACGATGACTTTAATTTCTAGTTCTGGCTAGATATGATAAGTAAATATAGTGACCACAGTTAAAGGTGCAGTTATTGCA
The DNA here is from genome assembly GCF_022355385.1 of Mustela nigripes. Classification (NCBI taxonomy): domain Eukaryota; kingdom Metazoa; phylum Chordata; class Mammalia; order Carnivora; family Mustelidae; genus Mustela; species Mustela nigripes. The sequence goes on from NC_081563.1 coordinate 64,365,945, forward strand.
TATCTGCTTTACCCTATTAGATGTGTAATCACACACATGGTTTGTCTTATTCACTTTTATGTGTCCCACCGAAACTTGCAAATTACCCCTTCCTAGCTGTGCACTTGCAGACAAATTGGTTCACTTCTCTAACATCTAGTTCCTTTAATAGCAAATGGGAATTAGGGTGCCTCTACCACAGGGTAGTGAGAATTAAATGAAATAATCTTTTTAGAAATATAGAAGATATTAAGTACATTATAAATTGTGAGTATTGGGGCTGGTGATGATAGTTGTAAGTAAGGAGATTCAACCAATATTTTTAAATGAACATTATCTCTCAAATCAACAACTTTAGAATTATTTGACTAATTTGGACTTTGAGTAAGCTACTATATATAACTTGATCTTTTTAGATGTAGAAAAATACTGAATTTCAAATTGGAGAATTTATAGTTTAGCTTTGTTGTCTGACCATGAGTATTTCAAATATTTTAGAAGGTAGGGAATATTAAATGCTGGACCTCCTCAACATTTCTCTGTCACTTGAGTGTAATCACTATAATTGTAAAAAAAAAGAAAGTTTTTATTCTTTCTAAATCACTTTTAGTCCTTCTGCTTTCTATTTTTATTTTTATTTTAGGATTTAAAAAAAATAAGCCCTACTGATACCCTTCCTGTGGAATTCAGAAAGCTTAAAAAGTTGCTGTCTCTATTTATTTTGGGGGATATCTTCTAGAACACTCATTAACAAACTGTTTAGTCCCTAGAAGAAAACATAGGAGAAACACTCCTTGACATGGGTCTTGGCAATTATTTTTTTGGATATGACACCAAAAGCATGGCAACAAAAACAAATATGAACAAGCAGAGGAAAAATCGCTCGATAGGTGATGCTACTAAAAAACAATTGGGTCTATATCAAACTAAAAACCTTCTGCACAGGAAAAGGAATGATGAACAAAATGAAAAGGCAGCCTATGGAATAGGAGAAAATATTTGCAAAACCGTGTACTGATAGAGGTTAATACCCAAAATATATAAGGAATTCTTACAACTAAAAAACAAAAGAAAATATAATCCTATTTAAAAATGGTCAAAGGACCTGAATAGATATTTTTCTTAAAAAGTTATATTAATGACCAACAGTTTCTTGCAAAGGTGCTCAACATCATTAATCATTAAGGAAATACAAATAAAAACCACAATAAGATATCACCTCACACTTGTTAGAATGGCTATTGTTAAAAAGACAAGAGGGCACCTGGGTGGCTCAGTGGGTTAAGCGTCTGCCTTCAGCTCAGGTCATGATTCCAGGGTCCTGAAATCCAGTCCCACATGGGGCTCCCTGCTCAGGGCAGAGCTTGCTTCCCCCTCTCCTCCTTGTTGTGGTCTCTCTTTCTTATCTCTGTATCTCTCTCTCTCAAATAAATAAATAAATAAAATCTTAAAAAAAAAAAAAAGACAAGAGAGAATAAGTGCTGGTCAGGATGTGGAGAAAGGGAACGCTTTGTGAACTGTTGGTGGGAATGCAAGTTGGTGCAGCCACTCTAGAAAACAGTACGGAGGTTCCTCAAGAAGTTAAAAATAGAGCTACCCTATGATCCAGCAATCTGACTTAGGGGTATATATCAAAAGAAAATCCAATCACTGTATCGCTTTGGCACCCCCATGTTCACTGCAGTATTATTTACAATAAGCAAAGACATAGAAACAACCTGACTTTCAACAGATGAATGGATAAAGAAAACGCGGTATAGACACACAATGGAATATTATTCAGCCAAAGTGGGGGAAAAAGGGAAATGATGCCATTTGCAACAACACTAATGGACCTTGAAGGTATTATATTAAGTGAAATAAGCCAGACCAAAGAAAGATACTGTCCTATCTTACTTATATGTGGCATCTTAAACATTGAACTCATAGAAACAGAGCAGATTTCTGGCTGCTGTTGGGGGGTTAAGGTGGGAAAATGGATGAAGGTGTCCAGACAATATAAACTTCTAGTTAGAAGATAAGTAAGTTCTGGGGATCCAACATACATCATGGTGACTGTAATTAACAATATTATATTGTGAACTTGAAATCTGTTAGAGAATAGATCTTAAAAGTTCTCACCACACACATAAATTGGTAAATATGTGAGGTGAGGGATGTGTTAACTAACCTTATTGTGGTAATCATTTTGCAATATACACATGAAATCGTTGTGTTGTATACCTTAAATTTACACAATGCTGTATATCAGTTATGACTCAAAGCCAAAAAAAAAAAAAAAAAAAAAAAGAAAGAAAGAAAAGAAAAGAATGCCAATTGGCCAAGAATTAGTGATTGTGTCTCCTTAATACTAGAATGATTTATTCTGTTATATACCATAGCCCAAGGGTTCCAAGAAGTGAGGCCCTATATGTAGAAATAGTTATATTCTTTTAGTTAAGTAATTCTGATTTCTCATGTTATACTTAGTAAAATGAATGACAGTAAAATCTAGTCCTTTTTTAACTGTTTGAATATTATCAGAGGGTTTTTAAAAATAGCAATTTACTCTAATTTTAATATTCCTTGGGTAATATTGAAATAAAACAGTTCTGTGTAATTTAGCCTTAGATAAAAGCATGAGCATATTTGGAACATAAACCTAATTCTATCTTTTGTTGAGCTGCCCAATTTAGTAAAAGCATTTCGATAGTACTTCTTAAATGTAGTATGACTTAGAATACTGGAAGCTGCCCAGAATGTAAAAAAAAGGAGAATAATTTATATTTAATTGGTCTACACCTACCTTTCCTAGGTCAATAAGAAGAGAAACCAGCAGCATTAATCAAGATAAAATTATCAGCTGATTAATCAGTGTTCTAATTACTGCACAGTTCTTTACCTTTTCAGTTTTAATTACTAAACCGCATTGTCTTTTCCATATGGCTAACATGTACTTTTTCTCCTACTGAAATCATTAAGATAAAAATATACATTCTAGACATTACAACATCAAGTGTAAGAAATTGCTAGTGCTTCTTAAGAATTTCCCCAAAAGGTATAAATAAACTACTAGAGCATACAAGAAAAGGATGATAAATTCATGGCTCTTTAAGTGGGCACTGAGACTGTGATTATGAAATGAAGCTTTTTGAGAAAGTGGGTCTCGCCCGTCCTATTTCCTCAAGTGAATTTGTTTAAATTGTTTCTGAATCCTATTGCAGTTAAATATAAATTAGAAAAATCCATGGGAGAATTCGAAAATGTTTCGGCAAAGGACCGAGTATTTCTTTTTAGATGTGTTTATGTGGAATATGTTGACGTCTGTGTAGTTTTCACCCTTAGCCCTGATGACATCCAGTCTCCATGGTTCTCTGCTGTTGGGGGCCGTCGCATGCACTGTAGTAACCTGTTCAGTAGCATCTCTAGCCTCTACCTACTAGATGCCTGTAGCAACACCTACGCGACAACTAAACCTGATTTTCCACAAAAAAAATGTCTCCAGACACTGACAAATATTTCCTGAGGGTGACAACACACCCTCCCCCACCACCATTGGAAACTACTGATTTCATATGGCTACTATTAAGACACTTCTTTTAACACAGATATGCTGTATCATAAGGCATCCTTCCCAGATGAGCAGAATTTTTTCTATAGCTCACATATTTTGATATAAAACTTTCTGGTCACGTGGATGATATAATGGCGGTGATCATCATGGTGATGATAGCAGTAACTCAGGTTCACTGAGCACATCGCTGTCAGTCACTGTACGCAGGATCTGTATGCATTACTTTATTTAATTTTCAAAGTAGCTCTATGAGGGAGGCCTACTCCCTCTCCTAGAATTCAGCAAGCTCGAACAATGCTCAGGCCACATAGTTAGGACTTCCATACCACTTTGGTAGACATAATTCAAAATAACCATCCCCAAGGAAGATCTTTCATTTCTAAGGAGGTGTGATTATTTTTCTTTTCTTCCTTGAAATAATTGAGAATTTGGACGACCTTGTCAGTTGTGGCCATCTTTAATCTATTAAGGAAATTAATGTGGGCTACTTGGGTTCATTTAAACATGACAAGGGTATTCTCTTAATATTTCAAGAGGAACTTGTCTGGAGTTTAACTGAAAAGACAGTTACGGGGCCGAGTGAAAGGAGGGTGTGCTCATTTAATAATAATTAAAAGATGGTTTTCTCTGAAATGAAAAAATATTTTCAACAAGTTGTCTTTCCTTCTTTCTTCCTCTTCTCCCTCTGAACTTCCCTTCCTTCTTTCCTTCCTTTACTATTCTTTAAAAGGGGCTATGTCATCTCCATGACGCATTATGCATGCTTGAAGTTGGAAAACCTTTGAGTTGAGCTACCACTTGCAATGTAGTGGGTGGAGCACTAGTTCATTCTATTTGTATGGTCTGAAGGCACAAATCTGAGTGCTGATGTGGCAAAGAACTAACTTACCGTTTAGCTACCTCATTCAGGTCTAAGTATTTTCCCCAACAAGTAGGCTTAACATTTTACCCCTCTTACTAAAAATTATTATTGTTTTTCATTTTAGATTTGGGCTTAGATGACATAAATTCTAATGTGCCCGTCCTAGACTTTCAATTACTTGTAACTCCACTTTTCAGAGAAATATATTTAAAAAATTGGACCGATGTGCATGACTGCTTCCAGCCTTAGAGCCTGTTCTATGACACATGGCTTGTGTAGGTATAGAACCCTTATGTGACAATAGTCAACCTTTATATTTATAGTGCTCCAGGTGTGATGGGTTCCTTATTATTTTTTTTTTTTAAAGATTTATTTATTTACTTGAGAGAGAGAGAGAGAGAGAGGGCGGGGGGTGGAGGGAAAGGGGAAATGGAGAATGAGAGAGAGAATCTCCAGCAGACTCCATGCCGAGCCTGATGCGGGGCTTGATTTCACAACTCTGAGATCATGACCTGAGCTGAAACCAAGAGTCTGACGCTTAACTGACTGAGCCACCAAGGTGCTCCTCCTTATTAGCTTTTAAAGGTATCATAATAAAAGTACTTCTTGCTTTTCTTTTTTTGTAAGAGGGTGAAGAATACTTGCAAAGCCAAAACAGGAGATAAATGAATCTATAATTTTTATATGGGGTACAGGGATTTTTGTAGGGCCTCCTTTATTTAGTATAAGGTTCTGTGTTCTTCAAGCATAATGCTATTGGAAAATGAACTGGGATAATGTTTAAATTACAAGAGGAAAACAAACTTGAAATGAAAATCATTTGCTGAGAACAATGGTCCATGAGGCCAGTTACCTCAGTCCCTCATTGCAACGAATTAAAATACCATTCCCTAAAATAGTATGTCAGTCATGTTCAGCTTGTTTTGCAGATGTCTGCTTGCAATTTTTGATAAGGATCTTGCATAAAGTGTTAAGCTGGTCAAACACAGCATGGAGAACAATTGGACGTTACAAGTGCCTGGTGTCTTTATATAACACAAGAGTGCTACTACTCATCAGAGATCACGTTTCCATAGTACTTAAAAAAGTATATCAGAGAAGCCAGGGAGGAAAAAAAGGAAAAAGAAAGCATGGGCACATTAAAGAAAAATAGTCAAAGAACAAGAGCTGACAAATTCACAAAAGAAGAAATACAAATTTAAATATAAGGAAAACATGCCTTATCTTCTGGTAAGCAAAATACTGTGAACTAAGCTACAGTGAGTTTCTCATTCTCTGCAAACAAATTAACATAAATGTTTAAGACCATAATAACCCAACATTGTGCTGCAAGTTAGTGTAACTTTCCTGGAGGACAGTTAGGTGACATGGGAATGTTAAGTTTTAAAATGTAAATTTACTTTGAATCAGATATTTAATTTTTAGGAATTAAAAAAAATATATAAACACAGGCACCTAAATGTTAACAAAAATTTAACTAAAAGATTTTAGCTATTGTGTATGTATAGTTTATCCGTATTAACCAAACTGTTATAATTAGAATATCACCATTTTATAATACTGATTAATGGATCAATACTGGACCTGCTAACATCAGGACAAGACAGACAGTTCAATATTATGTACCACCTGAGGGCATCATACCATATTGTCTATGAAATACTGCCAAAACATGGAACCTGAATCTGAACAAGATTCTAGATCTAAATACCGATTTCTAAGAAATACAGTCAATAAAAGAACACACTCAATGATGCAAATGATGGTGCAGTCAGCGAATCCAGGACACGAGAAATACCAAAGATCCACTGAACTGTTTTTTTCTTTTTCTTATTTTCCCCAACAAATAAGTCGCAAATTCCCCAACAAATAAGTTGCAAAGGAATGAAAAGAGAGAGGCAGAGAAATCTCTTGATTAAAAGAGACATGGACTCTTGATAGTGTGTGGATCCTCCTGGATGTTCTTCAGTTTGGAGAAGGAGGGAGGAGAAAGGGAGGTGAAGAGGGAGAGCGAGCGCTGGTTGGATATTCGATGATACGGAGAGTTATTGTAAATACTCCGGGGTGTGATAACGGTGTTGTGATTATGTTTTTAAAAAGTTCTTATCCTTTAAAGGGATAGGGGAGACTACAGAGGAAATAAAAATGACCATGAGTGGACAGCTCTTGAGGCTGGGTGATGAGGACACGGTGGTTCATTAAATCAGGCTTCCTGAAAATCAGCAACAACCCTAAATGTTTAACCATATGGCTTTGATTAAATAATGTATGGTATATCCATGAGATAAAATAATATGCAGTCACTAAAACAATCTTTATGTTATATACTAGGTAGACTATTTAAGACTATTTGGGCATTCAAAATGTTCATAAAATATTAATAAATGTAAAAAGGTTACAAAGCAGCACACAGGCAATTATCCCCTTCAAATACATAGAATGAAAGTAAAAGCCCCGGAATTAATAGTAATTATCTCTGAGTGAGAGGATTAGGGTGATTTTAATTTTCTTTGTGCTTTTTTGTGTATTTTTTTCAAATAAATATCCATCTATTTAGTTATTAAGTTTATAATATCATTAAAACAAGGAAAAGAACAAATATAGTTGAGAAAACTTGTCTCTGTAAGTGATGAAAACAAAAATTTTGTGTATTCTATAAGAGTAGGAAGGTTTTTTTAAATGTAAACAAAGCCTTCTTTTATGGTTAGATGTTATAAAATAATGTATTATAACCACTTGCCTGGGAGAAGCCAAGAAAAATTAATTTTGTTATGTATATCCTGTTTAAGAAAGCAACGAAAGCCTTCCCCCCCCCAAAAAAAAAGCAGTGAAGTGTAGATTTTTTTTTTTTTTTTTAACAAGTAAGGGTCAGAGAGGAGGAGTCTAGCATATAAAGAACATCTGGATTAAGCTCCATACAATACCCTTGCAATTCTCATTATAAACTGTTGAAGTTTACTTCTATGTCTGTTTTATAGGTGAGGAAATAGAGATATGAGTTCAGCAGCACATAACTACCAGAGCTGGGGGTCAAGCCAAGGTCATCCTGGCTTCCACTGGGCCTCTTGGCGCTGGGTGGAAATCTGACCCTTTTTATTGGGCTGTGTGTTTCCTCAGGGCCAAAATGGTGTTTTAGTATCACCATGCTATAAAAGCTAAAGATCATATAATCTATGTTGTTATCCAGTTTCTAGGGTTTTCTCACTGAAGGGATTAAAATAAAGTTCGAAACTTGAAATCTATTTCATTTGAGAAAAAAATTAAACAGTAAGACATATATAAATCCATAGTGTTACCCGATAAATAATGTGATGACATCCGCTTCCTCTTGGTTTTCCAGATGGGGGCATCTCTGAGCACAGCAGAACACACACAATGACACCAGAAGTGTCTAAGGATCCCCTGGCTCTGTAGCCTTAACCAGGATCAACATCAACATCACATTCTTTGATATGACCATTTAAATCACTTTTATCAGGTAGGATTTGGGGGTGTGGGGTCCTTGTTTTGTTTTGTTTTACTTCAAGAGATACCTATTAAAGTACATGTAGTCGAGTATACAGGGTAGAATCCACTAACTGATAAGAAGTTGTTAGTTGAGGCGTCTGGGTGGCTCAGTGGGTTGAGCCTCTGTCTTCTGCTCAGGTCATGATCTCAGGGTCCTGGGATCCAGCCCCGCATCGGGCTCTCTGCTCAGTGGGGAGCCTGCTTCTGCCTCTTTCTCTGCCTGCCTCTCTACCTACTTGTGATCTCTCTTTCTGTCAAATAAATAAATAAAATCCTTAAAAAAGAGAGAAAGAAGTGTTAGTTAGTTGTCAAGGGGAGAGTCCAAAAGGAAGAATAAAACATGTAACAGGTGAGTATTTTAACGAGGGAGGTGACTTGTCCTGATTGGCACCTCCATCCCTTCCCTCCACAGCTTTGTTGAGCACCTCTTATGTGCCAGGCTATCGACTCGGTAAAGAGTATCAGAGAAAAAATCTTTTAATACTTTCAAAGAAGATAGACTAAAAACATTTTATATGGTTGTAGATACAGTGTTGAGTTCAGGCTAGGTTAGTTATTGAGAGGGTACACACACATGCACACTCATATTATATATGTATGTAATCTTAGAAAATATTAATATATTTTAATTTGGACTCTAGGAAGACATTCAATATGGAAATCTCGGCACTTTATAGCACTGTGCTTCAGAGACAAAGAATCATGGTATTTCTGTAGGAGCGTGTAATAGCATACTGGCAGTGCTGTTAGTTTTGCTTCCAAAATATATTAACTAAGATATTATCTTGATTATTTTGACCCTTCACCGAGATTTCTCTTTAATTATAGTCTTTATCCCAATATAAGGGTAATCTCTTGACCAATCAATTCACTTATCTCTATTCTAATAATTCTATAAAAATAATGTGAAAACGACATCTGCTCACTTTTCTAGATTAAAAAAAATCATGGGTAATTGTTCTTAATATTATGGAGAGATTTGCATCTCTTGTAATTCAAGATTTCAAGTAGAAGTCTCCATTTGAGAGACTCAAGTAGCAAATCTATTGTATGTTTTTGCATTTTCTGAAAATCATGTGTTTTGCAGGCACTCTTAAGTTACTGTCCTTTTCTCTTTCTAATTACGTCCATTATTATAGTTTTCTAAATATGGCAGCAATTGAGTGTTTCTGTCCTCACATATAGAAGATGTAAGAGTAATGGATAAATTAGAGCTGCAGCTGTCTGTCCTTCACCACATCCGCACTTTTGGCAGTTCTGCGACCTTCATGTTTTTGTTTTTACCTTCGCATAAATCTGAGATCGCAGAAATAACTCCCTTCTGAATTTACACCAAGCACAGAGAATCAAATGAAACTTGTTTGAGTACGCTTTAGAATGTCTTGAACCTTGATGAAACAGGTAGGAGTTTTGTTTGCTTCAGAATTGCTAAGGATTATGTGCGATATATTAGCCTTCCTTTGTTTTTTTGATACAAACTCTACTCATGCATCACATTAATTATCAACATATATGTTTCATACACTGGGATAAATATCTGAGCCTATCTATGATCAGCTTGGTGCTTCAATTTCCTTTTTTTTTTTCTTTTTTCTGAATTGAATTGAAATTTGGTATTGTTTGACTCAATATTATAGTGCATTTTGCTGGTGTGTGTTAAGTGTGTAGTGTTCTATTTATTGTGGTTGAGGATCTTGTTCTGTGATCCTCTTTCTGACCACTTAAGAAAGAGCATGAGTACCTAGAAGTACTGCAAACACACTGGGTCATTGAACATATCAATGAGTAAAAGGTGAGTGGGTTAGCAATAAATGAGAGAGAAGTACCTTTGTTTCAATATTTATTGAGGATTGTTTTTAATGAAGTGTTCTGTCTAGAGTGGAAATACTGCCATTTTTCTCCCTCTTCATATCTCTTTAGTGGGTCAAGTTGCTGTCTGTGTCTGTATCTTCATTACTTAGAGATCTTGGAAAAATGTGAAAGTCTCACCTTAGGTATCAATTAAGTATTGGTGTTTTCCATGAGTATGGCAGAGTAGAAATCCAATCTCTCTTATGCATATACCAACACACACACACACACACACACACACAACTGAATCAGTTTCCAATGTATTCTAGTCTTCAAATCTGTTTCTTCTTAAAAATCTATTTCTGACCTTGCATAATGATTTGATGATTAACCTCATGGCTCAGGCCAGAATTCTTGGTCAAGACTGGGACCCTTGCCAGATTCCCACATCTTCACTCTTCAACAATGTATATTTTGTTAATTTTATACACTGGAAATTCTGAAAAGTATAATTTATTAATTAAAAAATTCGAATGTATTTCCTCCTTGATCCCCATTGGCACCACCACCCTCACTGAGACACCTTCCAATTTCACTACTTTCCAAATATCTATATTCCTAGCAAGATGTGTTTTTAACATGTACTTGCTGAAAACCCACTTTTTTCTTTTAACCACCTTTCAGTGCAATATTTAAACTCCTTAATATCTCAGCTAAGATCTGATTTGATCTGTTTTAACTTCCCTTTCCAATTCAACTTTTCCCAAACTTCTTTGGCAAGGAACCACTTGCGATTCTTAGGATGCTTTGAGTCCTCTGACATCCTTGCCTGAAATGCCCTCTGTATCGGGTTGAAGAGTATCGCCCCCAAATTTACGTTCATCAGGATCCTCAGAATGTCATCTTATTAGGAAATGAGGTCTTTGCAGATGTAATTAGCTAAGCATTTGAGAGGGTGGACCTCTAAATCCAATAGGATTGATGTTTATAAGAAAAGGAGAAGAAACACCAGGAAGAAGTCCTCATGAAGACAAAAGCAGAGATTGGAGTGTTGCATCTACAAGCTAGGAAATGCTAAGGCTTGTTGGAACACCAGAAGCTAGTAAAGACGCATGGATGTTTTCTCCCTCCTGGCCTACAGAAGGAACCAACCCTGCCAACACCTTACATGCAAACTGCTAGCCTCCAGAACTGTGACAGAAAGGATTTCTGTCCTTTAAAGCTACTCAGTTTGTGGTAATTTGTTAGGGCAGCCCTCAGAAACTAATTATCCCTGCCAGCGCATTTCCAATTGAAGTAGTCTTTAGGACACGCCAGGTCTGGGGTGCTGGTTGTGGGGAGGGGCCACCTCTGGGTACCAGGAGCTTCTCTGTTCTCTCACTGTGTTGGAACCACCAGCCAGTGAGCTGCTTGAAAGCAACACGTGAACTTTGGCTATCTGTCTCCAGCACCCAGCACAGTGCTTGGCATTGACACAGGAGAGGATTTTGTAAGTTGCTTAAATCACTGAAATGACAGATGTCTGATGTGGGTTATCACACGTTCCTTTTAATTCTTGTATTTTGTTTTGTGGCATTTTGTTTGTAAGGAAAGGCATATCCAAGCATCAGGGGTGTTCATGATTTTGACTTTTCTTGTGAGCAGCGCTGACAAAACCTTGCTGTACCTCAGGCACAAAGTTCTGTGGTGAGTGGAAAATGCTGCCTGACTGTTGGTTAATCTAACAGTAGAGATTAGTTCTGCCGGTTGGGAGCTAGCTTCTTCAGAAAGGGAGAACTGGCTTTGTGGCCATGGGACAGAAGAGGTTTAAATCCGGGGAGTGAGCAGGGACTCTTGGTGAGGGAGAAGAGGCAAGGGCTAGAGTGTTGAAGTGAAACTCAAGGACATCTAGGGGCTTTTTGTTCAGAGTAATTAAATGAGGATAGTGGCCACAATTACCTGCAATAATTTCTTGAGTGTTGGGTACCTTTTCAATCCTACTAATTTCATTTCTGTGCCTGCTTCCTACCCCTAAACACTTCGTACCTCTCCTCTCTCTCCACCATCCACATACAGAAAGTCACATTTTCATCTGCTTATTCTGAAAGTTCCTCAGATATCCCAATTTTCTTTCCCATGATGGACCAATGTTTGCTGAATGTCATTTAATTCTTCCCATTTAAGGTGACTGGAAACAAAAAATGAGAGATGAAAAGTTCTGTTTTCTCTAGAACAGTCAAAGTCCCTTCCCTTTTGATTCATCAGAAGACAAAATAAATCTCAAAACCCTTTTTTAAAATTTATTTATTTAATTGACAGAGAGCAGGTGAGAGGGAACACAAGCAGGGGGAGTGGGACAGGGAGAAGCAGGCTTCCCACTGAAGAGGGAGCCCAAATGCTAAACTCAATCCCAGGACCCCTGGATCATGACTGAGCCAAAGGCAGACACCCAGTGACTGAGCCCCCAGGCGCCCCGAATCTCAAAAATCTTAATGAATTTGACAGCTTTGTTGCACATCTAGAAAAATTTATCTTACAGAAAGAAAAAAAAAAAAATCACACAAAACACACCCCACACATCAATTATTTGGTTAAGTGATGAGAAACTAAAGGCCAAGTTTGGAAATTGTTCAAGTTTTCTATGAATATTCATAAATAATTAACGTGCATCTCAATTTAGAACCTAACAGCAGTTCATTTAAATTTTTTGTTTTGTTTTTAATATCTGAGTTAATTATATGCTGAGGTCTCGTTGCTGGGTCTTCTCTGCTAGTGGCGACTGAGTAACTGCAGTTGGTGCAAATAATCCCGTGTTTCTATGGTTTTCTCCACGTTCTCTGCCGCAGAAGGAAGACACAGACTCTCACCCCTTGAGGGACAACTGGCTTCCGCTTATACCTTTGAGGGTGAATTCCTTTCTTTAGCATTTTTCACTGAAAGTGCAAAAAAGAGAAAGAGGCAGGAAAAAATGTAAATGCTGAAAAGCTGCGTTGCTACCTCCTCCTGGGGTTTGCAGCCCCTCGGGTAGCCACGTGCTTAGCCCTGGGAGGGATGCAGAGATTGCAACCCCCTCAGGGTAGAAACCACCGGGAAGAACTCGTTCAAACCGGGCGGAAAGGAAGCCTGGACTTTGTGAAACGCGGCTACACAGAAGAATCATCAGAGCCCTGGGCTGCTGGCAGGAGGGAGGCCATCCGGGGACTGCCCCTTTTGTCTCCTCGCCTTGTACGGGCTGGAGGATGGAATAATTGTGGACAAAGGGTCCGAGGAGGGCGGAGGGTAGGGTATGAACTCTTCAGGAAGCTGCTTTCAGCTTTATTTACCGTCCCATCTTTGAGCCAATCGCCCTGTCCAGTCGCGAGCCGCGGCCGGGGCGCTGACGGCGGGGTAACACTGCCATCTAGTGGCCCCGTCGCCCCCCGCGAGCCCGCGTTCCCTGCCCTCTCGCTGCCTCTGTCGGAGGCTCCCTCTCTCTTCCTCCCTCGCTCTCCCTCGCTCGCGCGCTCTCTCTCATTCTCTCTCTCTCTCTTTTTAAAAAAGGTTTTTATCCAGTCAAAGAAAAAAAAAAAAAAAACTGGCTCTTGGAAAACAACCAACTCTGTTGGAACTCAGAGATAATAATCAGTTTCTCTGGGCTTGTGAAATTGGCTCATTAAGCTTGCTTTTTAACAGAAAATATTGGAAGCGATTAAGTCTGCTTTACTGAGTGGGCATGAAATGGCCAACCTTCGGCCACCCACAGCTCCTAGGTGCCTGGCGCCGTTTTATGCATGCAGCGTAATGTCTTTACTTGAAGTGCTGTTTATTCATCACCTGCTTATTTATCTCTTTGCATTTGGCAGGCACATCGATCAATGTTAAACTGTCACACAAGGTTATTTTTCTTTTACATAACAGTATAGGCCTAAGGTAGTGGCATATTAAAAGTAATAACTTTCTAACTTGTAGCTCAAGATGACAGCCCCATTTTTACCCGAATATATTACAGCAAGGAATTCCTCATTCCATTCTCCCTCGCCCTCCCCCTGCTCCTCTAGTACTCAGCTCTTCCAAGGTCAAAGGCTTCATTCTGCCTTGCTTCCCTCCCACTTTGCATACCGCTCAGGTTCCCCTTCACCTCCAGTTATCTGTGGCTTTTAGGCTGATAAGCTCACAGTGAACATTCTGTCCACCTGGTGTACACATCTTGCTTGCTCCTCTTTCTGGTGACATTTACCCCTTTGCATAAAGATGTGGTGGCCGGCTGAGCTCTGGAGAAGAAGCAGAAAAGCTTCTTCAAGTGGTGGCCAAGGTTGCAATGGTCTTGTGTTTTTATCCCTGCAGCCGGCTCCGTAAATGTGGCGGAGGGTTGCTGTTTTTTATTTTCCTTTGGAGTTTTAACAGGCTACAACAACAGCAACTTACAGACCCATCGAAAAACAGAATTAAAAAACATCTGAAAGCAACTAGTATTGCTTTGAAGCAACTGGTGTTCCTTTGGGGCTTTTAAGTTGAGTTGTTTCCCCTTCCTTTCTTTGGTTTTAGCTTGGTTTGTGTTGCTTTCAAACTACCCAGTTTGTGACGCCTCCTCTCTTGGCAATAGGCCAAGCAGGCTTTCTTTGTACGAGCAGGTTTTCTTTTTCTTTCTTTCATTCCCCCCCCCCTTTTTTTCCTCCAGTCCAACCTAAAAATGCCTACAGATAGAATATCAGATCTTTTTAGTATCAAATTTCAAAGTGGCCCTTAGAATTCTTTCCTGCCCTTGATCTCTCGGTTTGGATTTCAGCTCAGACTTGAACTCTGTTGCTAAATATGCCTTGGACCGTGGCTATCTAATACAATGTTTTGATAATCTTGTGTACACAGGAATTAAGCGTTTTACCGTAGTGGACACTGTTGCACAACTATTCTTGTGACACAAGGTACCACACCCACTCTGATAATCTACATCAAAATAGCTCATCTAGGAAGTAGGAGAAGGAAAGTGTAAATGGTTAAGAAAATATAGTCCAGCAGACTATTGAAACACGGGCTTTGAAGGCTCACAAGCTTCTCATTGAACGTGGCCCAGCTTTTGGATTTACTTACGCATTTCTGTGCATAGAAAGATGGTGGAATGCTGATCTCTGGTGATCTGTTTTATCATGGGTAGCACAGCCCCAGAAAAAAAAGCACATCCATTAAAAAAAAAAAAAAAAAATGCAGCCCACCCTGTGTCTATGCTCCTAGGATCAATATTTGCATTAAAGTGGTTTAAATGTATGTGGCTCTGAGGCTGTCCATTCTTTCAACCTGACCTGCTGCATTGATTAGGGCTAGTGATAGAAGGGGAAAGAGCAAATCAGGCGAGGAAAAGAATTAAAAGGAAAAATAGAAGAAAATGAAAGCTGTTGCTGAGTCCTGTAGGAAACATACTTGAAGTCATTCGTTGATGCCATATTTGCTCAGCAGTCCACTCGGTGGGAGAATCTCTCCATCTCCCTGATAGGGCTATTTTGTCTTTCAAAAACCCACAGGAGTTCCTGTTGCCTCTAGGACGGGGCAACTTATTGGCTTGTGATTAACAGGCAAATGTGTCTAGGCCAATGCCTATATTTAGCTCCTTGTCTTTCATGCTTTCTCGGTGCCTCAGTGGTCTGTGTTTTTGAGCCGTGGTTTGCTGGACTAAAATCTCATTAATAACACTTATAACATTTGTATGAGATGTTGTTGAGTCCTCTAAGAACAGCAACTAAGTTGATCCTTTATCTTTATTTTTATATATTTATTTTAAAGATTTTTTTATTTATTTGACACAGAGAGAGAGAGCCCACAAGCAGGGAGAGCAGCAGAGGGAGAGGGAGAAGCAGGCTCTCTGTTGAGCAGGGATCCTGATGTGGGGCTCGATCCCAGAACCCTGGGATCATGACCTGAGCTGAAGGCAGACGTTTAACTGGCTGAACCTCTCAGGTGCTCCTAAACTGATCCCTTAAAGCAGACTCTGCAGGGCTCATACTGATCCCTTTTTCACATTTGGCATCCGAGGATGGATTATCACTAGTCCAAAGTCAAACCACCAGTAAAAGGCAGAAACTCTTCAAATCACATCTCTGATTCCAAAGCCTAGACTCTTAGCCATTGTGCTAGGTAATGCTGTGTCTGGGAATTGCTTTTCTCTGTTGGGATGTTTTGTCAGAGTAAACATCATACATAACACCGTTCTGTGTGTGAAGAGATGTAATGCCCACTGTATGATAGTGGAGCCCTTTGTTGTATCACTACAGAAACTTTCAATTATTTGGAGCACAAAATGTTTTTAGTGGAGACTTGGATGGAAATTGATCTCCCAGAGAAGGCAAGACTGTAGCAACAGCAGAGCTACTTCATGTTGGTAGTTTGTTCCCTTCTGCCGTGACAAAGAGATAACCCATCTATTTCTTGCTAGGGGAAGCAATCTCAAGGAAATCTAAGTTTCTGAGATGAACCAGTTGAGGGAGATCATTTGTGGGTTATTTGGACTGGAGTATGAGGACTATCATAGGCACAGATTAATAACTTTGTAAATAGAATATTGAAGAATTATGTGTTGAGTAACTATGGATGTGCCAGATAAGATATACTTCTCAACATCAAAGAACTGATTCTATAGTTAAGGATAAAAAGCAGACTATGAAATAGTTCAAGTCCTTCACAAGATAGAATGTACTTACCCTAACCATCTAGAAAGTAAACTGAGGAGAGAGAAAACAGAGAGAGTCCTGGGGCATGAAAGGTTGGGGGGAGACCTTGTAGAGTTGGACTTGAAGGTGGTTGAATAAAGAAGAAGACATTTGAAATGGAAAAATATATTAGTATAATTGGAAATTTTTTTAAGGCTTTTATTTTTAAGTACTCTCTACACCCAGTATGGGGCTCAAACTCACAACCCCGAGATTAAGAGTTGTGTGCTCTACCCACTGGGCAAGCCAGGCACCCAGAGTACAGTTTGGAATTTTGGAATGAGTATCCTTGCTCAGGCTGATGCTGGCATGTCATGGGTGGTTGGATTGCATTGGGCTAGACTGCAAAGACTTTGAAGGCTGAGATTGCACAGCTGAAACACCCTTGCAGTAAAGTATCCTCTTTTATTGTCTCGGGGAATCAGGCAAATTTGTCTGCCGAAATTACAGCTTGGAAATTTGACCTACTTAGGGCATTGCTTGGAGCATTGGAGTTTCAAACAAGCCCTTCGCTCTGAAGGAAGAATCTCTTGATACTTTCATTTTCGCAAGGATGAAAAGAAATTAAAAGTAACACATGTGAAGATTTTCCTTATGAGGCTAACTTGAAGTAGGAAAATTACCTCAAGAGAAAAATAGAAAGGTGAAAGTAATTTTCCAAATCTGAAATCTTTGGAGCAGTGTGTTGACAAGTTTGCTTTTTACCAAACTGGTGCACGAAAAATCTAGCATATCAGAGAGTGAAATTTGTGTGTAACAATCATTCACAGTAGAAAAGGCTTTTTTGGAAGATTCCTTTAAACTGAAATTCCTTTGTACATTTTAAATGTGCTTTGATGTTATCACCTACACGCAGACCAATAAACAAATAAAAACAAAAACAAAAACAAACTTACCTGCAAACAAAAAGCCTGACTTACGAATAGCTTTTAAGGAATTATATCAACCAATTCATAAAACAAGGCATGTAGTTATAGGTTGCTGCCACATTTTAGATGGAGTTAGGTAACAATCCAATGATTCTAAGGCATGACTGAATGCATGATTTTAGGCATGTCTTACATGCTCAGAAACACAAATTTCAGAAGAATTTAGTTGTTCTTGTAAAAACTCGGGTTTGAAATAACAGCGAGCATAAGAACTGACAAATCTGTCCTTTAGGATGAGGTTCCGTAAGTCAGTCCATTTGGGGATCAACCTTTGGCTTCCATCATCTCATTTTGACTGAGTCTCTTTGTTGACCTCTCTGTTTTTCTGATTTCTCATTAAAGAAGGAATTCTTGTATCCTCGATCAGTGGTTCTCAAAGGGCAGTTCTCAGAAAAGCAGCATCAGCATGACATGAGAACTTGTTAGAAATGCAAATTCTTAGATCTCATCCCTGAACCACGAAGTCAGAAACCTGGGATGGGTCCAGCAGTCTGCGTTTTAACCCATGCTTCCGGTGATTCTGATCCATGCTGAGTTTGAGAACCACTGTCTAATTTTCTAAAATACATCATCTTATGCTTGCGCTTCAATACTTTTGGTTGAAATCAAAGGATGTGTTATTTCTGCACAAACAATTTCAAAGCCCTTCTCTTGTATCATTCTGTGTGCTTTGCATTTTCTCATCCTTATGATGACACCTGCTGTACCTTGCCTCTCTCCCCTTTCCCCTCCTGCTTTATTTTCCGCCCAGCCATGCGGAGTGCTTCAAGTCACCTCAGCAGAACATGAGTGTAAGGATTTTCCTCTTTTTCTGATGGCAATTTGCCATTCAGGGAGTTAAAAAAAAAACAAACACAAAAAACCCCCAGAAACCCAAAAATCTATTTTCTATATTTGAAGTAGTGTTCTAGGTAGGTCCGATTGTTTGAAATTTGCTTATCAGATAAGTGAAATGATATTTATATATCACTTGAAATAAAGATTCTTTTTAGTTAGCTAAAGACTGGTAAGTCTCACAATAATCTTTCTCAGTGATCATTTAATTTCAGTTGGCTTAAGATGCTATTTGTATTAAGTTAACAGGGTGCTAATTTAACAGAGGTTTATAGTCATTTGAAGCCATTTTCATTCATTAAGAAAAATATCTCTCTAGATTAGATTATCATAAGGGTTTGAATAGCAATAGGGATTCCTCTATGTAGGCCTGAGGATTTTCCAGATGAGTGCACACTCTGTTTCATTGCCCTCTGGAAAAATGAAGATTTTCTTTTTTTTTAAATAGAGAGCTGGGCACTGACAGTGGTACCCAGCTTTGCCTTTGCAAAACAAAAACAAAAACAAACATGTGCACACATTCTGCACCAGATTCATATATTGTATCTATAATTTATTATGATTTGTAAAATTCTAGTACATAGTATACACGGTATAATTTCAATATCCTGATTTATAATTTTTAGAACATTTTAGACGTATCCAGCATCAAATTCTTTTTTTTTGCTCTTGATATTAGTTTTTTAAAAATAGTGAAATGTCTGAAATGATGAAATAATGAAATGTCTGTAGCCCGACTGCATTTCATCCCAAAAGTACATGACAAAAAAACATGCATTTTCATTTGATTTCCCAAAGGCATAAGTTGCAGAAGACCTTAGAAGATTATTTAATTTATTTTGAAGAGACCTTCTGGTTAGTGTATAGAACATGGCCTTCACAAGTGTTTGATACACTCTCACCCCAGGAACCATTTCAAAGCAGTTGGAGACATGTGCCCTTGTTTTGTTCCATCCTGGGTTTTGTCTCTCTCAGTTCTGAATTTCCTAGTTTCTTTAGTTCCTATGGATTTTACTCTCACGGCAATCTGAGCACTTGGAGAGAATTTACTCTTTAGCTACTTCATCAAGATTGGACAATAATCTTGATAAGCCTCTATTTGAAGTGATTCCAACCAGTTCAAACTTTAGAACAAATAAAGAGAAGGAGGAGGCCAAGAATAGGATAATGGACCAGTACTAGCTGGGCACAATGGACTTTTCCATACATTGAAGCTCTCCTACTCTATCGTTTCCAAATCTTTCAGAGGAAAGGAATATAGGGTGATAAAATTCATTTGTGTAACTTAACATTTTTGTGACAGAAGATATATTTGTGATTAATCATAGAACTTTAATTGTGTAATAAATCTGGCCACAGGTTTATATAAGTTGAATTACCATCAAGTAATCTTTCTTTAAAAAAAAATCTTTCTTGCTTTAAATTTCAAAGTAAGAGCTCCTACCCATGCATCAGGATGCTTAAATTGGTTGGGTTTCCTAAACACTTCTTTGTTGGACTGGTGATGCCTAAGAGAGAAGAATCTTGGCTTATCAGAAAGGTTGGGAGGTAGAGGTTACAGAGTTAAGATCCACAGGAGGATAATATATTGCTCCTTTTTCTTTGCAACAGTCTTAAGTTTTATATAATGTAAATCTATTTCTGAAATCCAGCAAAGTGTCATTAATATATGATGCTTCTAGCAACCTCTCTGACAATTGAGGGCAGAACAGTATATTCCCTTAAGGAAGTGAAAGCTTCTGAGTGTGTTTCTGACTTCCATGGAAATGTGCGTCAAAAGTTTCAGGAGTCTGAAGGGCCAAAATAATAGTTAAAATTAATCTGAATTGGAGGGTTATGAAAGACAAGCAAATGCTTCAAGTATTATGTAAGGCACAGAAATTAGGTTTAGATTGAACTCTTCTGCAAACTTTTATCAGCTTAATTCCTGGTTTATCAATTTAATGCTTAACCAGGTATTACCTACTGAGTAATCTGGTTTATGAACCAAAAATTGTCTCCATTTTGTGGGAGAATGGTAATTAAGTCATCTCTAATTCTGAAAGCCATTGTGAACAAAAAAATCTTGAGAGATCAGGTAGACATTGCTCTGGTTTCTAGGATTAAAAAAAAGAATGGTTAAGAGCCCTTGTGTCAATAGACCTGGGTTGAAATGAGTACTTTCTAACTGTATAACTGTGATTGGATTTAACTTGAATATATGTCTTTTTCTTTTTACTTCGTATACTGATAGAATAGGAAGGGCCTGCACAACTACGGCTCATGGACCGAATCCAGTTTACCTCCTTTTTTTGCAAATAAAGTTTTATTGGGACTCAGTTATGTTTATCAATACACATATTGTCTCTGGCTTCCTTCACACTAGAAAGCAGAATTGAGTAGCTATTCCAGAGACCACATGGGCTACAAAGTCCAAAGTATTATTACTTGGCCTTTCACAGAAAAAATTTGCTAACTCCTATCAAAGGCTGTAGTTTATTATCTCATGATCCATTGTCTGCTTTTCTTGAGGTTTATGGGAACTGGAGAAAATGTAGTCTCATCAGGTAGAAAAAAAAAATACTGCCTTGGTAGCTGAACGTGAATTCTCTTTCCATTTCTATCACTTCTCTCTCTGTCAACTTGGAATGTCATGTCACTGCTCTGACTTTTGGTATCCTCATTTGTAACAAAAGGAAGTTAGTCTGCGTGGTTTCCAAGGTCTCTTTGTTTCTTTTTTCATTTCTTATCTTTCTATTAATTCAAATTATTCCTGGCTGCATTCACCGAGTACAGCTTTCCCTCACTGTTCCTGTCCAAATTCACTGCCTCCTCTGAGCTCTGTAACATTGGTACATAGTTATACATTGCATTGTAGTGCCTGTTTTAGTTATATGCTACTGTTATTTGTTTTTGCTTATTATGTCAAATTACAAGCTGATAGTAGAAACTGTATATTCTTCCTCTCCATATTCCTAACAGGTGTCTTTGAAGTGGACACTAAGTATTATCATTATTTTTGTATTATGGAACTTTCAGGACATATAAACAATTGTCCCACATGTTCTAAAAGGACCTGGATCTAGTATTTTTGGGCTGACATAGACGTAGTTATGCTTTATTAGGGAAAGTCACTGAGTTGAGACAAATTAAATGGATAGAAACAGGATGTAGACTGACCTAGATGTTTGTCCCAAGAGAAGCAACTATAGGATCCAGTGAATTGGTTTTCCTGCCCAGGTAGAAAATAATTATAGGAACAGTTATGGGATATGATAGATCTGTATTGGAGATCTAAAATTTATATCCCAATCCAGATTAAAATATATAATTCTCATTATATTGGTGAAAGTGTAAATACTAGAGACTGTTTTATATACTCTAGTGTACAAATGGGAGCCAGTGTCTTAATGTGGGACTTTTCGTTGTTGTTGCTAATATTTATTGATTTTCTACAATGTGCTTCAGCATTTATTGAGAAAACACAAAAGATGCAGCCTTTTCATTCATCCCATGTGATAGGATGAAGATGGACAGTCATCCTCCCATATCTGCCCTCCTGGTTATTTGGTTTATAGTGATTTGGAAGATGTTTGGAATAATGTTTGAATAAGGTATACCTATGCAGTTGTTCTTACCTTACCTCTCATTGGTATTTAAAATAAGATCATTTTACAGCTACTGCAGTGTCTTTGTTCTCTGGCTTAGAGATTATGCCAGTTTAGTTAGTTGTTAGAAAAAAGTATAGTTGGGACATCTGGGTGGCTCAGTGGGTTAAGCCACTGCCTTCGGCTCAGGTCATGATCTCAGGGTACTGGGATCGAGTCCCGCATCGGGCTCTCTGCTCAGCGGGGAGCCTGCTTCCTCCTCTCTCTCTCTCTGCCTGCCTCTCTGCCTACTTGTGATCTCTCTCTGTCAAATAAATAAATAAAATCTTTAAAAAAAAAAAAGAAAAGAAATAAGTATAGTTACCATGCAAAGACGTGATGGCTGAAACATTGCCATGGCAAGGTGGTAGTTATTTGAACTAGATCCAGCATTAAGAGGCAAGTTTATTCAGTGGGAAGCTTTGAAACAACATCACAGAGACTTCTCTCCTCTTCATCGGTCTTCAGCGAGGACGTTAATGTAGTGAGAACTATGTACTCATATGTATGAGTAGAGAGAGAGACCCTTCAGACCAATGAGTAATTTCTAACTAGCATTTCAGCATGTTTAGAAAATACAGAAGAACACACAGAACCACTTATCATTTTCAAGAACATCAAGCATTGGCATAATTTGTTTACTTCACTGCCTCACAAATGATAAAACATGTTTTAAGAAGAAAAGGAATTTAGGATCACAGCAGATTCTGATTCAACAATGACCTGAAATACATACCAGAAATAGTCAAGGAAGACTAAATTTTTACTTCATTTTTAATTATTTTGTTAGGTTCACACAAGTTTCTAGATATGGTAGAGGACACGTAGAAGAAATCATCCTAGGCTTCCAAAAAGTTGGATTTATCTCTTGGTACATGAAAATAACACTGCAGAACATAGACTCATAAGACCCATTGCCATATCTATCCATCATTCAAAAGACAATTTGGATATCATTCAAAAGACAAGTATATGCATGTGTGTGTGTGTGTGTGTGTGTGTGTGTGTGTTGTGTTTATTATAGCAGCACTTCCTAAGTTTTTCACTAAAATTACTTCTTTGTGGAAGAATTTCTGATTAAGTCTTTAAAACATTTCTTTAAAGTTTAAAGGAAGTTTCTATCTACAAATCTTATAATTATTAAAGAATGACAGAAAAAAAATAAAGAATGACAGAGCTTTTTGGTTGGAAAATTTGGGGGTTAGGTGTCATTCCTTTTGGTTTAGAAGGCTGAGGACAATATGGACTAAAATAAACTTGCTGTTCATTTGCATACTGGATTAAAAAAAATCTTTGTCTAGAATTTAAGGATGCTAGGGATAATTATCTAGAATTTAGGGAAGCTGGGGGTAATTGAATTAATTGAACATTCAATTAAAAATCTCATGCCAGTTAGAAAATGTCTTAGCAATTATTCAAATAAGAATCTAAACCAGTTTATATGATATGACTGTGGTTGAATAGGACAAAGAAAAAGTGCAGAGAAAACAACATCTTATGACATAATATACCAACAACAGAATTAATTTCCCATTTGACTTCTGTAGATGGAGAATGGCAATTAAAATGGCAAAGTAAATACATAAATGTATCATTTATGAATAAGAGGACAGAGGTAGAGGGAGTTTAGGAATTATTGAGTAATATTTCATAAGACAGACAGAAATTCCGCCTTTGAGATGAAATGTGAAAAAATTTAGAGAACGCTCCTCTGAATCAAATTAATGATTATCCATTTTAGGATCAGAGATGAAATTCTGGGCCAGAAAGGGCAGATTGGAAGGACACACGTCCTTTGTCTTCTCCTTTTCTCTCTTCTACTCTGATCTCCCTTCATTTTCCCCATCATTCTGTGGTGATTGGATGAAGCTGGAGGAAGGAGTCTTGTCCTCCTGTCCTTCTCCAGCCAGCCACTGCCATCTCAGCCATGGTGAGTGACAGGACTCTCTTTTCCAATCTTTGGAGGAACCGCCCAGGCCCTGCCTATCATACCCGTGAAAATCAGTTTTCCGCCATCCATTCTTCAGCTGATGGAAAAACAAAATCATTGAGTCATAAAACTCATCTGGATTTCAAATTCATCTTTGAGAAAAAGTAAACTGTTGTTCTTGGATGAGCCCCAGGGACTGCTGCTTAATTTCTCAGTTCATTTTCCCCTCTTAGCTTATGTATGTATACGGGTCCCTCTATAGTTCCCTTATGAAAATGTGCATTTTTAATACCACAAAAGCAAAAAAAAAAAAAAAACCCACTTTTTGTAAATATTCTTTCAGTAAAATTGCAATCAATGTAGTCAGAGCTAACAAGCAGATGGATGTATTTGAATGCCATTATCTTGTGTACAACGATATTATCTGTTTCATGAAAAATTCAGCAGTTTGGGCTGCTTTAGTGAAGGGAAGATGGAAGTAAAAAAATAGCAAGAAAAACATGATCAGACTCAGAATCCCTGAGGGGGTCCCATTGCATCATTTAGCAGGAGAATGAGCAATGCAGGAGGAACCGTGATGGTAGAGGCACTGTCTGTGCTCCGTATGGCATTCTTGGCTTCGGGTCCCACTCAAGCCCCACAGCTGTAGGTGGGAGCTCCTGGGCCTGCTAAAGCATCACACCGTGACATTTTTATCATCCGTCTAAGAGAAGAAAATAAATTTGCTAACAGAATAGAGCTGGCAGGCTCATACTACCTTGTCACATTCCAGACATCTCCTGGTCTGGTCTGAGCCAGAGCAAACCTACGTGTGGGCCAGAAAGCATGTGATGGACATGAGGTTGACTTAAATAGTCTGGGAGAAGAATGTGGGTTTTCTGACACAGGACTCTGTAGGTATTATGATGATGATGATGATGATGATGATGATGGGGATTTGATAAATGAAAATACATGGCCTGACACGGGGATGTGACCTCAGTTTCATTCTCTATAAGCCAAGGATATATTGACATGGGCAAAATGGCCTTGGAAGTTGTGCTCATTTTTTATGATAATGTACACAGGGAGGAAAAAGAATCCAAGCAAGCCCTACACATACACATGAAAATCTCAATGTTTCCTATCTCTTGATGTTTGAAATACAAATTCCTTAAGAGACATCATACAAGGTGACATCTACTTATTTCCCCAAATTAGCCTCTTTCTTTCTTTACTGAATATATTCTGTGCCTTAACTCATTTCCCCCCTACCCATCTCTTTTGTCTGCCTTGGAATATCCTGTCCCAATATTCCAGACTCTGAGATTTTTGAAGCCCTATCCCTCTATAAAAGCATACTTCAAGTTTCATTATTTTAGTGAGGACTTCTTGAGTGACTATTTTCTTTCATGAATGTCTATTAAGTATGGTTTGTACCATGCATTTTCACAGAGCAAGCCTTTTCTTGGGTTGTTGTTCAGGACATCTTCCTGTCCGCAGTTGGACTAAGAGTCATTTGAGGTTAATCTTAGTGACTTCAACATCTAACAAGCTGCTGCTCTAAACACATTCAGCAGCCAGAGTGTAACACATTGATAGTACTGATCAAGAATGGCATATTTCATGTTTTTGCAATTAAATTGAATGAATTATGGCATTGCATTATTGTAAAGAACACAAATTAATGTGATGTTAAGATCACATGGTTTCATATAGTTTCCCTTCTCTTAGTAAGATTAATCTTTAAAAACTATTTTTGTTTATGTCTCTGGATTATTTCATTAAAGAAAGGTTGTCATGTAAATTAAGGGGTTTTTTTTGTTTGTTTTTTCATGAAAAATGAAGTATGACTGTCAGTCCGATGCAGGTATCCTCAGAAAAAACTTTGCTTTAAGAAGCCAAACCATATATATGGCAAATACACACAGATAAACACATACACACGCATATGACTATAACTTAGCATGTGATAATTAGAACAGTAATATTTAAATTCATTACTTCTACTGTAGTGATCCCAGGAGCATTGCATGAATGCAGTGGTTTGCTCTGGAGAAAATTGCTTCACATTGGATCTTGGAGGACTGAGGATATGTCTTGGAGATACAAGGGTGGGCTGGGGGAGTATTTATGACCTTTTCTAGTAGACAGATATTTCCAATATATAAATTCCACAGGCTTAATCTTCTTCTTGAACTCTTCTCTGTATTCCTTTTCCTGTGTCTTTTCTTTTTCCTTCCCAGTGTTGAGGTTTGCTCACCTTGATCCATCTCATTCTATCCCCTTTCCTTTTTTCATCTTCTGTTCCTCTCTTAGGCAGTAATGACCATAAAATTTCACTGGACACAGTTATTTAGCAGTTTTATTAAAATAATATGTAATTTTACAATCACTCTGCTGATGTTACATCATTTCCTTTTTATCTGCTACATTAAAATTATAGTGTCTTTCTATCGACATATTTCACTAGCAATGAAATTAGCGTGAATTTCTTTCATTCTAATATTAATAGTTTGAATGAAGTATGTTTTAATTTTTTACTTCTAAATGATGCATCAGGAGAAGGGATGAAACAAAGGATTTTTCTTTATGATGGAAAAGTGGCCATTTCTATTAAAAAATTTCTCTCTGCTATGAGGAAGAAATGAAGTTGATAGATACTTCATAGAGATATGTTTTACCATTTGTAGGTGGACAAAAGTACTATATTTCAATTCATGTAAAAATCTAATAGAAATTATCTGAACAATAAAATAGCAGAGAGTGGAGGGTTTTTTTTTTTTTTTCCTTTCTCTTGGTAGGATATGTATATGGAATTTATGTAAAATTCCAGCACATGGAAAACACTAGAAGACAAATCACTTTATTTTTTTTTAAAGATTTTATTTATTTATTTGATAGACAGAGATCACAAGTAGGCAGAGAGGCATGCAGAGAGAGAGAGAAAGAGGAAAGGAAGCAGGCTCTCTGCTCCGCAGAGAGCCTGATGCAGGACTCAATCCCAGGATCCTGGGATCATGACCTGAGACAAAGGCAGAGGCTTTAACTCACTGAGCCACCCAGGCACCCCAACAAATCACTTTAAACTATGTGAGTTAATGGGTTCTTTTATAAAGAAAATGCTTATGTTATATTTATTGAGTATAGATAACTTGAATATAATAGAAAAAGTATCTCTGAGCAGATATGGGATATAAGGTATTTAATATTATTTTTTTTCTGATTTACTCTCTTGTAAACATGTTAGGGACTATGTCTTTAAATTTGGCCTGGTGCATTTCATTGAGTACAGAGTACAAAATCTTGCAAAATATTCTTGGCTAGAGGTTGGAAACCTTTAGATTTAATGAGATTTATATTAAGAACCTAGGCCAGTTGTTGAAATGACAGTAGATGATGCCTGAGTATAGGTCTATAGAAATGTCATCATATTTGTCGGTGCAAATTTTAAAGAAATTTGGGGGTCAAATTTACTTTGGGGGTCAGTATAACTGGTGGTGAGATTGAGTTCTGAGAAAGCAGTGTCTGTGTTATACTTTCTATTGTTCTCAGGGCTCCAAATATAGGAGAAAACTTTATTAAATGCTGTTTTTAGGAGATGGGAGCTTTAAAGATAAAGATGAACTGCTCACTCTCACTGTGAAATGTTACTTGTACTCTAAAATAATTGGAAGTAACTATTATTTTTTTTGAGAGTAACTTCAGATCTTGAATCAAGAATGTCATGTATGTATTTTAAATTATCTATTACTATATAGTAAGTTGAGGAGACTATATTAGCACTGACTTGTCATTCATTTTAGCTCTCAAAATGACAGCTTTCACTTGAACAACTTATAAGCATTGTTATTCTGCCTACCCCCACCATTATGAACACATTAAAATGCAAGATCGAAATATTGGTATCAGTTGAAAAAGCCGCCAGGTCTTTACAAATAAACTATCTTTTATGATAAAGTCAGAATTTATTCTTTGGAGCAAAACAATGTCAGGTATATATTCCTAATTTGGTCTGATTTCACTGTTTTCTAGAGGCTCGAGGAAGGTTAGAAAGGAAGTTATGGGATTAAAAAAATATTTAATCTAAGTTGTAAAGGAGCTTGGAACCACACCACGAGCATCATAATTAACTTTAATAATTATAAATGTAAATGCAGACAAGCCACAAGGTTTTAATGGTGTGCCACATGCTTCTGCTAATTATTTTAGAGTTTGGACACATTCAGTGCCAGCTAATTATAAACCCTGCTATGGAAATCATCTGTTTATATTAGACTTATTGATCTCTAGTGTTTAAGCAATATGAAAAGGGAAATCTACAATGCTGGACCATCTGCTTTGTATTCCTAATTGCTTTTAAGGAATCAAATATATAAATAGTCAGCTTTTTATATATTGGGCTTCAAACTCTTTCAAGAAACATATTGTGCAAACCCAAGTGAATAAAAAAAGAAAAGCCTATTTAGAATGTTGTTTCCTGGCTCCTTTCAAGGACCCTCAACTCCCATGCCCACAAAATGCCCTCCTCTGACCTTTTTGCAAAATTTTCAAAGCACCTTCATTTTTCCCATATCTCACAGACTGGTCAAGGTAGTGGAGACGTCAGATGGTCACCCTATTTTAATTATATCTTTTCTTTTTCTTCCTCAGAAGGAGCCCTCTTTCCAGTCTGTCCCCACCTCCTTATGGTCTTGAATATTTATTGCCATTTCACACTATGAGAAGATGGCAAGGAACAAATAAATGCCCAGGTGAATTGTTCTGTCTTGCAGGAGATATTTAACTTTATGGTAAATTAAATCTACTGGCATGTAGAGTTAATGCTGGTTAGTAAGACCCAACAGCATTACTTCTCATCACTAACATGCCTAGAGGTCAAGTCTGCTCTTAGGTGAGTTCTGTGATTCTTCATGGAAGTTGTTTTTTTTTTTTTTTTTTTTTTTAAGATTTTATTTATTTGACAGAGAGAGGTCACAAGTAGGCAGAGAGGCAGGCAGAGAGAGGAGGAAGCAGAGAGCCCGATGTGGGGGCTCGATCCCAGGACCGTGGGATTATGACCTGAGCTTAAGGCAGAGGCTTTAACCCACAGAGCCACCCAGGCGCCCCGGAAGTTGGGTTTTAAATGAAAAGAATTGACTTCTCAGAACAGAAGTGTTTGCTTCATCCATCATTGCCTGGATGGTTATTATTTTAGAGTGTGCCAATAACTGGCTTAAAAAAGATCTACATATTGGAAAAGCCTTCTAAAAAAATCCTTATTTGTCCCTTTGAGACACTCCTATTAAATCATAAAATTATTGGCTTAAAATAGTTCCTCCTATTGATTACTCCTATTAAACTAGTAGTTCCTGTTCCTAGTGTTCTACCACTCACATATCCCACCAACACTAGCAACTTGAGGTTAATAATGAATACATATTATGTATGTGTTATATGATTGCATGTAATAATTTCTATATAATTTCCTTCGGTCTGGGGCCCTTTATTAGCCTTTGTTAACAATATAAAGTTAAGATTAATTTGTAATTTCATAGCAACATTTTATGATGTAAGTCTGAAATGAAGTTTTTAGCTTTTTAAGCACATTTTTCTTTTAGTCATATAAAAGTTATGAATTTTGTACTAAGGGATTAACAGAAGAAAAATATGTGACTTTCCATTACTGATGGTAGCAGACACTTCGAAATTATACAATGTATACATATATACAGACACATGTGTATCCTTAGGTTTGTTAATATAACTAATTATGTTAGAATGGTTGTGACTTTTCTGTGGCAAATTCTGTCAGAAATCTGCTCCTCTGAGATCTTTTATCTGCCTCTCACAAAGGCCCTGCTCATTCTTCTTTTTTCTGTAGTTTCCAATGGATGTTCTCTTACCTACCACTTAGGCCTTGTACTGTGGGCTGCTGGTGTCTCTGAGTTTTAATCTCGGCACACGTATAATTGTAGGGCAGGACGTCTGCATAATCTAAGTTCATTCTAATCAGAGCTACAGGTTTCCTTCAGCTTTGCCGTGAAAAGAGAATATTCAAAGTCAGAAAGAAATTAGGAGCTTTGTTAAAAGGTGCTTTAAACAGCTCATGTTCCCCACGCCCTCAAAGAAAGTTACAAATCAAGAGAGCACAATTGGTAGCTACATTATCAAAGCCCTTCTGATAATGCTACCATTTAAATTGGATAATATTGTTTAATGGGCTTTTTAAAAGCAGCCATCCTTTGGATCTGACACTCCAGCATGATTATCTTCCATTCCCATTTAAGATTACAACAGTCCGGTGATAATTATAACATCCATTTCCATCTGGAGTTCAAGGAACTCATACATGTGAATATGGAGAGAGAGTTGAGCGGCTTCTGCTCGTAAGGTGGACACTAATTTGATATTTGTGACACCTGCCATTCTATTTTTCGTTTGGAGAGCCTGCGTGAAATGTCTTTTCCCCCTGGTCTTTTCTTGCTTACCAGCAGGTTGGGAGAGCTTCCTGTGATTTGGCTTCATGATATTGCTTTTATGGACACCAAACATAGAAACATGGAAAAGTTACTGTCACCCAGATCTTATTTTCTGTAAACGGAGATAACTGCAAAGATGCAGTTTGCCCATTTCTTACTGTTATTTAACAGAGCTTCAAATCTCTTAGCATTAAACTCACACATGTCCTAATTTCTCTCAATTTGTCCTGAAGAAGCAAACATGTTTAGTACTAGGTTTTTTGTTTGTTTGTTTGTTTGTTTGTTTTTTTAAAATCTAGGACCAAAGACAGTGCTTGATACATAATAGGGCTTTAAAATTTGTTAAAGTATTATTGAACAGATGAGTTTAACAAATATTTAGGTGATCATCAGAATGCTTATCTAGATCAGCTGTCAAAAAGTAAGAAACTATTGGGTTGAACCAGGTGAAAGTACATTTCTATAAGTAAAAAACAATTGAGCCTCAGCTACTTTGTATGGTTCAACTTAATGCTTTCTAATACAATGGTCTTCTCCCTCATGTCTTTTCTTGGCAAATGAGAATGGTTTTATGTTTTTTAAATGGAATTAAGCAATTCTTTGTAATACAGTGAGGAAAGCCAAAGTGGTAGGACAAAGCTGAACAATGTGACTTTTATTGATTAATTGTGTCTACTTTATTAGCCATAAAATGGGAAGTCTGGCATGTGGTAACACAAAGTTTCTACTTTGACGATTATTGACCAGTCTACTTTGCAGATTCTATTTTGTGTACTTTGTATGTATATTTGATATCAGAATCACTTTTTTTTTTTTTCTGGTCACATGGGATTTCTTTCCATAAGAAAAACCCATCTTGGGTGTTGGGTTGGGTTGTATTAGTCTGTTAAATCTACATCCTGTAGTATTACCTATACCTGTCCATCTTCTGGGTTGTTGGCAGTCTTCTTTTTGAGTTTATTGAAGAAATTTGCAGATTAATGGTGAGATCTATAACCTACCCTCGATACCAGACATTTGGAAAGAGGAATAAACCATGACATGATCTGCAGTAATGGTTGGAATTTCATGTGTCCTGTTCCTTAAATTTTTTTTTTTTTATATTTTGTTTATTTAACAGAGAGAGAGGGAACACAGGCAGGGGCAGTGGGAGAGGGAGAAGCAAGCTTCCATGAAGTAGTGAGCCTGATGTGGGGCTTGATCTGGGGACCCTGGGATCATGACCTGAGCCGAAGGCAGATGCTTAATGACTGAGCCACCCAGGTGCCCCTGTTCCTTGAATTTTATAGCTATCAATACAAGTGCTAATTCATAAAAGCCATTTTCAAAACATATTTAAAATTGTATTACATATTTTCTATCCTACCTTGGCTTTGAGATGGACTGATCATGCCTGGATTCTTGGAAATTTGGATTTACGAGGTTTTTGTCATATGTCTCCCCATGAACTCACACTTTGAATCTAGTGTGGCTCTCTCACACATTTTGTATTTTGGACAATAATTATCTAAATACCAATCACCTAAAAGGGGTTAAATATTATCAGAATATTAAATTTGAAATTCACTTTGTGCTCATTACATGTTTTTTCTTTATAAATTGTATATGCTGATCATCTCTTATTCTTTATTTCTGTAGTGAAATAATTTAAACTCTCAACTCCGATTAGCATTAATAATGTTACTAACTTCAGGCTTTTGGAATGAAAACCATTAGGGTGAAAATGGAAACTCAGTATATTTCCTTCAGTGAAGACTGAATCTCACTACAAGAATCCAGTCAACCCCTAGTGAGGCTGTGAAGTCCTCCAAACGTATAAAACATAGGATGAGATAATTGAATTTGGCCTCTGGGGTTCTAAGAAGACCACAGTCTGGGGATGCAAGGTGTCCTCAGAGGATCAGGACAAGATTGCCACTCATACAATTCATATAATACTGTTTTTCAAGCCCTTTCCAAACTTTCACATTAGAATCCCAGAAACAGCACTCTTTGGGTAGAGAACACACACATACATCCCTCCTTTATTTGTTTTTACATTAGGTACAATAAGAATGGGATGGTTGTGCCATTTTACATTATTTCTTTTATATTACAATGGGAGCTCCCTCACTAAATTTTGAGTTTCTGGCAAATATTGTGCAATAGCCAAGATATTAAACTCGCCTAGGTTAAGAGGGAGTTGGACTGACTCCCCTTTCCCAACTGTAGTGGGGCTTGAGAGGAGCTGTAATTGGGGTTCATGAGATGAAATCAGGCAATCCCTGTTAACATTTGGTTCATTGCAGAAGTCTTTGGGGTGGGGGGAGGACAAATAGGAATATTTTAGAGTTGGAAAATGAACGTCAGAAACTAAACTTTCATCTTCTTTGATTACATGATGGAAAGGGTTAAAATCTTCTATGTAGATCACTGAAGTTTTATTATATAAGATGACCTTAGGAACTGTCATCTCCCTTGAATTTATACAAAGAATTCAAAGTAAAGGTTTTCTAGGTTACACTTCTTTTTTCAACCCTTTGTCCTGTCAGCTCAGTCCTTGATATCTTCATCTGCCGACATGCCCAGATGTGCAGTGAATGTTGATTGGAGCTGGCCCCTCAACCCCTCCCTGCTGGTGTCATTAAAACCAGGGAGGCAGCGGCTCCCCTGGCATCTTTGGCACGGCTTGGCTTTACACTGCGGACTAAATTATTGATGAAGAGCACTTCTGTCGCAGTGTGTTTTACCCACCTTTAAATGAAACAGTGAGGATTGAGCTGTCACTGCCTCCTCACTCCCTGCAACTTCTACATGACATTTATGATGTGGTTCAGATTGCACCGAAGCAATTAATTTCCAGTGGAGTCCGCACTAAGAATGACGCTCCCTGACAATTACCGAGGGCTGGTTTCTCAATGAGCATACGACACACTCATCAATACTGTACACAAAAGGAAAACATCACAATTTATGTAAAAGGGTCTTTGGGATTTGTGATCCTTTCCTCCTCCTCAGAGGGAGTTCTGGATTCCAGGACTTTGTTTTCGTATTGTGCATTTGTTCCTTCTCTGCGTTTTTTCTGAAAGGATCGGTGGACTTACCTTCTTCGCACACATTTTACAGATGCCTGCCAATATTTCCCTAAGATTTCGTTGGCTACATTATATATTTATTCTACATGAAGCTTTTGTCTGCTTGATTTTGCCAGTAAAATATTATTCGATATTTGCATTCAGTTGCTCAAATAATTCTGTTACCCTGATACGTTTTCCGATTCCTCTCATGAATGGGATAAGCAGCATATGTATGCATACATGTGTGTGTCTGCATCTGTATATGTATACTTAAGTATGTCTATGCATATGTGTGTTGTGTGTGTATATATGTTTATATGCATATTTTTCAGAGAATCCAATATTTCAAAGCATATGAAATTTAGTATTTGATCAGTTATTATGAAATATTTTTCTTACCTTTTTCCTTTTAAGCATTTTTAAAAACTTAATTCAGATTAGCATGGGGGCAAAGACAGGATTCATTATATAATATTTTAAAAGACATGCAGTTTTAGCATGTTTGAGAATAATGGGATAACATCAATCTACTCTATTCATATCATTTAAAAATTCTTAAAATTATTTCATGGGATAGATTTAAAGATATTTGTGGTTAGCCTGTCTATTCTTCTGAAGGTTTGAATAGAAATTATTCTCTTAAAATATATTTTCCCTGGCTTCCTGTTGGCAATATTAATTTTTGTAGTCAACTTTTTCCTCATAGGTAGACTTCTGTTTGGTCCACACCATCTCATACTCAGCAAGAGTGTATTGTGAATTAAAGAGTTTGTCATTTTTTATTGAGTTCTCATTTAAATACCTGTGCTTCAGAGCCGGGGGTTAAAACTTTAACAGGCGGGGTGCCTGGGTGGCTTAGTGGGTTAAGCCTCTGCCTTGGGCCCAGGTCATGATCCCAGGGTCCTGGGATGGAGCCCCACATCGGGTTCTCTGCTCAGCAGGAAGCCTGCTTCCTCCTCTCTCTCTGCCTGCCTCTCTGCCTATTTGTGATCTCTGTCTGTCAAATAAATAAATAAAATCTTAAAAAAGAAAAAAACTTTAACAGGCAAAGTGGAGTCATTCTCTGTGACGGTGCTTCGGGAAGCAGCTGCATCCATCTCTATTGCAAAGCTCCATTTGGCTAGATGTTAAGGAGTGGGGACTTCCAGGGGTAAACTTTAGCCAAGATCCGGGAAATAGTGTGTGTACTAGGAGATTGCAGCTTGACAAGTCATATATTGTGTCATTCAGATAATCAAGGACACCAAGAAGCAACACTATCACTTTAGTGAAAATCTAACTGTGGGTCAAAAGGTCTTTCATGTGCCATTAGTCACCCTCACTGTAGCCTCTGCCCTCAGTGCATACTTGCTTCCAACATTCTTCTACTGGGGTGGGCCAAAGGATGAGAGAGTACTTACCCTATTTGTCTCACTCAAATTCACTGTTTTTAGCCCTGTTGAAATCAAGATACATGGAAGATGAAGTATCTCTCCCTAGAATTCAGAATTTGAAGAATTTCAAAATTCTTCTTTAAGGCTATTTATTATACCAAATCACTTTTTCTGTATTTCAAGAGATGACGGTTCAACAAGATCAATTTCAGGAAAGAAATCCATCTTAGTGTTACCTGCTCTTCCCTCAAATAATATGTACATTTTGAATGAAGAAAAATATAGTCTATTTTTGGCCCACCATTTGGTCCAAAGTGATGCATTTCCAAAAAAAGAAAATAAAGGAGAAGAAAAAAAAAGAATAAAGAAAATGAAGAAAGGAAGGGAAGAAGGAGGGAGGAAGGAAGGAATCTCTCATTGCTTTTGTTCACAATGTTTTGGGCACACTTGTGCATGCACTCATACACAAACACACACAAATAAGTTGATCATGGCAATGCTATTTGGAGATATTTTTTAGTAAACCATGCCCCATTTGACCTGAGATATATGATATCTTTGAGATATCAGATAAGAAAATTTTAATTATGATATATCTGAAAAATAATAATGATGATACTTTTTTTTAGAGAGAGAGCATGCATGTGTGGGAGCATGTTTGAGCAGGGGCAAAGGGAGAGGCAGAGGGAGATGGTGAGAGTCTTAAGCAGGCTGCACACCCAGGGCAAAGTTGCATGTGGGAATGATCCCATGACCCTGACCTGAGCTGAAATCAAGAGTCTGTCACTTATCCAACTGAGACACACAAACACCCCAAAAATATACATGTTTGAGTACTTCCTTTACTTACCAGCCACCATGCAACAACATTATTTTCTTGACTCTGCACAACAGCTTTCTGAGGCACTCGTATCATTGTTAATTGATAGGTGAAGAAAGCAGGCCTTAGAGAGTTTGCTTGGTTTCTTCAAGGCCCCATAGCCAGTTGGTAACAAAGTCAGAACTCAATCTTAGGTCTTTCTAACATCAAAGCCCAACTTCTTACTGGTCTATTATATTATATTTTTTGGTGTGTATACTTTATTCTTTGTTTTGTATGAGTCTTAATTTCTGAGGTTATTTTTACTTGTGCAGAAAAAAAAAAAAAACTGTTGAGCTAGTTTAGCCATGGATTTATTTTTTAAAAATTTAAAAATGTTTATTTATTTATTTATTTTGGTCTTCATTGGAATCTAGAATCTGGGGCTCATTCTTTGCCTTTTCCATATAATACAGATAGTGGTAACCATTCACCTACTACTAATGGATAGAAGAAAACGTGATCAACGACACTTGTAAAACTGCACAGTTTATGCTTCAGAGTGTTTGTTAGAGATTTTTTTTAATGTGGAGAGACATAAAATAAAGTGGTAAGCTTAGATTATGTGATTAGTTATATAAATAATTTATACTAGAATTCTACCATTATTTAGTACTCAGCTAATTTAAAAATTATTTGTTTTACTCTACAGCCCCAATAAATCATAAACCTATAAGACTTTCCTTTTTCATTTAATAATTGCTTCTTCTACCCACATTGTATCTCTTTGGCTCACTTATTCTGAGTGCTTGAGTCAGGTAACTGAGATTTTCTAAAATAATGTTCCTGAGGTCTTCCAGAATGAATTTGAGACAACTGGTAAATCACCTTTAAGCTGTTTTGTTTCTCATTGACCCATAACTATAGAGTTGTGAATGGAATATTTTCTCATTGGATTGAAGTTGTTAATGAAGAATAAGTAAATGCATTTACTTGTTACAGGATGAATACCTGGTTATATTTTTTAGAAATATAACATGATCTGGGAAAATAAAACCTTTTTAGATAAAACAGTATGACAGTAGAAAGTAGAAAGGGATGGAATATGATCTAAAGACCCGAGTTCATATCAAAGATGCTCTACTTACTTGCTCTATAATCTGAGCAAATCACTTAGCATCTGAAATTGTTTTACCATCTATAAAATGAGGATAATTTCACCTGACATTACCACTTCTCAGGTTATTAGAGTTTCGGTAGCCAAGATATGGAAACAACTTAAATACACATTGATGGATGAATAGATAAAAATATGTGAGATATATACAACTTAGATATATCTATCTTTCTATCTAGATACACACACAACAGAATATGATTTAGCCATGAAAACAAGTGAAATCTTGCCATTTGTGACAACATGGTGTTATGCTAAAAAAAAGAAGTCAGACAGAGAAAGACAAGTACTGTATGATTTCTCTTATCCGTGGAACCAAAAAAAAAAAAAAAAACTAAAAACAAACAAAGCAAAAGTCCCACTAAACTCTAAGCTTGTAGATAGAGTACAGATTTGTGTATAGCAACAGAGGTGGGAGATGGGAATTGGGATACATGAGTATAGGGGGTCTAGACTGAAAAAGAGAAGCCAATACTTTATATTAAATTAGAGACATTGAATTGGAATCTAAACTTATGGAGTTCAGAGAAACTTTTGCAAGCTAATTTCCAACAGTAATAAAAACTAAAGCATCTAAGCTGAAATATCCCTTTTGCTATATATAAGAATAAAAATAAAAGTATATTAACCCATATCAGTACAGCTATAATTGAAGGAAAGACAGTAATAGTAAGATGAGGAAAGATGTCAGATAATCTTAGTTCTAGTATATCTAATGCTTTCATTGTATGTTTCAACATTTTCAAATGATTTAACTTCATTTATCTTTAATTTCCTTGGGGGGGAAAAAGGGAAATGATGTATTTAGAAAACATTTTCAATGGTAAACTGCTAGCCGAATATCAAGGCACCATTACCAGAAGTTTTCATATGTATTCTACATGATATATCCATCTAAATTATCAAATTCAAGAAAAGAAAGAGGGGGGTGTAACAGAATTGTGTTTAGCATCATAACAGAAAGTTCAAATTACCTTGACTCAAGCAAAATAGCTTTTATAGAAAATAGCATTATATAAATGCTAGCAAACAAAATAGCATTTATATAAAATAGCATTTTTATTTATATAACAGCAGAGGTTGTAGTCTAGGGTAGATAAGGTGTTTCTATCTTGTCTTCTGGGGTCTGGTCTCTTTCCATCTTTCTGCTCTGCCTTCCTTACCTTGTAGCCTCAATTCTCTGTATCACCATATAGCCTAAAATTGACTATAAGAGGTCTAGTCATTGTACCTGTATTCAAGGAAGGGAGTATGGGGAAGAGTTGGGAAGGGCTGAAAGGACCAAAGAAGAGGACCAGGGGAAGGTCAAAAAGAGCCCTTTATAAAGAATTTTCTCAGAGTGCCACCCCATGATTGCTACCTATAATTCATTACGAGACTGGAGAATGTTTTCTTCTAGTTGGTAGATTCCTGGAGTTCTCTTGGTGAATGAGGAGATCATGGATATTTGTAGGCAACCAGTGACCTATGCTATGGGACTATATGTGATTTGGATGATCTCCATGGTAGGCCATGTGAAGGGTCTACAGTTCAAGGTCTATGACTATTTGATATAATGGTGGTGATTTTTAAAATTTTTGTCTATAACATTTCCAACCTTGATTTTTTTAAGCAACTAATTCAGTAATGATGAT
This sequence comes from Mustela nigripes, assembly GCF_022355385.1. Classification (NCBI taxonomy): domain Eukaryota; kingdom Metazoa; phylum Chordata; class Mammalia; order Carnivora; family Mustelidae; genus Mustela; species Mustela nigripes. The sequence continues at coordinate 64,404,091 of NC_081563.1, forward strand.
TGTAAAAATTACCATTTATAATTTTACTGAGCATACTATGTTTAGAAAAATTATATTTTTATTATGCTGTCTTGGTGGCATTATGGTCACATCTGAGGGTAACAAATGTGCATTATGAAATAAGAATCACTCCCTCTTTAGTTTTCCAGGAAATGATGTTAATTTTTTAAGAACCAATTTTAGCATGGAATATTTGGGTAATTCCAGATTTTTCCAGCTTTTGAGGAGACATATTGTTGCTATTAGCCTGACCTGAGCTTACTTGCTCAAAGTGATTTCAGAAACCTTTAGAAACTCCATTAAATAAAATGAGTAAATCCTGATGAGTTAATATACATAAAACACTTAGAATGGTTCTTAGCATAAAAGTAACTTCTCCATAGAAGTAGCTTTATGTTGCATTATTTTTGGTGTTAAAATGACATTTATTAATAAATATACTGATGCATTTTTAAAAAGAGAGGGTTAAAAAAAGATGGATGGATATACTTTCTCCTTCTAGGCCTTATAGGACAAAACATATTGACCGATCTAAACCTTGTTTAATAATAAAGTTTCTCTAAAAGGAACATTCAATACATTTCTCTCTGTACCATTCTCCAAATTTAACAAATCCAGTATTCAGTCTGCTTACTAGATAGAGCTATAATTATGTGATATTTAGAGTGTAATTCTTTAAGCATGTATAATGGATATTGCTATGCTTTTTGCTTGCCCAACATGTGAAGTTCTGACCTACATGGGTTGAATTACTCTTATGTGCTTTGACAGGCAGAATCATACTTCCCAGTAAAGAGACTGTAAGGTCAGTGTCTCTTCATCCTCAGTGAGTGAAGAGCCATTGACTGGATGCCCCATCCTGGAATTTCAAATCAAGGGGATGAAATAAAGATGCTGGGCCTACTAGAGGACTACAGTGCTGGAGTAGAGTGAAGTCAAGTTCAGACCACCCCTGTGGTATGACATGGTAGGGTTCTCTGCTGCTTACCCACCTACCTCCTATAGTTCGCAAGTACCTTCCCAGCTAATTCTTCAGTTGGCACATCAATTGCATAAGGCCCTATATATCCTTCCAATAATTTATTTTCTGTTTACGTTAGTCAAATCTGACTTCTGTTACTTGCAACTGAGAACCTTGATGAGTTGATCATACACCAAAAAATTAAGAAAAAGAAATGCAAAAAATATATAAAACGTGAGAAATGAGAGCTACTTTTTGAGTAGAGATTGTAATTCAGTGAGATGAGGAAACATTAGAAGTAATAATATTGCATTAGTTTTCCTTATCTTTTTCTGATTACATTTTTTGAAAATATGAATGGGACCCATAGCTTGGAAGCCCCTTTTCACTGAATTGCTTGGCATATTCATTAAAAGTGTCATTTTCTCCCATGAACTCAAGCAAACCTAAAAGATATATACCTACTTGTTTTATAAGTATTAGTGAAAAAAGTGCCAAATAAACATCTCTCAATTCTACTGGTAATGTGGCTAATGTTCATAATATAGTTGTATCTTTTCTTATGGGAAAGAGAAATGAGCTTTAGATCTGAATGTCGAAGCTTCTATTAATGACAGATTTTTCTGGTCAGAATGGAAGCAAGTATTTCCTTTGTCATCCTGACTGATTTTTCACTTTCGCTGCCATTCCATAGGACAGCCAGGAGAGATTGCTATAGAACTAATTAACCTCTGATAGACAGATTGAACCAAATACCAGAAGAATTCAGAGAATTTTTTATTAGCTCTTAGAAAACATAACCAAAGTCTAGAAACATGTGGATAGCATTATTGTATTAACAAATACATAAGGAAATTTTCTTGCTTATTTGAGCCAAATTAGTTTATTTAAGAGAATCTGTTGCACTCTTTTCCAGACTATAACGCAGATATTTGATGTGTTGGTACGTGCAGAGGTATGTGTGAAATATTTCCTGTGAAGGAAGCACTTTGCTTTCATAGACATCTATTGTCTCCGAGTAAGCTACCACAGGGGAGAAATAAGGGTCATATGTCATGTATGCATAGCCAAAGTATAGAAGATTTATGACTTAGTGGATATGTAGATATAGTAGTGTTCTTGACCAACTTGGTAAGCTGTCCTTGAGTATGTCTGAGGTTTCACATTAAAAACAAAAACAAAAACAAAAACAAAAAACAACTTCAAAGAGAGAAAGAGGCAAACAATTAAATACATGCTGTCAATAATGGGGTAGCATTCTCTGAATTCACAAACATAATGACTCTTCATCCTATTCTCTTGGGAGAGTGGGGTGAGAATTTCCATATTTTGCTTTCTAGGCACTTTCAAAGCCATTTACTGCTACAATTCATGCACCATTGGATTAGGGACTTATGTCTCTAATATCAGTCAGATCCTATATGGTGGACTTGCTGATTTAAAGAAAAGAAAAAAATAAATGAAAAAAAAAAAGAACTTAGGGTCTCATTTGAGGTGAATCTTTGTACTTCGAAGTGCAGAATGGTAGGACAGAACACCTATTTGCCTCATTCTTTATCAGCGAGATAAATAATATATCTTACACTGATTGGCTGACTTGTGCTTATTATAATTCAGGCTTCCTTATGGCTTTATGTTGTTCTCAGGTCTCCCTGATTAGGAACGAGCTAAAGATGTTTTAAGATTTTACATAAAGGTGCTTGATCCTGAAGAGCTAATAGGTGATGTTAGAAGAATATTTTGCTAGGGAATGACCGCTGCAGGATTTTCTGGCAAAATATCTGTTTTTCTTACAGAGGTTGACCACATTTTGCTACCAGTACCTACTATGTAGTAGCTTTATTTCCTAGCACTAGCATTCTGCTCATTATGGTGCCTGTAGTATGAAAATCCTACAGTAGTATTTTTCCCTTCTTACTTCTCATGATCTTTTGTTAGGGCTCACATTCCAGATAGTTCTGCTGCTTTTATTCTTTGTGGACTTTTTACAGCCCTTGTAGCTTCTCCCTCTCACTCAAGCCATTATCTAACTCTCAGGTCCAAAGAGTACATTTTCTGAAGTGTGCATTGACTTCCAAACTGCTCTATACTACCCTTAGATTGCTATTCTTGGAGACTGTCCATTTTCCAAACTTGAAGAATTCTTGGCAGCATCGGCAACAAAACTGAAAACTGTTGGAGTCATTCCTGGTTCTCCCTCCTAACCCTCACATCCAATCATTTGCTTTATCCTTTCCCTTTCACCTTCCAATGCCTCATACATCCTACTGAGGCTTTCCATCCAGACATTGTTTCCATTTATGTTCCCATTTATTTGTTTGGATTACTGCATCAGGCTGTTAACTGAATTCTCCATTAACTTTTTCTACCAACTCCAAAGCATATCACCCTTAGATTGAGCTTCTTAAAACATAGATTTGCATCTACTGACTCATCGATGGAAACCCCATTTGTTACAGCCCCAGATGCCCCGGGCTTACCTCCCAACTCCTCCCCTCCTGCCTCTACCTTTGAGCCTAATTGGGATACTTGATTTTCTCTGAACATTTTCTATGACTTTCCACCTCCAGCCTTTATCCATGTTGTTGCCTCATCCGTGGGGTTCTTTTTCTTCTTTGTTCTTCTTAAAAGTTTTATAAGGAGGCCAATTCCATGTAAATTGTCTTCCCTGTCATGAAGATTTCTTGATGGCCATACCTGGAGGCCACCTTTACCATCTTCTTTGAATTCCCGTGAATTTTTTACTGACAATCTGTGCCATCTATGCTGCTTCAGGGGAATTTGTATACTTGTCACCCTCCCTTCTCTCTTGGAAATTCTCCTAAGGAAAGAACGCCTCGTTCTTGTGTTTGTCTCTTCTACATTTTCTAACTTGATGAATTTCATATGGTAGGAGCTCAGATATTCGTTAAAGAGAATTCTTGACGATCTAAGGGAAAAAAAAGAACATTCTTTTTAAGTCACTTGACCTAATATTAACATAAAGCTCTGTGAGTGCTTTGTTTATTTTATGAGAATAGATTTTTCCATAAGGTCCCATCAGGCAGAAGTATATGAAATGAAACAAAAATATTAGACAAAAGAGACTATTGTGGATTCAGTTTATATTACCTAAGTATACCCTGAGATTATCTCTATTTGTAACCCACAAACCAGAATATATCATGGTCTTATACTCATTTTGATCATTTTGATAGTAGAGACTTTGTTATGGGACTGTGTAAATTAAAAATGTTCTCTCACATACCACACACATTTTCCTCCTGTCTTTTGGAGGAAGAGTTGTTCCTGTGTCTTTCCACGATTAATGCCACAATCTGTGCATTTTTTTTTTTTTAAACCTCATCCTTTCTGTCTGTTCTGAGACTTACACCACAAAGTATTTCTTCTTTCACAAGTCTTTAAATTCTCCCCATTTCCACTAACTGCTTCCTTTCAGCCAAAAAATGTGCTCAAGTATTCGCTTACTTCAACCACAGTTTTTCCTAGCTACTATAATACGTTCTTTTTTCCCAGCACCACCAAACTCCCTGCAAACAAAGTTGATTCTGGGTTTTTTCATTTCTCTGCTCTGCATCTGTTCACTGTGGTTGGGTTCTACATTACCTCCCTACTGATACTGCTTTTGGAAAGATACCTCACTTTTGATATCTAGGCATCTCTTTTTCAGTTACAACTTAAATACTTGGTGTTATTTTGAGAAAATCAAACACATCTTTCTTGAAACTCTTCTTCTTTCTGGAATACTACTTTCTTGTGATCTTTTTCCTGCTTTTTTTTTTCCATATATTTATGCAGGACTATCTAGATACATTGTTTTAGTCACAACAGGGATACAAAGGCATTGCCTATCATTGATCATAGTCTTAAGATCTAGTCTTGGTGGGTTGACAAGCTATATACCACGTATAAAAATTATATAATAAAATTTTACAGTTCAGAATAATTCTCATTTAAAGTGGATGTAATGTTTTGGCTATTATATAAATGTCTTAACTGTATAACTTTATTCAGAGGTTTCTACTTCAAATTTGTGTTTCTTAAAATAATGAGTTGAATTTTTTAAAAAAGTTCCCCAAACATAGTGTTCTTGTAAATATTTTCAACATTTCTCCAGTAGCTCCATATAATCAGACTCTTCAGCAATATCAGAACTCTCCATATTCTTGTGACATGCCTAGTCACCTTGGGCTGCTTACCGTTTCCTAAATATTTTGCCCCTTGCCCTTACACTGTATTATCATCATTGCTGTGGAAGCCATTCTCTAACATGGCCCCAACGATCCCTTCTTCCTGGTATTCATACCGATGTGTAATCTCCTCACTTCAGCGTGGGTTGGATTTAGTGACTTGATGATAATAAATAGAAAATGGCAGAAGTAATATAATGTCGATTATGAGATTAGGTTATGAAGCTCGATTTTCTGCTTTGGGTGTACTTGCTTTCTGTCATTTTCTCTCTGTCTCTCTGGGTTTCTCACCCTGCAGAAGCCAGTTTCCTTGTTATACAGTATTCCTGTGGAAAAGCCCACATAGCAAGGGACTGAGACTGGCCAATAATCAGGCGAGTGGAAGTGTAAGTCTTCAGAGAGACTACAGCTCCAGCCAATAGCTCGATTTCAATTTCGTGAGGTACCTTAAGTCAGAGATTCTAAACAGTACTGCACTCAGATTCCTAATCCACAGAAACTGTGAGATTGTAAATACAAGTTGTTTGTTGCTTTAAGCCTTTAGATTCTGGGATAATTTGTTACACAGCAATAGATAACTACTGCATCTGCTTAAAACAACCTTCTGTTCTTTTCAGTAATATACCCGGTTATAATACTACGTACTCTGTCCCTGCTGAAAATGTGTCCTTCTTCATTGTACACCTATAATATTTAGCAGATGGCTTTCGTTTTTACTTAATGCACCTTTTTCCTTATTTATATCCCTGAGAAGATAAATACCCTTAATGGTAGCCACTGTTTCATATACATTCCCATAGCTTCTACAAAACTCAGCACAGTTTTCTGAATATTGTAGGAGTTTAATGACTCTCTGTTGAGTAAATAAAACAAGGCTGTGCTTGATTAATCATCAAAATAAGTGTACAGGGCAATAGTTATTATAGGATAAAGGATAATCACTTCCGAATTTCTAGTAAAGGCTTTTGAAAATTGGTAGGCAGAGAGGAATGTTAAGTTCAGACTGGATTTATGAAATTGCACAGATACTGGAAGTCACAGAAGATGTTGTGAAACAAGTTAACAACTGGTTGGTGGGCAAAAAGAATTTGGATGAGTATAGCTGAGCAGCGGGCCCCTACCATGTTCTGCTGGATGTTTTGGTTTTAGACACAATGGTTTTTACTTCTTATGATCTCTATAAGTATTTCCTATAATCTTTAGGCAGACACACAGGTGTAGCCCAGTAGTACCGAACATAGCACATAGTATCTGTTTACTAAACATTTTATTGGACTTGAAATGTAAGCTGAGGAATGATTTTTCAGGTTTTAAGGGGTAAGCTTTGAACTTTATAAGCAATTGAAAGTCCTGAAGGCATCTGAGCAAGAATATAGCAATGTGTAAGTGGTTTAGTTACATTATTCAGATGACAATATGCATAAGTAGATACAGGGATTCTGATGAGTGAGAATAATTAAGAAGCAACTAGTTGAGTCATGATCTTATAAACTGAATAGGTCTTCATGTCTGGCATCTTATTTCTAAGATCTGAGTAAAACTTTTAAACAACAGACTCTCTTGAGATGTATCATTAAAATATAGAATTAAAAATTGTTTTGTCTTCAAAACTACAACTAAACTTTTTTGTGTAGGTCTAAGGGAAAAGCTGCATTATTTCTACACTTTTATTTTTAGAAAAGGGATGATAAATTGATGAATTCCAATTTCTCTATTGTTGGTCAATAAGTTTTCAGAATTTGCACTTACAATAGGAAATATGTATGTGAAATAAGCTAAAATCTGACTCTATACATATGCCCTACTGATAAGTCTTCTGAAAACTCATAGTATCATCAAGACTTTTAAAAGCTCCTAGAGTGGAGGGATTCGTTAGAAGCAATATTTTATTGAGATTCTGCAAGAAACAAGGCAGAACTCTTCTAAATGGTCACAGTCTATGACTTTCTGGAATTTTCTATCTAGTAGGAAAGCACTGGGAAAAGCCATTTGGATTTATCTACTTCTTGGTCTCAATAGCCCATAACACGGGGACAAAATTTAATTGCCAGCTGCATCACTTCTAATATTTTACTGATGTTTCAAAAAATGGGGAAAATGAAAAAGATGAATATACAGGCAAAAGATGAGAGTGAGGAGTGAATAAAAGAACTAGGGAGAAAAAAAATGAAATTAGAACGAGGTGCCTACAGCACTGGAGGAAAGAGGAGCATAGGTAAGGCTGAAGTGTGACAGTGATAGGGATCAATGTGGAGTCAAGGGCAAGAGCAGAAAAAAGAGTAGAAAATAGAACCAGTGGAAAAAATTAACCAGGCAGGAGGAAAAATAAATTGATCTATGATAAAAGAAGGAAATGAAAGTAGAAGGTGAAAGGAGAAAAGAAAAGAATATACTTAGTGTTTAAATAGTACTTTTCATTTTCAGAAAGCTTTATAAATATTAACTAATTAACCCTCATTCCAGCCCTGGGCATAAGCATTATTATCATAGTTATTATTATTAATAACTGAATGTAAAAGGGGTCAGAAAGGGTTAGACACACAAAGCTTTAAATTTTGTACTTGTATTTTATTTCTCTGACATGAAAGCAGTAGCTGGAAGGAAAGTTTTGTTTCAAATTCCGGCAAGTCCATTATTGCTAGATGAGAACTGCATTATTTTGCTTCCCTCACCTTCATGACCTTAGGCCATAGCATCTAAAGATGTAGTCTGTGCATCTGGCTATCAGTAATTCTTCACCTGCAACTCATCCTTGATGGCGAGACCCAACAAAGAGCTTTCAATTCAGTTTCAGGAATTTTGATTGGCAGGATTATTATTAGTATGATTTCTAAGAACAATGTGTAACTTCTCCTAAATACAATTTAATTGCAACTTGGCAGTAGAAAGGAGTTGCACAGCTTATGGTGGCCAACAACACTCAGTGTGTTTGTGTTGGACCTTTCCCCCTTTCTTTGATCCCACTGACACGGGATGGGAACTCTGTACTTAGGAACCATTTTTAGTGTTCCAGCTTGCTAATCACACTCTTGCTTTTCTGGAGGGAAAATATTAGAAAACGGATTCAATAAATCTTTGCATGTACATAGTGGAATTCACTTTTTATTCTAGTTAGAATAAGCAAGCAATCACAAGGCTGTAATAATGTAAATTTTGCTTTCATTATGATCCTACCTCTGCAAGCTAATTACATTGCAGATACAAAGTCTGTCGACTTTCCTTCTTGAGAGTGATAAAGGAGACTGCTGGGTGAAATAGCCGCTACTCATGTTTATTTCCGGAAGAATCCAGTCTAGCTCAGAATCATCCTTGCTTTAAAAAGTGAATTTTAACATAAATTCAGGTAATAGTTTTTTTTAAAAAGTGACTAATTATGTGTATGTGAGGGGGGTGTGCGAATAAGGTATATGTTGGAGCTGAAAACTCTTTGACTCCTTGTAATCTAGTTTCCCCCAACTCCTGCTTTTTAAAGCCAAGTTAATTTTCTATAGATTATTTTTTTGTTTGTTTGTTTGTTTTGTTTTGTTTTGCCTTGGCGCACAATACTTACCACTCAGTTCCTAAAGTAACATTCCCTAATCCTCACATGGTATTCTTCAAAAACAGTTCTAATTTCAAATTCACAGGTAGAAAAAAAAAATTGTGTAATTTATTATGCTTAAGCGGCCATCTCTTCTGTGAGACACTAATCAGATGAATTTTTTATTTACTGAATTTGGAAGGTGAAGATGAACTATTAACCAATTGATCACTTAGTTAAGGTAAAATGTCTTTGTTTTCATGTGTCTTTAGGATCTTACAATTCTTTGAGACACTGTATAATTCTAAAATTACCAAAAAAATAGAAAACCTTCCACTTTCACTAATACATTTTCTTTTAGTCTAATATAATAAAACAAATACATCAAGGTTAACAAAATAAAACGTTGAATACAGCTTATGTACTTCCACAAAATTAATGAGACTGTTCTGGAGGTAATCTTCACTTGCAGCCGCATTCTGGCATGTGCAAACTTTATCAAGGAATTTTATTCATTTCAAAACCTAGGTATCTTGGCTTCCCAATGTGTGTGTTTTAGTTAACTTGGTTTCAGGATCATCACCTAGATAGTTTCATAGATTTCTTCAGAATCGTCATTGAAAATCAATGATTATACTCTAGAAAAATAATGATTTTTGAATCTGTAAAATTACTGTTTTCAGGATTTGATAAGAAAGCAAGATGACCCCCCTCTTCTCTTTTCTCTCCTAGGGCTCAGGAGTATGCGAGTGTGTGTTTGTGAGTGTAAGAGTGTAGCTTGCAAATACCTTTTCATGATTTCTTTATATTAATAGCATCACAAAATTACTATGATTTCAAAAAGACTTCCTTGTGTTCAATAACATTTCCTAAAATAATTTATTATGAAAAAAATGGTTTTGGAGATCCTACTCGATGCCTGTCACTTTTTTAAGAAACTCTATCCATAAGAATCAAAATTTTGTGAGTCTGTGTACACAGAGAATGTGCAATCTTCATGAAGTGTAAGCCAAAATATATGGAATGGTGTGAATGAAATTTGAAATATCCAAGTGCATGATACCCCATTCTAGAACTTCAGAGAAGAGAGGGATCCAGACAGATTGATGGAGTCTCAAATTGATGAATCTCACTTACAGAGTTACATACAAAATTTTAATTACATGATATTGTAATAAATTATGAAAATAGTGCTTTTTAGAGCAACACATGCATATAGAACCAGTAAATTGAACTGTTTCCTGTGTCATAAATAGTACACATTCTCCACATACATTTCTACCTGACAGAACAGGACATTTCCTTTCTATTCTGGTGCAGTAGTTAAGCAGTTTGTCTAACCAAACTGACTATATTTTGCTCAGGAAGCTGCTATGGGAGAAATCTGTCAGGTTCTACACATTCCAGACCTTTGCACAAAATACTTCTCTTTTCTTTCAAACTCATATGTAATGAGATGTGAATCAGAAAGTCTTTTTGGATTAAAAAACACTAAAGTTTAGAATCTCTGTAAAGGAAAAAACATACAAATATACGATGTTTGTATCATTATTAACTAATTCAAGGGTTTTAAAAAATATATTTCAAAATATTTTATGAAAATTTAAAGACTAACTTTAGGATTTATATTTGAATAAAAGCTTGAAAATAAGTTTTTTTCCTCAAGAGAGGAAAAGAGCAAGTATGTCATTCACGATGTTTTCCAAAAAATAATGGATGAAATAAAAATAATGAAGATTACTTCACCTCTACTTAGAAAACATTGTAAATATGGCCAAGAAGTCTGTCTTGACTTCCATTTAATTTACAAGAGTACAAATATACCATGACCTGTCATGGAAAACTAGGTGACACATTCTTTCTGTGACCATTTTTCCTAATCCCAAGTTGACCATTAAAGACAGAATAACAATGCTACATACAGTATGGGACAAACGATTTTGCTGGAATAAAAAGGTGAATTTACCACTGTTTGTTTAGTTTTGAGTAGCCATCCCCGGGAAAGAAGAAACTATTATAATGACATTTCTAGAATTAGGTCTTCTAAACTAGTATGAGAGACGGAACGATTTTTCTCTCCTGAAAAAATGTATAAGGTACTATTTCCCCTGGCAAAAATATGGAACCTTGAAATGCACTATTTTTTCCCAGCAAGCAACCAGGCTCCACGCACATCCATCATTATTCAGTTTCAAACTAAAAAGTCATATTCTGAATATCAATTCCTATAAACTATGTAGCTCTCAATTATGGAATCTGAAACTGCTGGTTCCATGATAAAGGAACATGCTGTTTTGAAAGACCACAATTTGGTTGCAAGTAATCAATATACTATTTGGAAAGAAACCTAGATGTGCAGTGTGATTTAGAAATGCTGAGAGGATTGCACCAAAGCCTTCTACACAAATCTTGTTAAGTCAGGTTGTTCTTTGTCAGTCTTCCTTGGGACTGTTTGTTCATTTTCAGAGAAACCAGAAAATTTTCTGAATAGATAAAATAACCCTCTTTTGGAATTTTTCAGGAAAGAAAAAGGGCAATAATTTGTAGTTAAATATATCTCTACTTTCCCCCACCCGCCCCCATGAAGCTTGCTGACATGGGTGTCCTGAAATGGAGAAAGTAAAATGAAGAATTTGAACTTCCCCTAGGCCAGAAACACCCAAGTGCTTGGAAGTAACTATAACATTTAACTGATTTCTTTAATCACAGGGAGAATGTCATGTTTACTGAGCATCCAGGTTGTTGTTCAAAGATGGATATGAAGTATACGTCATTTTAATAACCATACATTGTCCCTCTTTTAATTTTTATATCTGAGGATATGGAGAATCAGAAAATTAAGTACTATAGGTAATACAGGTTAAAACAACAACAACAACAACAACAGAGTCAGGATTTGAACCTGGTTCTTCATCATTTTATGGCCCATTTGGAGGGCATACCACTTGCTATGACACACAAAAGACAATGCTTCCAATGAGCTAACAATTTATTATATACTTTATGTACCCCCATTTTCTGAAGTTTGTTAAATCACCTGAGGAAGGGCATTATAAATGAGTTTCCTTCAATGTAAATTTTGCCAGAGTTTTGGCAAAGCCACGGAGGCAAGGTGACTTTAATGATATATTAGTTAATGTCGATTCAGATCTCTATGGTTGTTTTGTTTCTTTGTGATGCTTGGCTGATCTGGAAAGAATGTATATCATGTTGACTGAAGGAGACTGGATGACAAAAATAGGATGAAGAAAATGGGGACAGGTTGCAGAGAAAACAGAGAGGAAAGGAAATCCTCATCGGATGACCTTACAGAGAATTATCTAGGTTCCTCAGCAATATGAATGGAATGAAGAGAATCTGAAGAGAAACATTTTACCTGGGTTTTCCTTTTAATTAAATTAGGGCCATTTGAATAACTAGCTGAATAATGGGGGTCAGGCAAAAAAAGGGCAGCAACCTTATGAAACCTTTCCTCTTCATTGGTTTTTTAAAAAATCGTTTTGCAATTCTTATAGTGCACCACTTTGGAAGGAAGCAGAGCTACTTTGCACAATGTAAATTAGTCTCAGAAACTTCTCTTCATGTACACATTTTAAGGAAGACGAGTGTTTATCTTGGTCAAGACTAGTGGGACCACTGCTTTGGGGCGTGTTGCCCCAACCTTTCCCAACAGTGTGCCATGAGCTCCCCCAGCCTGTTCTGTCTACCTGTGGGACTTACTGAGAACTGCTACAAATCCTCAGCCAGGCTGCCAGGTCCACGCTCTTGGGTTGGAACGTAATATTCCTGAGTGAAATTTCTTTGGGGCGAATGGACTGGTGGAAGTACTGGTCACTGCTTCACGGTTTCTGCTTCAGACGTAGTCAAATGTCTTTGGGTGTGAGAGGAAGTTGGTCAGGCCTGAGGCAGCCTGCTGTGGGGTGTGCCACAAAATTTCCCTTCACCAAGTTTCTATTTACTCATTTCAAGTGTGCTGATACTTTTCAGGGAATGGAAATAGGTTTTCGGTGGAATTTGGTTGTGAGAACCGGGGAGTTTTGCTGGTCTGGGTTTCACATGTCTTTCAAGCAAGGCCGGGAAGGTAAAGCGAGCTGGAGGGGCTGAGAACTCTGTCTCCCGTGGAGTTGGAGTGCCCTCTGCTGCCCTCAAGAAGAAGGTGCATGTACAGAACGTCTCTTCTTGCCAGCACTTTCCTCTTGGTAGAGGAAAATCTCTAAAAGGCTGCCTTTGAAAACCAGATGCCCTCCGTCGATCACTGAGCATCTGGTTTCACTCAACTATGGGGGCTTTGGCTCTTTCAAGAAAATCTCATCGAGGCTGAGTATATGATGAAACCAGAGGTAGTTTTCCTTGGTCATGAAGTACGGTGTAAGCAATCGTCTCAGAATGATAAGTATTTGAGTTATTTTTTTATAAGCATAAGTGCCACCATGAAATATGTGTTTATTTTGTGTGTGGTTGATCAGTCTTTTCATGTACGTCTGGGAAACCTGAATAGTGTAATTCCAGATTTGGAGGTTCCTGTATATTTTCTTTTGAAATGTGTTTTTAAATTTAAAATCAATGTTGAGAAAAATGTTCTTTGTGGCAAATGCAAGTATTCTTTGAAAACATTTTTTACACTACTTTCTAATGTATTTTTACCATTCTGCAGTGAAATATCTTATTTTCATACAGTTTCATAACTTGTAAACCTTTTCTCATAATCTCATTTGATTAAATGAGATTTAATGACATGACATGATAACCATGAGTACTCTGTGATCTAGCCTACATAGTTCCCACTTTACAGACAGAAAATCAAGGCCAGCATCATACCTTCTCATACAGGTGGTGTCAGAGGTGAGAACTGTGTCAGTCATGCTGAGTTTGAGGGTAAGAATAGTAGTGAACAGTTATTTGAGCCCTACCTTGTCAGCTTGTCAGCCTCGTAAGTAAGTGATTTTCTTTATACACTGCTCATATATTCTTCATGTCAACTCACAAGGTAGGTAATATAATTGTTGTTTTATAGATATAGAAACAGAGGTCTTGAGAAGTTACTAATTACTAGTCAAATAGATAGTTAAGTGAAAAAGCTGGGTATCAAAACCACTCCATCTGATTCCAGTGGCCATGATGTGCAGACAAGATTTTGTATGTAGAGAAGTAAGACATAATCAGTCCCTGGCCTCAAGCAGTTTAGAGGGTTTCTGTGTGGAGGTGTGTGTGTATGTCTCTGTGGTAAAATATACATGAGATTTACCATTTTAACCATTTTTAGGAGCATAGTTCAAGGGTATTAAGTATGTTCATATTGTTGAGCAACCATCACTATGGTCCATCTCTGGAACTTTCTCATCTTCCCAAACTGAAACTCATTATCTAGTAAGCAGTAATACCCGTTTCTTCCTCCTTCCAGACCCTAGAAACCACCATTTTGTCTTCTGTCTCTATAAATTTAACTAGCCTAAGTACCTCATATGAGTGAAATGGTACAACATTTGTCCTTTTGTGTTTGGATTACTTCACTTCGCTTAATGTCTTTAAGGCTGAGTAATATTCCATTGTATGGCTATGCCACATTTTATTTATTTATTCATCCACTGATGGACATTTGGAATGTGTCCATCTTCTGGCTATTGTGAGTAGTGCTGCTATGAACATTGATGTAAAAATATCTGTTCAAGTTCTTATTTCAATTATTTTGGCTGAATCCCCAGAAGTGGGATTGCTGGATCATATATATGGTAATTCTATGTATATATTTTTAAGGAACCACTATACTGATTTTCACAGTGACTACATCATTTATATCCCCACAAGTAAATCACAAGGACTCTCATTTTTCCACATCCTGACAACAACTTCTTTTTGTTTTGTTTTGTTTTGTTCCATAGTAGCCATCTTAATGCATGTGAAATGGCATCTCATTGTGGTTTTGCTTTGCATTTCCCCAATGATTAGGAAGTTGAGCATCTTTCCCCATGCTTATTTGTCGTTTATGTATCTTCTTTTGGAAAAATGTCTATTCAAGTCCTTTAACTATTTCTTAATTGGGTTTTTATTGTTGTTGAGACGTAGGAGTTCTTTATTTTTTCTAGGTATTAATTCTTTATCAGATATATGCTTTGCAAATATTGTCTTGCATTCCGTGGGTTGTTCTTTTACTCTGTTGAAAGAGTTCTTTGATGCACGTAAGTTTTTTTTTAATTTTGATGAAGTCTAATTTCCTATTTTTTCTTTTTTCTTTTTCTTTTCCTTTCCTACAATTTTTTCTTTTGTTACATGTGCTTTTGTTGTCATATCCAAGAAATCATTGCTAAATCCAATGTCATGAAGATTTTTTCCTGTGTTTTCTTCTAAGAGTTTTATGGTTTTAGCTTTTACATCTAGGTCTTTGATCTCTTCTTTGAGTTAATTTTTGTATATAGTACAAGGTAAGGATTTAACTTCATTATTTTACATGTGGTTTATCATGTTTACCTAACATCATTTGCTGAAAAGACTGTTCTTTCCTCATTGAATGGTACCCTTACCAAAAATCACTTGATCACATCTACAAGGACTAATTCCTGGCTCTTTGTTGTATTTCACTGGTCGAAACATCTGTCTTTATGCCGGTACCACACTGTTTTGATGCTTTTAGCTTTGTAATAAGTTTTGACATTTGGAAGTGTGAGACCTCCAGTTTTGTTCATTTTCAAGATTGTTTTGTCTATTTGTGGCTCCTTAAGATTCCATATATGAGTTTTAGGGAGTATTTTTTTAT
Source organism: Mustela nigripes (assembly GCF_022355385.1). Lineage (NCBI taxonomy): Eukaryota > Metazoa > Chordata > Mammalia > Carnivora > Mustelidae > Mustela > Mustela nigripes. The sequence continues at coordinate 64,419,513 of NC_081563.1, forward strand.
TTCTCCAAAAAACTTCATAGGGGTTTTGATTGAGATTGCATTGAATGTGCGGATTGCTTTGGGTAGTATTGATATTTTAACAACATTGTCTTCCAATTCATGAACACGGGATGCCTTAATATTTTTTGGTATCCTCTTTAATTTTATTTTGCAACATTTCGTAGTTTCGGTATACAAGTCTTTTGTTTCCTGCATTAAATTTTATTTTCAAGTATTTTATTATTTTAGATGCTATCATAAATGAAATTGTTTTGCTAATTTTCTTTTTGGATTTGGATTGTTCATTGATAGTGTGTAGAAACATGCCTAACTTTTGTGTATTGATTTTGTATTTTCAAACTAGTTTATAGTTTTTAACTTGGGCCCAGATCTTTTAACTCTATGTCCTATGATTTCCCTCTGTTTCACAGTGGTCAGTTAATTCTTTTACACATAATTTTGTCCTTATATTGTGCTAGTTTTTACCAAAATTTATTCTGGTTTGAATTTTATCATGGTGTCCAAACATTTTATCAATAATCTAATTAACAAAAAAGAAAATCCAGTAATTTTTCATTTTCATATTTGTTATGTATATATGTGATAATCTGAATGACTTAAAGTTTTAATCTCCAAATAAATAAATTGGTTTGATGTTACATGGATACAACCATGGTTTACAAAGTTGTTTTAAACTGTACAAAGAAAACTAAAATATACACTTATTTGTTGTATTCAGTAGACCTAACAGCTGAACTCTAATCTTCCAACTTGAGTAAAAGGCTTTGTGTAATATAGCTCGCCCTGTGCAGATTCCTATTCAGTTATTAAGAGCCATAGTTCTGGAATGAAAAATTGGCTACTTAATACTTTGACTAACACAAAAATAGCACAAAAAGAAAACCATAAGCCAATTTGACTTATGACTGTAGATGAAAAATGTTAAACTCAGTCTTTATCAAATTCTTATTACTTTATTTATTAAAAATTTTTTTATTTGCTTATTCGAGAGAGAGAGAGGGAGGGCATGAGAAGGGGGGAGGGTGAGAGGGAGAAGCAGACTCCCTGCTGAGCAGAGTGCCCAACACGGGGCTTGATCCTGGGACTCCAGGATCATGACCTGAGCTGAAGGCAGTCACTTAACCAACTTAGCCACCCAAGCGCCCCTCAAATTCTTATTACTTTAAATAAAAACTACATTTAGTAGTACAGATTACTTATTTATTTTTTTAGTACAGGTTAATCTAGAAATTTAAGGATGTGCCCTATGGCCATGATTCATCATATCATATGATCTTAAGGGAAAAAAATGTGAAAACCCTCTGATAGATGCTGAAAAGCTATTTGTAGATGCAACATAGAAACATGAATCAAAATACTCTTTTGGTAAGCAAGAGAAAGGTATCTCTTTTACACAATAAGAGAAAGGTGTTTAGAACTAACAACCAAGGGGTGCCTACGTTGCTCAGTTGGCTTGGGCCTCTGCCTTTGGCTAGGGTTGTGATCCCGGAGTCCTGGGGTCAGGCCCCACATCAGGCTCCCTGCTCCTCAGGAAGCCTACTTCTCCCTCTCCCTATGCTGCTTCTCACTGCTTGTACTCTTGCTCTGTCGCTGTCAAATAATAAATAAAATATTTGGAAAAAAACCCAAAAACTAACAGCCAGTATCCCCTTAGTTGGAAAGTCAGAAGAGTGTTTCCCGTCATTGCCATTGTCCCTCACAATGCTGGAAGTTCTAATCAATGCATAGAAATCGTAAAACCAATACTAATACTACTACTAGTCAGTATATCTAAATAAAAGAAGATAACCACAGCATGTGCAAACAATAATTTTGTTCACTTGGAAAATGCATTTTCTATAAACTATGAGTACCAATTAGATAAACAGGGGTGCCTGCGTGGCTCAGTCGCTTAAGTGGCTGCCTTCAACTTGGGTCGTGATCCTGGAGTCCTGGGATGGAGCCCTGCATTGGGCTCCTTGCTCAGCTGGAAGCCTATTTCTTCCTCTGCCCCTCCTCCAGCTCATGTGCTCTCTCTCTCAAATAAATAAATAAAATCTTAAAAAAAAAAGAAATGGATAAACATTTCAATCAGTATAATAATTCTTATCCCCATCACTTTCTCACTGCTTCTTTTATAGACATAAATCAGTTTTATTTTCTTTCTTTCTTTCTTTCTTTTTTTTTTTTTTTTTGCTATCTGTTCTATCCCATTGTACAAATATATATTTTGGGCCAGAGTGACAAATCCTTAATTATTATAATATTATCCTACGTTTTACTAGCTGTCGGGGAAATCCTTATGTTCCCATACACACTATTCAAAGATTTCTATGCTGTTTTAGCCAATATTTGGCTTGTTTTTTGAATTGAATTTTAGTCACAGTTTGTCTTTTTAAAGAAAATCCGATTGGGTTTTTTGGAACTAATTATATGGTCACAACAATATTTGAGGTGAAAGGATTATAGAAGGACTCAGTCCAGTTTCTTTCACTGTACATGTAAGGAAAAAGGGGTTTGCTTGGAACGCAGGCTCCTCCAATGGCACACAGCAGTGATGACTACCATGCACCTGTTACATGGCTCTGCAAGGGACACATATGAAATGGAGCTTGTCCTCTAGAAGCAAGACAGAAATCATTCTGAGATTCAGGAAAGCTGAATTCAAGAAGGGCTAATGCTCTAAAGAGAGTCCCTCCAGTGTTTTATAACACTATTCAAATCAGCTCAAGCTTTACATTATATTTCAATGAAAAGGCCTGGTAATTGAAGGGGTGGAGAAGCTGAAATAATGAGTGTGTGCATTAGCTTTGAGGGTATAGGGACTTGACTTACAAGAATACTGTATTTTTGGCCTCCTCTGAGGTCCTCATAGACTTCTTTTTACAAGACAAAGCAAGTGTGACATTAAAAAAAATCATTTTACACCTGTCACTTTTGGTCCCAAGAAGATTGTTAATAGAGTGACAGGGATACTGTACTACAACAGTGGATAACAGTAGTGGTGACAACCACAGCAACCATCGTGATGTCTTAATTTTTACATCATAACTTCTTTACGAAAAAGGACTCCTAGGGATGCACACATTTCATTATATTTTCACTCAGATCATTTTTCTGGAGGTGGTCAGAGGCAAACGCTGCCTCCTTTCTACAGACGGTAAAACATGAGTCAGTGAGAAAGGAGAACATCTCCAAGGGTCTCGGAGGCCACCTAGAGCAGCCTCCCTGACTGCCTTTTTCTAGGCAATATTATCCTTCCGCAAATGGTAATTGTTAGTGGTCTTATCCTCCCGTGCTCCTTGCAGTTCAATGAAAACTTGAAAAATGACGTTTTGGCTCAGGTCATGATCTCAGGGTTGTGAGATCAGGCCCTGTGACAGGCTCCCCATTGGGCGTGGAGCCTGCTGAAAATTCTTTCTCTCCCTGACCCTCTGTTCCTCCTCTCTTTCTCTATCTCCCCCCTCTAAAATAAATAAATAAATAAATAATCAAAACACGACATTATTGTGTTATCAGAAATGAGACTCCCTTAGTACATTAAGACTTGTTTTGTGGTGATTCTATTCTAGTTTCCAAGTATTCAGATTATATAATAAATAGTATAAGTATATATTGTCTGTTGTTTTCTCCATTGTGTAAAGAGTTATTATGCCTGGATAATCAGTTATCTACAAAGTCTAAAGTTCCACTTCTAACTATAAAATATGATGTCTTTTATGGACTGTTCCAAGCCCATGATTTTTATATCCTACCATTATATTTTTTGTGTGTTACCCCACTGCACAGCCAATCAAAGCACATACATCCTTTTACCAAGAGCATTTCCTTAAAGCTGGGAAAGTGGGGACATAATTCTGGGCATCAAGAAGGAGTTATTTCTTTGCTGGAGTGAGTAAAAGGCTAGAAAGACAACTCTCTATGGAGCCAGTCTAAACATTCACATGTGTATTGTAGAGTCATTATATAGCTAAAGGTCTGTGTTAAACACGAAACTTCATTATAAGGCACAACTTAGGTCAGTAAGCCTAAGCAAGTGCTTAGCACTTGCTTTTATCACGCCACAATGCGCAGAGGAGAATCTCCTCAGTTAACTTTCTCTAATTCATTGTTTTAAGTCTCTATTAAAATCCTTGGAATTTAATAGAGACTCCATGAAACAATAAAGATAACAGATTGGGTATTAGTCCAAACCCTTTCGATGGGTGAGGAACTGGAAGTCATTTTTTTTTTTTTAAGATTTTGTTTGTTTGTTTATTTATTTATTTATTTATCAGAAAGAAAGAGAGAGCGCACACACAAGCAGGCAGAGTGGCAAGCAGAGGCAGAGAAAGAGAAGCAAGTTCCTTGCTGAGCAAGGAGCCTAATGTGGGACTCAGTCCCAGGACCCTGGGATCATGACCTGAACCCAAGGCAGCGGCTTAACCAACTGAGCCACCCAGGTGACCCAAATGGAAGTCACTGTAAAGAGTGAAGGGATGGGCACAAAGGTACCCAGCACATTAGCGGTATGTTTGGCTTTAGACCAGGGCTTTTGACCTCCATTGTTATATACGGTTTCACGAATTGGTGTTCTGTCTTACGAAACGTGCTGTGCCTTGAGTGAATAGTGAGTGTCTTTTGTTTCTGGCTTCTTCCACTTCTTCCTTTTTCCCTATCGGCATTTCCCATGCTTAAAAGTCTTTTACATGGAGAAGATACCTCTAGACTAATCTTGACTGGGTCAGGATGTTAGCTGATTGGCTTTCAGAATTGCAAGGATCCCTAAGGTTTTGGCCAAAACATTTCTTTGGAGCTCACAGACATTACTGGAAGCCATGGGGAGCAAGAATATGTCTTCAAATAAAAACGTTTTGTTTTTAATTATAATAGATCCTATGCTTTTTTTGGAGTGATAGAACTAAAATGAATGATAGAAGTGGAGTAACTCTAAAAAAGATGGTTGGATTAAAGCGAACAGATAAGACTCTAGAATGCTTCCAGATGCTTACTATGATCACCACAAATAGACACCCAAACCAGATGATATAGCAAGGCTGTTTTTTCTTTTCCTACTTCAGAATGTCTTCACAGAACACCCCTTACGGAAGAGAGCCATGCTGTGGTTTGAGCATCGCTCTAGAGAAGCAAATGATTGTGCGTCTCTGAGGGGAGAAGTTTTAGGAAATTTTTTTCAGCTCAGTCCTGGGAAATTCCCCATAATGGTTCCATGAGTCATCTGTGAATTCAGAACTAGTTTTTTATTCTGTTCCAAATTGAGAGGCACAGTGACAGGCATTCTTTCAAACATGAAAAAAGTCTTCTCCTTCCTTAACCTTATAGAATTTATCATTAATTTTTTTAAAAACAGGATTCTTTCCTGACACTCCCATGATTGGATGTATAAGAAATTTATTAGATTTTTAATAATATATTTACAAGTGTTCTTGTCAAGACTAGGCCCTGAAGTATAGTAGAATCAGCTGGTCTATGCACACATGGGACTTATCCGTTTGCTTATCACAGCCCATCACCTCATCTATTGATCACAGCTTACCTGAAGGCAGCCATCCGTTTATCTATATATTTTGTTGATATATTGACATAGCTCATATTTGTTTAGTCCCTTGTAATTAATAAGGGATTTAGGCAAATTTTCTCATTTGATCCTGACAAGATTCCTATGGAGTTCAATATTGACTCTCAGAGATAAGGAAAATGAAAGCCACGTACGTCCTGACTTGCCTCAGTACACGTCCCTGGTGAACAAGACCCTGATGGTGCAAATTCAGAACTTTTGGTTCCAAATCCAGTGTTTTTTACCACCATAGCTCAGCTGTAAGGTGTTTTGTTAGAAGCTGGGGAGAAGATGACTTTCCTTGCGTGGTTCTGGAGGAATAAAGGCGCTGAGGTGCCAGTCCTCTCAGGTGTTCCCCAGTAACGTCCAAGTTTTTCAAGCAACGTTTGGCACGGGAGCGTGGCGAATGTTGCTGTGGGGTGAGAGACTCTACCTCAAAATATCTGGATTTTAGACGTGTGTGCTAACTTACTTCATTACTTTAGACCTTCCTTCGACTTTAGAGTGAGTAACTAGATTAGAAAATATTTTAGATCAGGGTGGTCAGTAAACTACCGCTTTCGCAATCAGATCCAGCCCATTTTTAGAACTAAATTTTCTTGGAACAAAGCTGTGCCCATTTGCTCACGTTATTTTCTATGGCTCCTTTTGTGCTGTAATGGTAGCTGGATGGTTGTAACAGAGACCATGTGCCGGGTGAAGCCTTTTACTGACAAAGTTTGTTGACTCCTATTTCAGATCTTCTCTACTTTCTCATTGTATTTCCCATTACCTTATTTTATTTGTCAATGGAAGAATAAGCATTTTTCTTACAGAAGAATTTCTGAAGTACATCTCCAGCTAATGGGGGGCATTTGTTTTCGCCTGTAATGATTTGGCTGTCATTGCAGAGGGCCTCTGGAGAAGCCCTCTTTCTCATTCCAGGAACTAAAAATGGTGTTTTCTAGGTCTATATCACATTTCCACAAATACAGGTTCAATTAAAGCACCTTTCCTTTTAATTTTTCCCATTCTTTATTGTCATTCAGCCTTGGGTTGAGCCAGCAAGATTGGTAAGAGGTGCCCCCTGGAGACCTCCTGCAAATGCTATTCCATGAAGTAGTGGCTTCCCAATGTGTGTCTCATACAAAACCAAACAATACAAATAATGCTTCTATTGTACCTTTCCTATGGCTGATCTCAAGGGGGTGAGACGATCATCATAAAACACAACAAAGCTGCTATAGAAATGGACAGGCAGAGGAGATAGTAGTCTGACAGCCTCAGAAACTCCACAGAAACTTCCTGTGAACTGCCCGCTGAAAGCTGCAGGGTTTTTCCTTGGTTATTCACTGAAATGTGAAGATGCCTTATCTCCACGGGTAGTTGTGGAACATTTTTACTCTTATCTACATGTAAATGATTGAATAGATGATCCAGAGATTCCAGTTGTAATCCTTAAATATTAACTGAGAAGCAGGAAGAATTTTTTTTTTTTCTTTAAACCCGAGGTTTTTAGCGAAATGCTCCCTGGCCACATTAGGTTATTTCTCCCATTGTCTTGCTGGATTTCTCCTAGTGTCTAAAACATGGACAAAACGCTCGAGTTAGTTAAACAAATGGAGAGTCAAATTTGTTGAAAATTATGGTACAGGCTCCCAAATTGCTTAGATTATCCTGTTTTAAGCAAATAATTACCTGATTTTTATTTACTTAGGAATGTTATTTTGTTTAACTGTGTCACCTACCTCCTTTCCTTCTCCGCCCAATGTTTGTTAAATTTAGTTTCTCAACAGTTAGAGCAAAGATGTATTTACATAACTTTTGGATCTATAAATTTCCAGAATTTAGTGGACAGATTATTGTGTAGAGAGAAGCCAGGCTACAGAGAAAATTATTTCTATAGGACTTACTATAGAATCATTCAAGAAGAAAAATTTTATTCAAATTTCTCTTATCTTTTGGTGTCCTCAGAACTCATATTTTGTGATCTAAAAAAAAAAAAAATTAATGCCAACTCATGGCTTTTTGAGAGTTCAGGTAATACTGAAGTCAGGCCTGGAAAATAGCTAAGTATTGATTGTTTTATCCAAAAGATGAATGAGATATCCTCTGGAGAACCCTATAGAATTATAGAGCTTTGGAAATATTTCTTTGAATTTGATATACATGATGAAGCAGAATGGTTTTGGATGGAAGAAAGATCTAGGTGTGGCAAGGCTGCTCAGAAACCATTATAACGTTAATTATAAAGTTAGTTTAAGAATGTTCTTGAAAGTTGCGGGGGGGGGGGGTGCTGTCTCTGTACTGGGTTCCAATCCACAGGCCAAACAGAAGAAATTTTCCGCCTTCCTAAACACCAAGTCCTACAGCTGAATGTTTAGACCCTGTCTGATAGCTGCCTTGTTGGTCCCCTGGCCAATCAATCACGTGGAAACAAAGCTGTCAGACGGCAGTGCCTTGGTTTGCTGCCCTCCCAAATGTATTCCTTAGTTGACTGACATCACGCCAGCTAGTGAAAATCCCACACTTCAGTGGCGCTCTCTGTCAGGACTTCAGAAGAGGCAAGTGCGCCGGGGCCGATGTCCCGTATCCATCTCAGAGTCAAAGGGTCTCTTAGGAATAGCCAGATAAACTGCTCATTTCAGAACACTTTATTATGCATTTATTCCACAACCCCAAGACAGGAGTTGCTACCCCCAGAATGCAATGAGCCCCCATCGCTGAATAGCCCAAGAAATTCATGTAATTCGTGCAGGCTACAGCCGCTGACAATAGGACCTATTGTTGCACTGAGCTCTTCTGACATTGAACTAACAGTCTAAAATCCCTGGGATAATTTTCCATAAATCTAATACGTGAATTCCTTTTTTATTGAGAAGTAATATCAGAAATTAAACCTTATAAGTATCCAAAAGCAATTACAAAATGAAGAGATTATGGTGGCAATATTGTAAATGGGAACTCACTTAAATGTCAAAGCACTTGCCATAAAAGCGGCAATAATGATGCTAAATATGATTCACTGAGTTTTCAAATATTAATTTCTTTATTTTTGTCTCTGTTAGACGTGATGAGGTTCAAACTACCAACACCAAACTGATTGTGGAAATGATAATATCATTACTGTCCTCTGCTGGTGAGACGTGAGTGGCTCTGTCATTCTGTTCCACGGGCACTCGCAAACGTACCAGGAATCAGACATAAATCCCTAGAGGTAAAATGACAGGACATTACCAGGCACAGAGCTCACAGCATAATTGTAAACCTGCATGGTAGTAAGCCTGACTTTTATTAAAGATACCAATCAGAGCAAAAATGGCAATAAACAGAGGATTAATTTTCAGGCCAACTCTTACTACTTGCTAGTCATAAAATGTTTTTGACTCTGGAGTATTTGTTGTTGTTTGGTATTTACTTCTAGTCTACTTGTTAATCCAGTTGCATATAATTTGTTGAGAACAAGCTACATGCCTGCTCTGGCTCTTTCTTTCATGAGCACTAATTAAGCTCCTACAGTGTGTGGACATTTTGCTAAGCAGTCAGGGGGTTACTAAGGAAGCGTAGAGCAGGGGGATGGCCCCGTAGCAATTTACAGTTGTGGTTGGGAGGGAAAAAAAGAGGTATCCGCGCCAATTAGAAAAACTTAAAGCGTAGGATTTATCAAAGTTTATTCAGATGGGAAGAAAAATGCATGACCAGTGAATAAGCACAGGCTTCTCAGCCAGCTTAGCAAAAAGGAAAGAGATAGCGAAAAACTAACTTGGTACCTGTTTTGGGGGCAGGTCTCTTTTCTTGGGTGTTACACCAATAGCCCCCTTGAAGCTGTTGTGGGAGAAATCCATGCCTCTAATTTTACAGATGAGAAAAGTGAAGCCTCTCATATCTCTTCTCATTTCTTAGAGCTCAGCCCAAATATTCCCTCTTCTTCAGGGAGTGTCCTCAGGGGCTTTATTGCGCTTCTAGGGTTTTAACTACTGTAGCACTGAACACAGTGAACAGCACCCAAGGGCCTGTCTGCCTTTCCTGCAGGTAGAAAATGCATTTGCAGCTTCCCACCTCTGCTACTTAGCACAACACCTTCAAAATTACACACTCTAAACTTGTATTTGCCGAATGAATGAACTGTGCCAAACTGCTCATAGGGCAGAGCTGAGACAGTTTGTTTGTTTGTTTGTCTGTTTTTAATTCCAGTATGATGCTCCTTCTACCATTCCATGCTGCCTGGCAGGGAAAGAATTTTCCCCAAGGAAGAAACAAAGGCTTGAATTCCATCCTGCCAGTTTGAATTTTCCTGAAGGGAATCCATCCTTTAGGAAAATAACTGAATGAGTCCACCAATGAGACAGTCACTCAGGTGGTTTGCAGAAAAGTCAAGAGTGTTCTCAAATTACTGCCACAAAACAAACAAACAAACAAACAAAAAACACACTCAGCTTTCTTGGAATAAAAGACCTCTTTCACTTTTGCCTGAAGCACCTACATCTGAGGTTTGAGTTTTCTGCCTAATTACTCTGGCCTTTGCTTCATTTTAATCTCACTTCAGTGGCTATCTAGACATTCTTAAATTTACATTAGGAAGCCTAAGCACAGAATTTCACAACTGGGTTGAATGATCTTTATCACCTTGTGCTTAGGGGTGTGCAAAGGGGTCAACGGTTGCTTGATAAATATTTGTGGTTGTTCACCAATCTCAAATTTGCAACATTTGAGAAAGTTTCAAAATGGTTCCAGAAGCTGATGATTTCATTCTGAGACAAAAATACTACCAAAGCAAACAAAACATTGGAAATCTAAAGATGGGAAAGAGCAGTATTGTTCTATTAAGAAAGGGATACCAAGAACATTCCTAAAAGTAAAAGAGGGTCCTGGGAAGAATGAAGCCAGGGGTAAAGCTGGGGCTGCTTTTGAGTTTGTGTTTATGTTTCTACTTCTGTGGAGAGACTTCTGGGCAACAATCAAGGAACTTTACCTTCCAGGTATCTTATAAAGGAAAGGGCTATAAACATTATGAATTGTCATCAAGTAGCCTTTCCCGTTTCGAGATCCTACTGGATGTCCATTAGCCGAAAACATTAAAAAAAAAAAGTTTCAATATACTGAAAAATTACAGCTCTACATGTTTCAGAAAAAAAGTAGGCAAGTTATCTGTTTTCTCATAAGCCTTATTATCTCTGAAAGAGCTAATAAATTTAATTCACCACCTCATTAACAGCAAAGCCAAAGAAAAACAGGTCTGTACTCCTTTTCTATCATTTTCTTTCTTCCTTTTTTTCCCTCTGCCCCCTCTTTCTTTCTTTCTTTCTTTCTTGAGGGTCTTGGAAGTGATAAAGTAGGTGATGGGTAGTGTTCTGTGCCCCATTGTCATTGCCAGAGTTTTAATTAGTTGTGTGATTTGTTGAAATGGCCATCCTGCTTGGTGATTTGGTAAAGTCACATCATTTTTTTTTTTTTTTTTTTCCTTTTGGAACAGAAGATTCTGTGGCTGTGCAGAAAAGATGGAGGAAAGTAGGAAAGTAGTAGACACTTTCCCTTGTACGTAGCAAAGTAGTAGACACTTTCCCTTGTATGTAGCAAAGTAGTAGACACTTTCCCTTGTATGTAGCAAAGTAGTAGACACTTTCCCATCTACGTCTTGTCTGTTCCCTCTGTTTCTGTCTTGTCCTTTGCTCTTCCTGAATTTCTTTTCAGTCACACCTTGCTTTCATTTCACTCCTATAGTCAAAAGGAAATATCAGGCATTTCCACCTGCAGGTTTTATCAGAACTTTGAACCAGTGTATCTAAGAGAAACCTCACCATCATCTTTGCTGTAGTCCAAGCACACCATGCCAGTAGCACTGTTGCCTTCCGTTACCAGGGCTGTTCCTCTAGCTTCCTGCCTTTCAAAGCTGCACCTTCTGGCTGCTAAGGTGTAACAATTCCTTGGTCCTTGTTCCTTTCTTTTCTTTTCTCTCTCAGAGCTGCAGCCTCATTATGTCATTACTGAACTATTTAATAGCCTTATGGTGAGTTTTCTATCTAAAAATGTTCTCTAAAATGCATTTGATTGTTGCCTCCCAGGGATGTATTCTTGAAGCACAGCTCTGGTCAGATCCCTACGAAGTCCCAGAACATTCGCTGTTAACCTGAGTCTGATGTCTCCATAGTAGAGTTTGAACTTGACCTTAGCCAGCAAGGTTGAGGTCAGGATCTGGGATACATGTAATGGTGATGAGTAGGTGAGCAGAGGGAAGAGCAAATATGACTTCCTTCATTTCAGGATTGTTTGGGAGATTAAATAAGATGATTGATAGCATAGGGCATCATGCCACTCATCTAGATTAAGCAGATAAATGTTAGTTATTATTGTCTTACTCTATTTGGGGACAGTTGGAGTAATGGAGAAAAGGGAGTAGGTCTCCTTCTCTGCTCTAGCTAGAGTGCACAGAAAATTATGATGGTCTTTGACATATGTAATTTTTAAGACAATTCTCTCAGCATGTAGAATTAAAACCTTGGTTCAGAATTTGCTTATTAATCATTTTCTTCTGTGATTTATTTTGAAAGCATTGTAAAAACAAAAATTAGGCAAATCCTTGCTGCAGAAAACCCACATCAGAGCCTCACAAATGGAACTGTATTCTGTAATTTAAACTGGGCATTTTTAATACAGTTTAAAAAATTACATGGCTGTATTATTCAAATGAGAAAAGTAGTCGATGTGCATTCAGATTAGTTCCTTTAATAATGCTTTTTAAAACTCGATGGCTATTACTGACTCAGTAGTACAATGATAATTTGCAATGCCCCATTGGCTTCAATAAAAGGGCAAAGAAAATGGTTCAAGTTATCTTAGAGAGGCTAATATAAAGCAGTATAAAAAGTAAGGGATTTTTTTTTAACTCAGAAAATAAAAGGCGCAGTGAAATATATGCATTCTACCCACTTATGTCCCCCAAAGAGGCTCCCACTTCCAGGATACCCATATAAACTGAATTTATAATAGGTGAGTGGAAGCTCCTATATATTCTTCAACCATGAGTAGGATAAAACTTGAGTGGGAGAGTTCTGAAGCTCCCAGAGAAGGCTTATAGCTACAGGTCTCAAGCACCAAGAGACAATTAGAAAAAAGAAAATGCTCCCCTCAAAACGGGATGTTATGGAATTATTTCACCCGGAGGTTCTTTGACCCAGGAGGAAAAGGTCCTAAGGGGTTTGCATCTGGTTTCTTGTTTAAGCAAAATAGCTCACCAGAAGCCAGAATTTTAATTTAAAGATGATTCAGGTTACACTTCTTCTCAGGCAGCAGGACCTTTTTTCAGGTTGCCCCCAAAATTGGAATCACCACTGCTGGCATCCTTCAGTTGCCCCATGTGACACTGAAGCATGGCGCTCCAAATCAAGTACAAGAGCCTTTGGACTTTGGAGAAACTTCATGCTCACTTTACTATGACTGGGCAAGTGCCGATAGGCAAATGGTGGTGGAGAACCTTCCTGCTGTTCTCAGAACTCCTGAGCTGAGCCCGAGAGTGACTTGTTCACTCTCACTGCTGCCTGTGTACTATGTTTATACATCTCTGGTTTCTCATTCAGTCTTTAGCAGGATATCTGTCCTGTTTCAGTCTTCCTGATTTCCACTCTTTGTTGGTATTTTTCTTGTATCTTCTCAGCAGGAGAAATAACATAGACGTTAGGACCTACTCAGCACCCCAAGCTGATACTGATAATTGTCTAGACTGACCCGTACCCCCATACCCTGTTATCTAGAACTATATCTAATTGAATTTTTTAAGTTTCTATAAAAATCATCAGTTTGATGGTTTCCCTTCTATATGTTTGACCTACTAATGGTAACTGCTAGTTCAGGGACATCCTGGAAATAATAAAAATCAACTTGCACTTTTAGCCTCATACAATGACCCACACATTCTGTTGTGTGTATATGTCAACAGGAAATGTGGTCTCTTAAAATTCTTGACACTTGCTTATGAGGATTATTCTTCATCTCTTGGAGATATTGAGTATAAGTAACTATATCTAGCCTGCGTGGGTCCTTGGTGCTCAGCAGGATTTTAATGCTAGAACCAGGCAAAATGGCTCCAGTAAAAAATCACCAAAATATGTTCTAATACATGTTTAATATTCCCTTACTTAGAAAAAATACAAAATGTACCCCCTATTATATTATTTTTCCAGTTTATATTTCCTGTCTGTGATTGGTAGGATTTTAAGTTACAGAGACAACCTAAAGGATTTGTTCCTCAGAAACAAAATTTTAGATAGGGAAGGACGCATCACAAATAGTAAGATGACATAAAGTGATTTTGGCTAAAACTGTTACTTTTGGTAATATCCGAACAGTTTACATAGTACTGTATACTGTAGTGGTTAGAATATTAGATAAAGCTAGATATCTGATTTGAATCCCAGTCCTGCCTCTTATTGGCCTTGTGATCTTGGGCAAGGTCTTTGCTGTGCTTTGGAGACCTTATTTGTTAAATGGAGATAATACTACTGTTCACTTCCTAGGGCCATTTTGAAATTTAAATAAGTTAATAGGTATTAAGTGCTTGAAATATTTCCTGGCACAGACTAAAAGCTCAATAAGTGTAATTTCCGTGCAATATGTATAATTCCATAAGTGTAATTTTACATATTGTCAGAGTTCATAAGAGCCAAATTGCAAAATTCACAGATACAGTTGAATTAGGACACATTTGAGATACAGCCCCTTTAATCATAGCACATTTAGATACATCCTAATAGAAGAAATTACAGACTCTTTTACTAGATAAGCCCAGAGTATTTTGAATGAGGGAAAACAGTAAATTAGGAGGTCATGACTACTTTAGGAAAAATCTTTACACTTTTATGTGGATTAAATATTCGATTTTGCATTCCATGGTATTTACTTTTCTATTGTGTAAAGTATACATGTCGACCAGACAACCAAACTTACCAATAATTATCTTTTTCTCATTTTAATAAGGACTACTAGGGTAAAAGATATCCTTAAGCTGAAACACAATATATCTTTTGGCTTGATTATGCCAGGCCTTTTTTCCCCCTACCTTTAACTCTTTTTGTAAAACTTTCAAAATTAAATAAGATTATTCTAGGTGTATAATAGGTTAAATGTGTGTGCTTATTTTATTTTTCTTTTTGAGATGTGGATCTTTTTGAATCTGTCTTTTTCTTAATGACTCGGTTTGACCAATAGACTGGTTGAAGCGGTTTTCTAGAATTTCTTTTTTTTTTTTTAAAGATTTTATTTATTTATTTGACAGAAAGAAAGAGATCACAAGCAGACAGAGAGGCAGGCAGAGAGAGAGGGAGAAGCAGTCTCCCCACTGAGCAGAGAGCCTGATGAAAGGCTCGATCCCAGGACCCTGAGATCATGACCTGAGCTAAAGGCAGAGGCTTAACCCACTGAGCCACCCCAGCACCCTGTTTTCTAGAATTTCTAAGGCTAAGGCAGCCCACTCTTGAAATGTTTATGCTTGGGGAAGCCAACTTCTATGTAAGCAGTCCCATTTCTTTGAGACCGCTACATTGCAGAGAAAATCAGGCTAGCCATGTGGACAAGTCACATGGAGAAAGATACACAGATAGTGCCAGCTGTTCTAACAGCCTAGCATAGGTGTCAGGTGCGTAAAGAAGCGAAAAAGAATCAATGAAGCCAACCAACATGTAGAACCAAGACCCTAAACATATGAACAACTGAACTTTCCCAGTCATCTTCACCCCTCTGAATCACCTTAGCTGAGGCCCCAGACATTGTGCAGCAAAGATGAGCCATTCTACTGCACCTTTCTCAAATTCTTGACCCACAAAATTGTGAGTATACCAAAATGCTTATAGTTTAACCCCACTACCTTTTGGGGTGGTTGTTGTGCAGTGATAAATAGCTGGAACAAGGAGAAACCATGTTTTATTGCTGAGAGTCAATGGTTTCAGCCCAAAGTTTAACATTTAATAATTTTTTCTCAGCTCCTTTCTGTATTAACTATTCCCTAAACACAAAAACCCAAGAAACAATGAAAAAATTTTTTTTTCTCACCTGCTTTCAGTTTGCTGCCATTTAAATATTCTTGTCTCTGATTGATCCTCTGTCTATTCATCACCAAAGTTTGCAGGATTTTCCTTTGCAATACATATGGATTTTGCTTGAAATGAAAAAAAAGAATGAAGTTTGCAAAGGAAGTAATTAATATTATGCTGTAGTTTCACTATTTGAAGACCCATTTTCACTCACCCAATAAGCCTAGAAACAAAGAATCTATTATTATGAGCATCATACCCAGGTTTCTAAATTTTCTGTGACAAATTTATAGCTCAAGTATATGCCAAGGGAGGGAAGAAGGCAGGTACATGGCCACACATAGCTCACCAGAGAGCCTGCTAAGTATGTGAGAATAACACTTGAGCGCGCGTATCTAGAGGAGTGAGTCTGTAGTAATTTTAACAATGGCATTTTCTGTTTCCAATTAAATGCTGGTTCATTTAGGAGGTACCATTCCCAAAGGAACAATCATTTTTGAGACTCTAAAATCTCTGAATTTTATATTTTAACTCCATCAACTCTCATTGCTTCTTGTAAAACATCTCAAAATCTCAAGGTTAGAATTTATTTTACAAAGAAGGAACATTTTGTTTTATTGTGTTTGCCTACAAGGAAAGAAAAAGTAAACACACATGGTCCTAAACAGTGTTCAGCTATTTAAAGCCCCAACTTACAAGTAGTAAAGAAATATTGTTTCCCATAACCACAAAGCTTTTACGCATATGTAGGCCTATTTTTAAGTGTTTCTTCAGAGAACTTCCCTTACGTCCTCCCCATATTTTCACTGATAGCCAAGAGTTGCCTTTTATTTGGATTCTCCAACTAATTACTCCCTTTTTGTTTTTAAGATTTTATTTATTTATTTGTCAGAGAGAGAGGAGCAAGAGTGAGCACAGGCATACAGAGTGGCAGGCAGAGGCAGAGGGAGAAGCAGGCTCCCCGCCAAGCAAGGAGCCCAATGTGGGACTTGATCCCAGGACTCTGAGATCATGACCTGAGCCGAAGGCAGCAGCTTAACCCACTGAGCCACCCAGGCGCCCCAGGACTGAGATGTCTTTATGTGCTTTCTACCCCCAGCTATGTGAGTGAGACTGTGCTATTTTTTTTTTTTTAATTTAAATTTTATTTAGTTAACCTACAGTGCAATATTGGTTTCTGGTGTAGAATTCAGTGGTTCATCACTTACATAGAACACCCAGTGCTCATCACAAGTATCCTCTTTAATACCCATCACCCTTCTAGCCCATCCCCACCCACCTCCCTCTATCAACTCTCAGTTTATTCACTATCTTTAAGAGTCCCATGTGGTTTGTTTCCTTCTCTCCTTTTATCTTTTCCCCCTTCCCATATGTTCAATTATATTCTTTCTTAAATTCCACATATGAGTGAGATCGTATGTTATTTGTCTTTCTCTGACTGACTTACTTCACTTAGCATAATATACTCTGGTACCATCCACATCATTGCAAATGGCAAGCCTTCATTCTTTTTGATGGCTGAGTAATATTTCATTGTATATAAATACCACCTCTTCTTTTTTAAAACTTTATTTTATTTTTTTTTCAGTATAAATACCACCTCTTCTTTATCCATTCATCAGTTGATGGACATTTGGGCTCTCTCCATAGTTTGGCTATTGTTGATAATGTTGCTATAAACATCGGGGTGCATGTAACCCTTTGAATCTGTATTTTTTATGTTCTTTGGGTAATACCTAGTAGTGCAATTGTTGGGTCATAATGTAGTTCTATTTTTAACTTTGTGAGGAACCTACTTACTGTTCTCCAGAGTTGCTGCATCAGTTTGCATTCCCCCAATAGTGCAAAAAGGTTTCCCCTTTCTCCACATCATCACCAATACCTCTTGTTTCTTGTGTTGTTAATTTTAGCCATTCCGAGAAATATGAGGTGGTATCTCATTGATTTGCATTCCCCTGATGATGAGGGATGTTGAGAATCTTTTCATCTGTCATTAGCCACTTGGATGTCTTCTTTGGAAAAGTGTCTATTCATGTTTTCTGCCCATTTCTTAACTGGATTATTTGTTTTTTGGGTGTCGAGTTTTGTAAGTTCTTTATAGATTTTGGATACTAACCTTTTATCAGATATGCTTCTTGCAAATATGTTCCCCCATTGTGTAGGCCACCTTTTAGTCTTGGTGATTTTTTTCTTCACTGTGCAGAAGCTTTTTATCTTGTTGACTTCCCAGTAGTTCATTTTTGCTTTTGCTTCCCTTGCTTCTGGAGACATGCCTAGTAACAAGTTTCTTCAGCCAATGTCCAAGAGGTTTCTGCCTGTATTCTCTTCTAGAATTTTGGTGGTTTCTTGT
This sequence comes from Mustela nigripes, assembly GCF_022355385.1. NCBI lineage: Eukaryota > Metazoa > Chordata > Mammalia > Carnivora > Mustelidae > Mustela > Mustela nigripes. The sequence goes on from NC_081563.1 coordinate 64,437,400, forward strand.
CTCACATAAAGGTTTTTCATCTATTTTGATTTTATTTTTGTGTATGGTGTAAGAAAGTGGTCCAGTTTCATTCTTTGGCATGCTACAGTCCAGTTTTCTCAATATCATTTGTTGAAAAGACCTTTTTTTACATTGGATATTCACTCTGTCTGCATTGTTGAAAATTAGTTGAGCATGAAGTCGTGTATCCATTTCTGGGTTTTCTATTCTATTTTTGTACTAGTACCATACAGTCTTGATGACTACAGCTTTGTAATATGGCTTAAAATCTGGAATTGCAATGCTTCCAGTTTTATATTTCTTTTTCAGGATTGCTTTGGCTATTTGGGGTCTTTTGTGGTTCTATACAAATTTTAGGATTGTTTGTTCTAATGCTGTAAAAAATGCTGGTGGTATTTTGATAGGGATTGCATTAAATGTGTAGATTGCTTTGGGTGGTATAGACATTTTTTTTTATTTACACATTTTATTTTGCTATTTATTTATTTATTTATTTATTTATATTAATTATTATTTTTTATAAACATATATTTTTATCCCCAGGGGTACAGGTCTGT
>NC_081563.1:64442956-64446155 GCF_022355385.1 Mustela nigripes
GGGAGTTGGGGGAAATTGGAAGGGGAGGTGAACCATGAGAGACTATGGACTCTAAAAAACAATCTGAGGGGTTTGAAGTGGTGGTGGGGGTGGGAGGTTGGGGTACCAGGTGGTGGGTATTATAGAGGGCACGGATTGCATGGAGCACTGGGTGTGATGAAAAAATAATGAATACTGTTATGCTGAAAATAAATAAAAATAAATTTAAAAAAATAACCCTCCATTTTATCTTATTTAATTATATTAATACGCATGCAGCAAGGAAAAGAGTGAATAAAAATCATTCACCATTAACGTTGTGGAACATACCCATTCTCTCTCTTTTGCTTTTTATACACACACACACACACACACACACACACACACACAGAGTTTCTCTCTGCTTCTCTTTATACAATCTTTCTTTCTTTCTTCCATCCATCCATCCACCCATCCATCCATATACCTGACTTCAGGATCTTAGTGCCCTCTTTCAAGAACTACCCAGTTTTTTAAAGCCCAAAGGAAATTCCTTAAGCCAGTCTTTCACAATTGTCCATAAGCCAGTCTTCCAGCAAACATCACCATGATGTATCTGCCATGTTTTCCTCTCTTACTTAGGTTCTGATTTGATAGCTGGGCCTCAGAAATTCACTTGAGGAAGTTTTAGAATTGCTACTGTTGATGATGTCCTGCACGAAAACATCTGTGACTCAGCCATGGATTTTCTATTGGTGTTTTTTCCTTCCGGTGGCCCAGATCAAAATCGGGCTTGCCATAATTGACTTTTTTCCTTTCTTTCACAATACAAATTCTATCTGTAAGTAAATCCTGACCACTCTAATGTAATATAGCGTTCTCTGGCCTGTAACCAATCTTCCTGCTTCCTGTTCACCACAAAACAGCAAGAAAGATTTCTTTTTAAACCTAAGTAAGATTGTATCCACTTTCAGTAGGAACAGGATGCTCTCTTGGCCATATTCCTGCCTGGGGCCACCCGTCTGACTTTTTTTCTCTCCTCTGGTGCTCTGTGCCCCTAGCATGGGGTTCTGTATGGTTTCACTAATTGTCGAGGTCTCTGGACCCCATGACCCTCACATGTTTCTCTCCTTAAGCTGGCATGCTCTCCAGATATATGCAGAGCTCACTCTATCACTTCACTCAAATCCTAGTTGAAATATCTCTGTATTGGTTAGACTACCTCAATGAAATCAGTCCCTTAATTACCATACTACTTCTTGGATTAATTTTTCTTCTTAACATTTGTCATATATAATGTATTATATAATCTAATATATAATATCACATATTATATTTAATATAGGGTATAATTATATATGACATGATTGTGATTTTATATATCACAACTATATAAAATCCTTTATATAATGATATCATATTATATTATATTGCATACTAATTTTTTACTTGGTAATTGTCTTTCTTCCACTGGAACAGAAAATATATCTTGTACATTTTTATATTCCCAGCAGGGAAAACAGGTACTATCGTGGAGTAGTGGCTCAATAAATACTTATAAATTGAATGAGTTTATGAAAAAATGGAAGCCGTCAGTTCGCCTGGTACCACAGCTAGACTGAAATCTGTGTGTAGATAAGAAGAATGGCCCTCTCCTTGATTCTTTGCAACATCGTGTCACTTGGGACCAACGTATTAACTTTTTTAACCCAAGGATATCAGTCTCCAATCTTCGCCCACCCTCCACCAAACCAAAACAGCAAACATTCACAAGCAAAAATCCCAGCTTCTTCTTTGCACACACCCAGTCACAAGGACCTAAAGCAGTTTATGCCGAGACCTCAGCTTTTTCCCCCATTAGTTCATTCATGCCAACTTCTTTTGCCAGTCATCTTTTCCTACACACACATCTCCAGATCAAAACTTCTAGTCTTCATCTAGAAGCCTCATAAAATATACAATTTTACATTATCAACCTACATACTTACTATGTAATAATTTACTCTTTTTCTTTCTTAAAAAGAGTACTGAAATAGTGCCATGATATTACTTTTTTTTTCTATAATAGCAATACAGTGTTTCACTTTATAATTCCATAGAATAATTTATGTATTCAACCCTCTTTTTGGTTATTAGTCTATTTCCCATTTTTTACTATTATAAACAGAAATGCTATGACTATCCCTGGGGCTGCTTGCTGGCTCAAGAGTTTAGCACCTTGTTGAAGTTAATAATCATCCTCCAGGATTATTAAAACAATTTTCACATTTAGCAGCAATGTCTGAAAAGGCCCATAATTTATCACCTGCACAAAAGTGTCTTTTTAATCTTTAAAAACAATAGGCCAAATGACATCCATTTAATTGTTTTTTAAATTTGTATTTCTTTAATAATTAGTGAGCTTGACAATTTATATTTAGGAAATATTTGGATATAATAATTTATGGACCTGATTTATATTTTTTGACTATTTTTCTATTATATTATTTCCTTTTAACTTTACATTTCAATAATCAACATGGGGGTTTTTTAAGTTTATTTACTTAATTTTAATTAATTTCTATGCCCAATGTGGGACTCAAACTCACAACCCTGAGATCAAGATTGCATACTATTCTGACTGAGCCAGCCAGGCACCCCTCAACAAAAGGTATATTAAGAATAGTAAGGATTTACAAATTGAAAATATTTTATTAAAGTTTTACATCAGTTCTTTAGATGGCCAAGAATAACAGAACTTTGTTACCTTGGGCCTTGGAGGAACCATGATCAAACACACAGGTTGCCACTGATGGTGTTTCATCTGTCCTCTATAAATTTCTTTTGATGCACTCTAGGTTTGGAATCTCAGATCTTCTTCTCTCTATATTGGAATACTTTCTCAAAAAAAAAAAAAATTCTTAAAGGGTACATGGGACTAATTTTCTTAGACTTGAAGATCTCTAAAGGTTTCTATTTTCTGTTTTTAAGTTAATTGACAATTTTTAGATATGACTTCACTGTCATCCAATATTAGGTATTGCTGTTCAAGAGGCCAATTACATTCTGGGAAGATGACATGAAATGACTGGTTGGTATGGCAGGACACTGACTTATCCTCTTGCCTTCATTTAGGATAGCTTTGAAGAGCCTTTTTAGCCTCTGAGCTTCTAGTAGAATCAGCTGAGGCCTCTGTTGCAAGTTCATCTCAGTTTAGCTTCCCCCCCCCCCCCCCCCCCCCCCCCCCCCCCCCCCCCCCCCC
>NC_081563.1:64446255-64548700 GCF_022355385.1 Mustela nigripes
CCCCCCCCCCCCCCCCCCCCCCGCCCAGTCCTATGGCTTGTTTTCTTTCACAGGTGTTTTTATGTGGGTTAGAGCACTCCCCAGCAAATATTCTGCATGCAAATCTGCATCTGTGAATCTGTTTCTTAGGGCACCTGACTTAAGGCAGTTGGTCCCAAGAGTGGTATGAGGAAATAAGCCTTAAACTGGGTTGTTGGAACTGGACCATTGATGACTGCTGGGTAAAGAGGGCAACACCACCGGTGTAGCTGGGTTTTGGCAATCTGGGCATGCAGTTGTTAAAAGTTTCACGAGTGGTGGACTGGCATAGGAAATCAGAAAAAGGACTTCACTGACAGCTTCAATATTTTAGGGGGCTTGAGAGGTTCAGGGAAAGTAGTAATTATATGGAATATGGAATCCTATGACTCTTGATGAATACAAGCTATATTTTGGAGGAAGATAATGAAATATGAAGAGTGATTGGCCACCTTTATTATCATCAGTGTAAAAGTCACTGGGTTCCTCCATAGATGCCAATATCTTACAGATAGAAGATAGAAAAAGCTGAAGATAATGCCTAGGACATAATTTAAAAAAAGAAAGCATAATGCCTTGGAAGGATGAGTTCTTGGTCTAGCAAGTTTGCTGTGCTTTGAACCTGGATGGGAAGGAGAGGGACTCTGAGCCTTGGGATGGGATATCTGAGTCAATTGCCTTCAACAGTATTGAAACTCCATATTCCATTTAATCCTCTAGGTCTATAGTCCCACTCCTTACTGTTAAGTATTAGAACCCCACACTTAGTTAAATAAAATACAGAGAACTCTGTTTTACAAGGCATGATGTAATCTCTCTCCCCAAGGATTTACCTTTATAGTCTCTTCTGGCCACCAGACCAATAATTAGAATGAACATACATCACTAATTTAGTAAAGTTTAGGGCCTTCCAAGGGATAACAGTAATTGTACATTGAAAGAGCTAAAAAACCTAACCAAGCTACACTAGCAAGAATCAGGAGACTAGGTTTTGACTGGGACCAAGGTAGCTACAATCAGAAGTTGGACAAGGGAGAGTATATTGACTTTCCTATGATAAAGGATTTTACATCCTGGAAAGGACCCTGTCAAACAGTTCTTCTAGGCTACTAGATAGGAACTTGGAAAAAACAGTTGTCCACACTGAATAAACTAGAAATGATCTATTAAGCTTCAGGGACCCATCACATTAGTAATGTTTATAGCAGTGGAGTGATCTGAGGCATGCTAGGATATAGTCTTCAAGGTAAAGTACAAATTATTACATTTTTCAGATCCCATCATTAACAAGCAACAGCTCCTGGTAAACTTCTTTGGGCTACAGAAGCAGCTCATTCCACGCTTTGGTAGGACACCCATCTACCAAATGTCATGGAACGTCACCAGCATGTGAGTGTGACTCACAGTAGGAAAGGACTTTAAAATGTCCACATTCTAACATATTTATCCCTGACCTCTGGGCCTTATAACCCAGCAGACTCTATGGTATTAGAAGTATCTGTGGTGAGAAAAGCTGTTACACAGAGTTTTTGGAAAACCTCAAAGGAGAATCACAACATAGATACCAGTGGTTCTGGAGTAAAGTAATACCATCTATAACATACACCAGTGATCATTCATAGCTCCTGGCATACTGTTGGTCCCTGATAGAGATGGAGTGTCTGTCCCTGGGAAGTTAGGAAGCCATGCAGCCAGAATTGCTCACCGTGAGCTTAGTTCTCTAGTAATTCATAAGGCTAGATGGTCTCAGTAGCAATTCGTTGCACATTAGAAATGTTGTCTTGAGGATCAAGTATTGGCTAGGCCATCATTCCCAGGAACCCACTGGAGGAATCTGTGCTTCTTATTCCCACAAATCTAAGCTTTGTAGGTCTGAGGTCTTAGTTCTGAAAGGGGAAAACATTTCTGTTAGGGAACATAGCAATAATCCTGTTAAACCTGCCTTTGACTGCTGTGTGGTCACTTCAGATTCCTTTGGCTTTCTTCCAGTAGGCAAGGAAAAGAAAGGAAAAAAAAAATTCCTTAGGAATTCATTAGGAAGAGGTAGGGCTTCTACTACACAATAGGGACAGGGAAGAATGCTTGTCATCTAGGTGATCACTGGATGTCTCTTGATATTTCCCTGCTCAACATTTATGGTGAAGGAAAAGAAAACAGTCATAGGCCAAGGAAATCATGAAGACCAGGGACTTAGAATCCCCCCTCAGGGATGATGGCCTGCATCCCATCACAAGTCACTTATACCAGGAGAGGTGCAGCTGAGACTGAGGGAAATTGAGACTCTTAGAAGAGGAATGGAGAAATGAGTATCAGTTGTAGCCCCAAGAGTGACTGTAACAGTAAGTGCTATAGTTGGTCTTCCTCACCTTTCTCTTGTAAGTTTTCCCAACCAGAGTTCTGGAGGAGATGCTTCTAGATGGGGGTTAGAAGACAGAAGAGGGTTAGTAATGTGTCCTCCAGACTGAGAGGACAATTCAATACCAAAAAACAAAGCAACTCTGTTTATACAGAGTTTTATTCAGGGTAACTTACTGATGAGGGAATCAGGTAGACAGATCCAGGTGGTACACCACGATCCTCCACCCCAATTCTCTGCCCCTATCTGGACCTTAATCCTCAACTTGTGTGGATCAGGGAGCATGGTGGTGAGCTCATAAGGTAGTTATCTAAAGTTGTGCCCTATGTGTGCCAGAGAGACACACAAGATGGTGGGCCAAAGATGGAGTCAGGGTTGTCAGCACTCCTACAGTGGGGGTACACTTACTATATGAAGCAAGGGGATCTTAGTAGCTTAAGCATGTTCTGTAGTAGATGATATGGTACACATGCAAGATGCCTCTAGCATGAATAAGGTACTCATTCTCCCCACTGCCAGGAGTGTGGGCTGCTGGCCAGTCACAGCTGAGTACCTCCCTGAACATTCTCTTTAGCCAAGGGTGTTGACTCACCCAGTTATAGCCAGCTTTAGGGGAAGCTCACATGACCCGACTGGTCCATGCAGGCCTCAGAGGCCTTTTTCAATTTGGGATATCTAAGGGCTCTCCCAGCTCCAAAGCTTCCTCAGTGTTTGGCTAAACAGTCTCCATCATAGTTCAAGTTCTCCCACAGCCTAATCCTGCCTTCATCTTTCCATCATGGATGTTGTTCCAGAGACAATAGACTTTCCATACACAGATTTCTATCTCAGAGTTTGTTTCCTGGGGAACCCAAACTAACACAGATGATGGAACAACTGAAAAGACAAACTGTGTTTTTGGATGAAAAGATTCAACATCATTAATATGTCAATTTTAGTTAATTTTTAAGTTTATTGCTAGCCCAATAAAAATTTGGACAGATTTTTTCAATTTTGGCAAGGATTTTCAAAATTTAATACAGAATTAAAAAAAAACACACACAAGCAAGAATATTCAGGATAATGCAAAGAGAAAGTAAGTCGGTCCAGATCATTCCATATATCAGAATATCTACTTCTTTAATATCACAACTATTAAAAAAACAGTCATTTGTAGAAAAGTGGTTTTCCCCCTTAGATTTTTTTCTTCTTTCATGTTTTGAAATCATGTCTGTTCCCCAGTGGGACAAAATAGCAAGATGCAGCCAAATAAGATTCCAGTGAGTTGGTTTTTTAACATAATATAGTGAAATTCTGTGAGAATTTATCTATCACCATACTGTTGGATATCCATGCAACTTTGACCATTTTTAATGCCTAGCTCACTCTGGTTCAGTTTATATCCTACATTCTTACAGCATAAGCAAACGCTTACTCATGGCTGAATATTGTTTTATTAGTACTTGTTTTGTGCTTCTAATAGTAAGTTTTATAATGCTAAAGCAGTTGTATTAAATAAGCCAAATGGGACATCCATCATTACCTTTTAGGAAAAGGTCAAGATGGTAAACATAGCTGGGGGAGAGGGGTTATGTAGCTCAACTACATAGAAACTAATTGTCTGTGGTTTGCATTTTCCTGTTTTATAATGTCAGTAATAAGTCATAAGTACTGACTTCCAAGAAGTCAGTAATTGCCTGAAAATACCTGACTTGTAAACTCAGTTAAAAATGTGTAGATGCTAATCTAATGTTGCTGTTTGATTGGTGTTGCTGTTTGATTAATGTTGCTGATTTTCTTCACTGCGAGAATAAATACCTTTGATATGAGGAAATTATGCCCACAAGTTATGAGATGTTTTAGACTGTGGGTATGAGGGCAAGAAAACCTTGGCTCATCACTAAACTGATACTAGGGACAAAGTAATTTGTATTTGTAATTGTTGTACCAGTTCTTTGTGCTCCCTTTTTATGCAAAGACAATGTGGCTATTTCACAACATAATGAGTTGATAATACAGGGTGAGATAAAATTTATTTCCAAATCCAGCTCTCTCATTACTTCTCTCTCTCTTTTTCAAAAGATTACTTATTTATTTATTTGTCAAAGAGAGTGAGAAAAAGGGAGAGAGCACAAGCAGGGGGAAGAGCAGGCAGAGCAGGCAGAGGGAGAAGCAGGCTCCCTGCTGAGCCAGGAGCCCAATGTGAGACTCCATCCCAGGACCCTGCAATCATGACCTGAGCTGAAGGCAGTTGCTTAAACAACTGAGCCACCCAGGCATCCCTCTCTCATTACTTCTAAAAAACTAAGGTATCTTTACCTTTGTTTCTCTAGCTTCACATCCACTATCAGAAATTTCTGGGGAAAAAAAAAAAAGATTCAGGTGTACTTGCAAATTAATAGCTACCCCAATTGGAAAATAGGCACCTATTTAGCTATTTTTGTAGGTAAAACCTTAGTAAAGAATAAGCTTTTTTTTTTTTTTTTTTTTTCCTGGAATGTGTACTCTGTCACCTGTATGCTCTGTTTCCTATTCAAGGTGCTATTATGCTTTGTGTCAATCCAGGACTTTGCTAGTTACATGTAACTTTCTGATTCCATTTGTCATCCTTAGTTCTTAACCCTGATTCTGCTACAATGAAGCCAGTCATATGTTGTTGCTGTTGCCCACACTGTGCTATCCTGCCTCAGCCGCCTCTCCACCACCCCTTCTTTTATCCACATTGATCACTCCCTTTAAGAACCAGCTCCCAAATTCTCTCCTTCTTGGAACAAGGCTTGCTTTTACAATATCTTTTTGAGTTCCCACACATTTAAGTTTCTCTTTTCTTCTTGTTCATAGGTATTCTACAGAACTTAGCTTCACATTTTATCTCTACCAATTAAATTTAAGCAACATTGTATTGTTTCCTCCTATCCACTTAAAGGACTCACTTATTCACATTGTAGTTACTTTATACATACTCTACTATAGATAACTTTTTAGAGATCATTTTTGTCTCTACAGTATTTTTTTTTAACCTCAAGCTGTGATGAAGTAAAGGTAAAATAAAATAATTGCAAATTTCAACTTCTTGGACAGTCATTACCTAAGGTGGCCATAATTGGAGTGTGATTATTGCCACTATTCTGGCTCTACTTTCTTATCTACAATTGTGTTTCTCCAAATTCTTCTGTTCTCAACATCAATGTCAGACTTGTGGCAATGCCCAAGAGTCAAATGTTTTTATCAAAATAACAAGTAACCAAGGAGGGCAGTTGGATTTGCAGATAGTTTTGCTACCCTGTTTCTTTAAATTGAAGTAGTGGTTGTATTTATGGCAGTAGATGAGCCAAATGGAAAATGAAAACCAGTATGTTAGCGGGAGTTGTGTGAAGGGAGGTGGTAGTGCCCACTCAGGGTCATTCAAATCAAATCGCCTGATGCTCAGTCTCTTACGGGAATGGAGACAGTGGTCTGGTGAGTGCTGTGTTCACGGTGGTTATAGTTAAGCAGAGAATGCTGTTCTGGAACATTAAAAGCATACTCATGGAACCTAGGATATGCTCAAGTACATTTGTGGAATAAACAAAAGGAATCAATAAGTGGTATTTGTAGGTATTTGTTTCTCAGATGGTCAGTCATGTCAGGATAACAGGCAAATATCTTTGTAACAAGGCAAGCTGAATGCCGACAACCCCTACTCAATAGCATTATCAGGGGCACAACTGTTAGAAATTAGCCTGGGAAGCTCAAAGCACACTGAACAAAATTAAAAATAAATGTGCAAATAGGATTTCTTTCTACCTCATTGTAAATGTATGTACAATATGCAAATATGACCATCTTTCCACCTTTGAGGGGAAAACCATTTACCAGTAATTTCCTAGTGAGGGAATCCGTTTTGTTCTCCTGCCCTTTTCTGCCATCTTTTTCCTCCACATTCCAGAAGTTTCACATGAAAGATTATTGATATACAGATGACAGGCTTTAAATCAAAGCACACAGCTAAGTGGGTCTTTATTTGAGAGCTTTCTTTAGCATAAAGCTAAACAATGATTTGTTCCACATCAAGCTGATATAGAAGTAGAAACAAGTGTTTGAGGTCACAAAATGAAACATGGTTTGCCAACTTATAACTAATGTTTTCAGACATTACATATTTCTCCAGCACTTAGGAGTAAAGTTCTGTCAGATGTTATGGATTAATTTGAAAAAGAATATGTTTAAGCACGTGTCCTCAAAGAGAACGTAATCTAAATTGGAAAAGACAGAGCACTTACATATGATAAAGACAAAACATGTATATGTGATCAAAATTATAATAAAGTCCAGTAAATTCCTTGTAAGCGATGCAAATAATAGAAAAGCTAGTTGCAGCTGAGGGGTGAGAGGGTGACACCCTGTAGGTAACTCAGATAGGGCTTATGCATTTCACAGTAAAAATATCTCCCTGAAAACAAGAACTATAAGTCAGCCTCCTTTAAACACCATTTTGGCATGTGAATGATATCAACGTCAGCTGCAATTTCTCTGAATCAGAAGAGAGGTAATATATGAGGCATATAGAGGCAATAATATGACAAAAATAATCATTCCACTGGCAAGTCATGGAGTTCATAACTGGCCAGAAGTCACTCCTATGTTGAACAAGCAAAACTCAGGGGATGTCATCATAAAACAACTTGGTGTTAATTTCCTCTCTCCATTTAAATTCATCTCAGGGGCTTCTTCTTTCTCTGTTCTTGGCAGGCCTCATAGCATTTCTCCTTACTCTTCAATTCTAAAACGGTCGTAGAGTCAAGTTAAATCACAAAACGCAGCCTCGGTTCCATGATAAGTCTGATCTGTACCATCAAAATCAGGTAATGTTTAGAGCCCCGCATTTATTTAAATTCTAGACGCCTTTCCTCCCCTGGAGCAGGTGGGAAACCTCACCTGTCTGGGTGAGGGAGTCCATGTTTTCTCTCTTCTCCCATCGGAGGCTCTTATGCTCCTTCCACCAGCTTGTGTAGCAAAGTACTTTCTGACCATGTCTTGGTGCCTGCAGAAGGTGTCGGGATGCAGCCCGCTACACATGTAGAGTCAAGTCAGGAACTGATGTTGATTTCCGGACCCAGTAGCTCTTGGAGGCTAGTAGTCTACTTCCATCTCTGTTTCTCTCCTGAGCACTTCATGGCTTCTTTGGAAAATTCCCCTATTTCTGAGGATTTTTGCCTGGGTTCCTTCGCAAGGTCAAATACATCTCTATCCTGGATTGATAGCTGCCTCCTTCCACCACTTTTATGAATCCGTTCATACCTCCAGCTTCCCTCGTTTCTCTCTCCATGTAGTCTTGCCTAGAAGAACCATGTGGGTCCTCCCCCATAGGCCTTACATGGTCCAAGAGAATTACTCACACAAGTACATGTGGAGGGTTGTTAAGGAACGAGAGGTTGAACACCTCTTGTGATGTTTGCATTTGACCTAATCTTTTTGCAGGATTGTCCTTGGGCCACAGCTGATCTGTAACATCTTTACATCTCTTTGTATGAGTACAGTACATAGATAAAGAAAATAAGCTGTATAACTTTGATAAAGTTAGTCAACTCACGCTTTGGTGTTCTAGTCTTTTTTTTTTTTTTTTTGGATGATTAAATGAGAATATGTAAGTGTAGCCCTTGGTCTGTCACATTGTAAGTAAAGGACCAATATATGGGAGCTCTTATTTATCTGTAGAATCTTGGTGCTTGAGAACAAAAAATGCATATTTATATATACTCCCTAAAGATGTGTCAATCTTGTAATTATTGCTGTACTTTGAGATTTCAAAATAATAAATATGCCCCATGATTTGAGTGTTTGCTGAAATGTTTATCCTCTGCCATACAAGGTTTGGAGGCCTTCAATATTTTATTTACTCTCATAGTTATGCATTTTTCCTCTTTCCTTTCTAACAGTTCACTATACTTGGAGGGGAAAAGGAAGGGGGGTTTATTAACATGCTCTGATGTGTATGTCCTTTCCTAACATTGCTTTTTACAGGAAAAATGTCTTTTGGTGATAGAAACAGAGTGGTGTGAGTAGGGCAATAGTAAATCTGTCCTAAAGCCACTTTCCAACTGTAAATCATCATTATGGAGGATTGGCTTTCTGCTCATGGTGACACTTTACCCAGTGAAGTGACCGGAAGGATTGGAAGTGATTTCTGCAGAATCGGCCTCTTTGGCATGATTCATTTCTGCCCTTCTCTCTGCCTGAGCAAGTGGAAGCTTCGTTTCTGGTATGGAGGATCAAAATATGGCACCACAGTGAAATCCTCAGATATTACTGTACCTCTCATATTATCAGCTTCCAGTAGATAAACATTTCTTGAAGCAGTTCTGTAGTTTTGTCAATGCTGCTCTAAATTCTAAACTGTTCCTAGCTCGAAGGTGTGATTGCCATAAAGCCATAAAATGATAAGCGATTATTTAAATTATTAAGAATTCACAAAGATATCTCAACTAATTATATATCTTACATAATTACATTTATTTTTTATAGTGAGATGAATTATTTTAAAGTTGGTGTAAAATATTGATTATTAATATATTTTTATTTTAATTTAAATTATTATTATAAAATAAAATGATCCAGAAAACCACACCAAATACATGTGTAGCTTAATGGCTGATTTCAAATAAAAGCCATGTAACCACCACTCCAGTCAAGAACTAGAATTTAAAAAACAAAACAAAACAAACTAGAATTTTTTTCAGCCACCCTCGCCGTATGTGCCTTATTTTAATCTTTACCTCCCTCTTCTCCCAGAAGTTATCGCTCTTCTGATTTTTTATAACAATCACTTCCTTGAATTTCTTATTGTTTATAACCTAAGGATGTGTCCCTAAAAGCTATCATCTTATACTGTTTTTTATTTGATCATTTAAAAAATTTCTGTTAATCTACCATTTCCCCTTCTATATGTTTCTTTTCTTTATCATGTACTTGCTGAAGAGCACAAGCCTCTGCCCTGCAGAGTTGGAAAGCCTGGGAATTGCTCATCACATACCACTGGGGCAGTTCCACGTGGTCCTATATTTTCTTGCTTTCCTAAGATTGGACAGATAGCTGGATACAGAGGATTTATCAGAATCAGTTACCATCCCTTTGGCCAGATTTTAGGTGTCTCCTTTAAGTAGACAGAATATCCAGAAGTTTCCCTTTTTGTGATTTGAATAGCTGTTGATGTTCAATGCCTAAACTGATGTATTAACTTAGGTAGTTGGAAAATATGGTGGGATTCTAATCCCGTAATTTTTTAAAATTATTTTTAGACAGAATAATTTTATTTTTTAAAATATTTTATTTATTTATTTTTATTTATTTGAGAGAGGAGGGGGAGAGAATGAAGGAGCAGAGCGAGAGAGACAAGCAGACTCCCCACTAAGCACAGAGCCTGTCGCAGGACTTGATCTCATGATCCTGAGATCACAAAATCCAGAGTGGGACACTCAAGCAACTGAGCCACCCAGGCACCCCCAGAATACTTCTAAAAAAAGATTTCATCCTCTCAGATACTCTTTGGCTACCAAATGCTTCCATTTTTATAGGAAAAGCTGGATCATTGCTTGATATTTTAAAAATCAGTTTTTAAGAAAAGGATTAGATTCTTATTCTCCAAATGTAACCTATAATCATATTTTCTCTTACTTAAATACTTACTCTTTAGCAACTTGTGGTTTAACATATTTGTGTGGATTTCACCCAGTTGTTACTATGGACATGGCTGAAGCTCCCATTGTCCCAACTTTTCAAGTTGGGAGCTTTTTCAAGTTCACTCCAAAGTTCTTTTGACACAAATCTAATAGATTTTGATAGCCTCCTTGCTGACTAGGGTGGCACATGCTTCCGTTTTATCTTATTTTTTGCCGTAGACTTGAAACTGCCATCCTTTCAAGAAACTCTAGGTTCATTTAGTGGAAAACGGTATTTGAAGACCATTGCATGCAGCCATTAGAGAGTACTCTTGGTCTCAATTGTTTGGCCTTTTCCTCTAGACCATTTGAGTGGGCAGAGCTAGAATGTGCGTGTGCATATGCATACATGTGTGCGTGTGCGTGTGTGTGTGTGCGTGTGTGTGAGTGACTCATGATTTCATACAGATACTTCTAATTTAAATACAGTCCTATAATTCTGTTACTTAACCTCTTCTATCATACATATGAATTCTCTTTCTGGGACACCCAAAAGCATGATTCTCAAGGATGGACGGGATGATAAAGTTATAAATTATAAATAAATAAGTTTATAAATAAATTATGAATTATAAATTATAACGTATATCCCATGCTATGCGTGCAGCACTATCAAAATAACAGGAACAATACTACCATCACTAATATGTAAGGGAAATTATTTTTAAAAACTCCTTGCATATGTTCTTGCCATAAGTCATCTTTTATAGTTGTACTATTTATAAAACTTCAGAGCATTAGGGCTAGACAGATCATCTTCTCCCTTTGACCTTCATTTGTAAGTTCATGTTTAATGCTTACCACCCATCCTTATGTCAGGGTTTCTGTGGTTATTTTCATGTCTGAAGGTTGTTCTTCATTTCTCAGAAGGAACTCATGGAAAAAGTATTTTCTGTTTTTCTGCACATAATTAACAGTTTGTTTTTGCTCCTTGCGTTTGGAAGTCTATTTTGCTGGGTAGAAAATATTTGGCTTCAGGTTTTTGTTTTTTTCTTGAGAATCATGTTACTATCAATAAGTCTAATAATTTAATTTTTATTCCATTTATAAGACACTTACTCTTTTTGCCTACATGCATAGAATATGATCTTTTTATTTATGGTCCAGTAATTTCACTAAAAGCTATACTAATGTTGTTCATTCTGTGTTTATATTCTCAGATGTGAGCTCTTTTAATATGTAGTTTTGAGTGGGGTTTTAAAACTCTATATTTCAAGAATGTTTTCTGGAAATACAACTGTGTATTTTTCTTTAGGAACTCATTTTACTGTATGTTCTCTCTTCTGCCTGTCCTAAGTTTTGTTGCTTTCTCTTTTTCTCCTTTCTTTAATTTAAAAAAGTTTTCCCTTTTATCTTCGCTTTTTCTTAAAACATTAACCTCTGTGCTTATTTACTCCTGTATTGTTTCTTAGCTGGCCTTCATTTCTGATTATTTTCTTTTATTCCTAATTGTTTCCTGAGTTCTGTTTCCTCAATCATGAGTCTTTTTAGTTATGATATATGTTATTCCTTTATATCTTTGATCATTTTAAAATGCCTTTTAGCTTGTTTTGAAATAGTAGGGTGCAGTTTGATCTGTTCTGTAGGCATGTCTTTCTGGAATGCTTGCTATGTTTGTAGGAATGTTATTTTGATCTTTTTCCTTTCATCTCATAATAACCAAATAGAATTTGACCTTTTCCTTTCTCCATTGCTCATTTTTGTGTGTGTGTGTGAAGTTAATTTTACTGGACTTTAGAAGGAGGTGTGTTTCAAGATGGCTTCAACATACATATTTTCTCTTCTGTTGTTTCATTTAGGATTCACCAACTTGTCTCCTCATTCACTGAGATTTCTTGGCTCTGTTCTGCCTTCAACCCCCACAACTGTACCTGAAATTGCTCTTTCTTTTTTGTATATTGTCCATATATTGCTCAGCAGATTCTCCTCAGACTGGGTTCCAGTTCACAGGAGTCAGTCTCCTCTGTCCCCTTCTCACCTTAATGGAGGCCCTTAGACTCACCTGCTGTTGGATGGGGTAAACTCCTTCCAGTTCAGCGGCTGTTCTCAAGTTGGAACACCAAACAGCCAGTGAAGACCTGGTAGCTACTTTAGGATTCTCTTGTTGCATGGTTCACTATGGTTCTGCTTTCTTCTTTACTGACAGTGACCCCAGGAGCACCTTGTCCTGGTGGTAGTGTGTCCCTACCTGACTCTTTTTGTGGACAACTTTTCACCTAGATTTGCTGTATATATATATTGTGCAGGGGTTTTTGATTTTACCATGCATTTCCTCTATTCATTTTGATACAGGAATCTGAAGAAACTCAAAGGCTATGCCACTAATGCTACTTTTGGTGTTCTCTCTTTTTTCAAACATTTTTTGTTTAAATTCATCTTGATTAACATATAGGGTATTATTTGTTTCAGAGATAAAATTTAGTGATTCATCAGTTGCATATTGGTATTTTCATTTTATTTTTTTAATTTAATTTAATTTTATTTTAAGATTTTTTTTATTTATTTGACAGACAGAGATCACAGGCAGGCAGAGAAAGAGAAAGGAAGCAGGCTCCCTGCTGAGCAGAAAGCCTGATGCAGGGCTCGAGCTGAAGACCGTGGGACCATGACCTGAGCCGAAGGCAGAGGCTTTAACCCACTGAGCCACCCAGGCACCCCGGTATTTTCATTTTAAACAAAAAATTACTAGTCTTGTTTTCTAATACACAGATATAAACCACACACACACATACACATATATACAGGTACACAATGTATCACAATCTCTACATTGCAGTTGTTATTTTTAAAATAATTTAATGTACTACAAAATTTAGAGCACAGAGTATATTTTTACTTTTAATCTCAACAAAATCTCAAATTTTAGCAGTATAGTATTCTTTTCCTAAACACCCACGGTAAACTCAAAGTTGGAGAAATAGTTCATTTTGAAAACCCAAACAAAAAAGTACCATATAGGTATTTAATTGACTTTTCCACTCTTACGTTTGATATATACAGACAGCATGTCTTTGGTGTGACTTTTTGAATGACATCATACATTTATAAAAATAGGTAAACAGCACGTTTCATGAGTAACTTAAACATTTGTAAGTGAGTGGGTAGATAATAAGCATTGCTTTATGTATCTTTTACTTTGAATTTTGAGCTTATTACATTTGTAAAATAGAAGTCCTATTTGACATTCTACAGTTTTTCAGAAAAGCCATCATCAGCTCCGATTAGTTACAGTTGGCCTGTAATGAATGCATACATACCCGAGACAATTGCCTTATTTTCAAAAAGCGTAACAGTTGTAAATGGGTTCTGATGATCCCATCTGGTAATATTGTCTTGTAGTTGTACCTGTAATAAAAAGAAAAGGAAATATGATATTTGATATCCCCTTTTATCCTAATGTATCCCCAAGTGTGTGACATTGTATCATAAATCAAAAAGTTTCCTTTGCAATGCTCACATAATGTTACCAAGTTTTATGTGATTTCCCCCCATCTACATAAAAGACTCCTTTTTTAAAGACAGTTCCACTCACTACTCTGCTACCTATAATGTGTTGTCATGTTTACAAATTACAGCTAACATAGACTCATATTAACATGCTTTTGCTGAATCTTTCCTCCTTGATAACAACAGTTAATAATCAGAATAGCCTCTGCCCCACCTAAAGAAAAAGTGAGACCT
This sequence comes from Mustela nigripes, assembly GCF_022355385.1. NCBI lineage: Eukaryota > Metazoa > Chordata > Mammalia > Carnivora > Mustelidae > Mustela > Mustela nigripes. The sequence continues at coordinate 64,459,987 of NC_081563.1, forward strand.
CTACTTAGAAAAGTTTGAGTCACTAGTGAGAAAAGAATAACCACATTTTTACTCAATATTTTATTTAAGTTAGAATGAGCAAAAAGTGAGGAACCAAAAGATTACAACTACCTATTTACGTGCGTTGTCCCTGCGTGAAGAGTCCTATCATTTCATCAATGAGATTATAATCTTTCCCTACATCAATTTTCAACAAGGTAATTTTGATACCTGGCCAGCTTCAAAGGATAATTTGAAGGCTGACCTTTTCCCATCTCTCAAGTGCTGATTTCTGAGGTCCAGGTGTGTTTTAAGGTTTAGCTTATTGTAGATGGAACCATTTCCTCAAATGTGAGAACTGAGTATTACAAAGGAAAACCAGTGTGCTATGGAGTCACGATGCCTTTAGTTCATTTCTGGCTCGAAGCCTCCTTATGTGACCTGGGACAAGTTACTTGCCTTCCCAGTTCTGTTTCTTCATGTATAAAATTGTTGTAAGAGTTTATTTAGAATGCGATGTCTAGATTTTAAGTTTGGCATATTATATATTGAAGACATTAAAAAAATAAACTCACCCCATTGTCATATGCAAAAGAACATATCTTCCAAAGTAAATGAAGGAAATATATGTGATTTGAAAATCTCCCTAGATGACTTTGTATGTTCCTACTACTCCTGAAGGCTCAAAACCTTAAAGCCTTTAGCCTTTCCATCAGGGAAAGCAAGGCTTCCAGGTACTTATGATCAAGCAGCTAAACAAATCAATCTCTTGGATACCAGTCACCAAATAATTAATTTGAAATTAACTGTAATCGATCATTGATACTTTGTTTAAATTAATTAAAAAGTTATTTGCTACTTATGTCCATTATCTTTGTAAAACATCTGAATATAATTCATTTAAATGTCCCCTATGCTTATATAAGAAAGCCCTGTGACTCTTTTTCTTGGACTATAATTTAAAAGTACCTACGTCTTTTTTTTTTTTTAAAGCTTTTTTTTTTTTTAATTTTATTTATTTATTTGACAGAGATCACAAGTAGGCAGAGAGGCAGGCAGAGAGAGAGGGGAGAGCAGGCTCCCTGCCGAGCAGAGAGCCTGATGCGGGGCTCCATCCCAAGACCCTGAGATCAGGACCTGAGCCGAAGATAGAGGATTAACCCACTGAGCCACCCAGGCGCCCCTAAAGTACCTACTTCTTATGTAAAGAACTGATTTGGTGTTTTCACTTTAAGGAAATCCTTAGCTTTTGAAAATGTAAACTTATAGAAAGTGGGATTTCTAAAAAGCAATGATGTGCTAGAGATAGGACAGACGGTACATTGACATTATGCTAATTAGAGACTTGAATCACTGACACCTGCGTTGCTTAGTGGGACACGAAACAGCGTCAAGGTCTCTGTCCTTTTGTTGATTTAAAATGTTATCCTTGAAATATCAATGTTATAAATATTAATAAAAATACTAAGAGCTTGGCAAGTGGATTCCAGGAAGACTAATGACTTCCAGTTAAATATCAAGTCATTATTCTAACGGACCTTTTATTAGGCAACAAAGATGGAACACCGTTATAAGCCCCTCATAAAGGTCTTAACAACTATTCATTTGAGACAAAAATTCCATCAACTAGTTGTTTGACCTAAATAGACTGATTGTTTCTGGGTGAATTAATCAGCCTTTGGTTATCATCTCTCAATACCCAAAGCTGGTCTGGTTGAGTTTTTGACTCTAATTGGTTATCTTTCCAGTTTGAGCACATATGCACACACACAAACACACACCTAAATCGACACAGTTATTTGTGTGAGCCAGTAATTCATGTCAGTTCACTTCCAGGTAGTCTGATGTGTCCCTATATAGGTACATCTCAAAAACAGCATTAAGCAATGCAAGTAAGGTGCATAAGGACATGCAGAGTAAAATATCATTTTACTATTTCTTAAATCCATGCTGCATGTTATTCATGCATACAAATTTACGCCAATAAATATATGGAAAGTGAATAGAAAGGGTGTGCATTAAGTGTGTAAAACATGTTTGGAAGAACAGGATGGGCACCAAGAGGGCAGAAGACAAGAGGCCATGTTGTGACCAAGAATGATTGGTTACAATAGTGTGACTGATTATAGTAATCCCACATTAGAATACAAAAGCTAAAATCTTTGTGATTTATTTTTGTTTTAGAATACAGGCATTTTAAAAACTGACTCAAACCTATTCAGTATTTAAAATGACATAATGGTGTCATTCTGTTTCCTCTGTGCCAAACTGAATGTGGAAATGATAGGTCTCCTGAAGTTCAAACACTTCCAGTTGTTCCTCAAAAATCTTTTTCATGTGAACTAGCTGCTAGGCCAAATTACACTACACACCTTTATGTAAGATTCCACAGTTAGGACATCAATTTAGCTTCATTGTTAAAAGAATAGCTAATGGAACATATTTTGCCTGACAAATACAAAGTAACATGGGGTTGATGGTGCCCCTAATATTTTAGGAAAAACAAGAGAGAATTAGACACAGATGGCACTATCCCTGTGAAAGACTGAGGGAGTTACTATTCTTAGAAGTTGCAAAGATGAATGCAAATGCATTTAAGATTATTCATGCCCTAATTTGGTGCAAAGTTAGGAGATCTTGGACACTGCGACTTGATTGTCAGTCTTTGTCCATACTCATTTTCTAAACACTAGAGTTTTCATATGCTTACATTAAACCCTTTTTGTGTATGATGTACATTTTACTTTGTAGTTGTTTGTATGACATGGTAACTTTTAAGGGCCATTTTTTCCCTTTAAGCCTGGTGTTTTGAATACAGTACAAAAAGTGTAGAATAAAATTGTAGACTATTCATGCTGATACATTCATTTCACAGAGAGGTCTTCCTTTGAGATCAATCAAATCAAGAAAGAGAAAATTCTCTGTAGTCAACAAAATATACAGTGCACGTCTCTGTTTCTTGTCAGATATCTCAGATCTGCATATGAGGATGACCCAAAATGCCGTTAACAGACTTCAAGAAGGAAAAAAAAAAAAAAACCAGCAGGAGTAAAAAAATGTAAATAATTGCCCATTTCTAGAGCAAAGTTCAAACTTCTTTCTTGAAATAGTGAACCAACTCAAATAACAACATTAGGTTATGTCTTGTTTAGGGATAATTAATGGCCTTGTACTTTTCTCACTGTTTATTATGTACAGTAACATAGGAAAGGAAAATGTTAAAAACCCAAAGGCTAAAGCTATAGTGAATTGTATACAGCAGATTCATATGTGTTCAATTTTTGTTTTGAGAAGGTGCTCATTTTAATTTCACATTTACCTTTATTATGCAGAACAAAGGAAAATACATTTGTTACTCATGCTGGAGCTGTAGGTATTTTTTAAGGAAAAGCAGTAAACTGTGTCAAATCTATTGAGGTATCTTCTACTTAATACTCTCAAATGACTGAGATAGTTTTACGTTTCAAACTTTAGGGTGGGTAGGTAATAAAAGAATGTTTATCACTAATGACCCAGCAGCCACAACAAAAACCCACAATACATAGTAATACTCAAATATTCTAGAATGCTTTAATAAAAACAGAATGCTACAAAATATTGTACGAGATAGGGAAAAAAGATAAACATTATTGTTACCTCAATGGTTGATAATAGCAATTGACTAGTGAAATGGTTTGCACAAAACTGTGCTTTTTCTGAATGCAATTTCAATAATATGGAATGATATATCCCAAGAAATATGGGGAAATGTAGGAAATTGTTGTATGAACTGCTTTGACTAAAGTAAACATTGTGATGAAGTATAATCTCCCCAAGTAAACAGTTATTATGTTAAGGACGGAGAAGCAATCTCACAATTTAAGTATTTTGCCTTGGCAGCTCTACTTTTATTTCCCACCCCTGCCTTTCCCTGGGATGATACATTCCTGCTAGTCCATGGCTTACAAAAACAGGCAAAGGACCCATACATATAAGAATCAAAAACTATACAGAAAGTATTCCTTCTTAGAGAGCTGCTACATATACTTAGATCTGATGTCTTTACCTTGACCGGAAAGACTATTAATGGACACTGCATCCTGATGAGGTATCTCAGTCGATTGAAGAATATTTCTGTAGCATAAATCACACTGTGCAGCAGATACCAGTCCAGGAATCACCTTTTGAAAAAAGCAAGGCAAGAAAATTATCACTGGACCCACTTGTTAAATTTTGTATGCAATAGGCTAAAGGTACTTTCCCTCAACACCTGTCCTATGTTCCTTTCCTCATACCCTCACTTTCTCTTTTAGCTCCTCACTGACTGAATCTCAAAATTTCTTCACACAAAGGCAGTCAAGACTGGACTTCAAAATAAAATATATATATATATATATATATATATATATACATTTTAAAAATATAATTTTGTGTCCTATGCATTCCAAATAGTAGTTTTTCTTTCACTTCAGTAGTCACTGATTTTCCTTAACATATTTTGAGAATTCCATTCAGGAATTTGCATATATTCTTTCGATTATCTGAGGTGATGATAAAAATTTGTTCTCAAGGGCAGAATTTGATTTGGAGTGAAGTCATATAGGTAATTCAACGGATGTTGAATCTTTGTGACTTTTTTCTGATTCAAGAGAGAAAAAAAGAATGGTGATGATTTTCTTTGGCAACTTAGAAATAGTCCTACACACAGTTCCCAGAAAGGTTTCAAAAATACGTTGAGTAATAGTATTTTGGAACATTCTATGGCCTTAAAGTGTGACTACTTTGAAAAATAAAATGGTGTCCTTGTCTGTAGAACATCTGGGTGCTTTCAAATCTCTCTAATAGAAAATGTCCATTACCAAGGTGTTGAGTTTATCACCTGGAAGATATTCGGATTCTCTACTTGTTAAACTGTCATTCACATACACAAGATGATATCCCTAGCATTTGAGGAAACTATTGAAGCATGTCCCAGTTGCTGCTACTAGCAAAGAAAGAATATACTCAGCAATTCAGTATTTTAAAAATCTTACTGGTTATTAGCATAAAATCAGATCTCTAGAGTTCAAATATCAGTTCTATCATTTATTAACTGTGACTTTTGGGCAATTAAATGTTTTGGGTCTTTATCTATAAGATGGGGATAATAAGCATATATGCTTTGTAGGACTGTGGTGAGAAACAAATGAATTAATTCATATAAAGTATTCAATCTTGGCACCTAGAGAGCATTTAGTAAATATTTGATAGACTTGTTGGTTTTATGGTGATACTTGATAAATGCTATGATTCAAAGCATTATTCTTCCCATTTGGCCTTCATCTTAATAAGATAATAGTGGTTTCACCTAAAAATAAATATATTATTAAATAAAGTTGAAACTCAGTAAAGACTTAATAAAGGATTGAGAAGTATATTTTTGGAAATTTTTTTTTTTTTTTTTTTTTTGGTTAACATATAATGTGTTATTAGCCCCAGGGATAGAGGTCTGTGAATTGCCAGGTTTACGCACTTCATAGCACATACCTTCCCCAATTTCCATAACCCCACCACCATCCCCCTAACCCCCTTCCCCTGGCAACCCTCAGTTTGTTTTGTGAGATTAAGAGTCTCTTATGATTTGTCTCCCTCCCAATCCCATCTTGTTTCATTTATTCTTTCCCCCATGTTGCCTCTCAATTTCACCATATTAGGGAGATCATATGATAATTGTCTCTGATTGACTTATTTCCCTAAGCATAATACCCTCTAGTTCCACCTACGTCATTGCAAATGGCAAGATTTCATTTCTTTTGATGGCTGCATAGTATTCCATTGTATATATATACCACATCTTCTTTATCCATTCATCTGTTGATGGACATCTAGGTTCTTTCCATAGTTTGGCTATTGTGGACATTGTTGCTATAAATAGTCGGGTGCACATGCCCCTTCGGATCACTATGTTTGTATCTTTAGGGTAAATACCTAGTAGTGTGATTGCTGGGTCATAGGGTAGCTCTATTTTCAATTTTTTGAGGAGCCTCCATGCTATTTTCCAGAGTGGTTGCACCAGCTTGCATTCCCACTAACAGTGTGGGAGGGTTCCCCTTGGATTGAGAAGTATTTTGAGGCAGAATACCCATTTACACAAAGCTTCTTACTTTATATATTAAGCCTGGCCAGTGAAACTATTTGTTATCATCTGAAAGTTTGGTTTTTACCCATCTGATAATCTCTCACATAACTGAGGGTTGCTCTTCCAAATCAATATAGAGGGGCACAGTTTTTTATGTTTAAATTCAATTAGCCAACATACAGGACATTTTTAGTTTCAGAAGTAGAGTTCAGTAATTCATCAGTTGCATGTAGCACCAGTGCTCATCAAATTACGTGCCTTCGTTAATGCCCATCACCCAATTACCCCATCCCCACACCCAACTCCCCTTCAGCAACCCTTAGTTTGTTTCCTATAGTTAAAAGTCTTAACTATAGTTTTGTTTCCCTCTATGATTTCTTTCCATCAGTTTTCCCTCCTTTCCTCTATGATCCTCTTTGCTGTTTCTTACATTCCTCATTTGAGTGAAAGCATATAATTCTTTCTCTGATTGACTTATTCCACTCAGCATAATACTTTCCAGATCCACCCATGTTGATATAAATGGTAAATATTCATCCTTTCTGATGGTTGAGTAGTATTCTTTTGTATATATATACCACATCTTCTTTATCCATTCATCTGTTGATGAATGTCTTGGTTCTTTCTACAGTCTGGCTATCGAGAACATTGCTGCTATGAACATTGGGGAGCAGGTGCAAAGAAGCACAGCTTTTTAAAGTCTATTATTAAGCACTTTTTCATACCTTTTTCAGGCCTAGAAATAAATACAACATGTATGTACCTTTAAAGAGATTTAAAAATTTTTTTAATTGCTCTGTAATGATTATTTTTATTATTTATTATTTTATTTATTTATTTATTATTATTTTATTTTATTATTTAAATCAATTAGGGGAATTCAAAATAACATAAATATTTTTATTTGAAAGAAAAATTAATATTCATTCGGTGTGATGAGTATTAAACATTTTTAAATTGTTGCATAGATTTCCACACAATTGATAAATGAAGACATGGCAGATCAACACCAAATCTTATGATTTAGCAAGTTAAATTCTGTAACTATTTAGACTTTTAGGCTTGATGCTACCTAAGCTTTTCTCTGGGATTTTCAAATGATAACATGACCCAAATAGTTCCTGAAAGAAATGTGAAAGGACTGCGTAGTTTTGAAAAGTGTATTCTTGGGATGGGAAAAATGGGTGAAGGAAGTGGGAGATACAATCTTCCAGTTATGGAATGTGTAAGTCATGGGGATGAAGGGTGCAGCCTGGGGAATATAACCAAATGGTACTGTAATGAGGTTGTGCTGTGACAGATGATAGCTACACTTGTGGTGAGCATAGCATAACTATAGATTTGTTGGATCCCTATGTTGTACACCTGAAACTAATGTCACATTTTGTGTCAGCTACAATAAAAGATAACATAAAATAAAAATACTGGATCAGGACTAAATCAAGAAAGGAGAAATGTTTGAAATTTAAAATAAAAGTTTGTGTATGGTGATTTCCCTGAACAAATGAAGAAATAGATTTTCCTGATAATTATTTGACTAAGCAGTTTCTGTGAAAGATTACAAATGCTGAATATAGAAATGTATTGTCTTAGCTTGGGTTTTCCAGAAAGCAGTGCCTGAAGCAGTGGGCTTGTATGCTGCTACTTTATTGGAGAATATAATCCTGAGGAGCAGAAGTGGGGAGGGCATCCAAAGGAGGGAAACAAGAAAGGAGCGTCATATGGTGGTACATCAATTAGTCGGTCATTTGTAGGTGCAACTGATGGCTTAATCCCATGGCAATGTCCTCCAAGAAGCCATAGATGCTATGCCTCAACACAGTCCATCAGGAGAGAAAAGGGAGAATGATTTGTCAATAGGCTTGTTCTCTTATTGGTCAAAAGTGTACATCAAGAGTGTAACACCTTGCATGCCTGATTCCCAGGACAGAGCGTGAAAAGAGATAGAGCACTGTCAGGATGTGCATGTGTGAGATGGTTGGGCCAGGAAGCTGGTGAGGCCTTTTATTTCTGGATTATAATGAGTTCAGAGGAAAAATTCACAATATTTTTGCGAGCCAGGGGGTACGATTTATTAACTTCTTAATGTATTATTCTCTCCATCATTTTTTTCTATACCCAATTTGGATTATTTTAGGTAAATGTGAACTTTTCCAGACAGAATTGTGTTTGGCCTTACATAATTGAAACTCAGTGACACAAAACATGAAATTTGAGGAGGCATGCAAGGACTATACAGGCAACTCATCTATGCCACCAAAGAACTATGCCCTGTCCACATTCTTTAATGGTGACTGTTCCAGGCTATTCCTCTTGACCACCCTTTAGTAAAGCAAGACAAAGCAAAAGGATAATCCATGTGTAATTCTGTGTTTTTTTAGACAAAACTGAAGTGCATGAGATAACTTAAAGCTTGAGTATGTTTTCCATATATTTTAAATTAACATTATGAAAAGTAAGTACTCTTCATGATATGCTGGAAGTACATTCTTTTCAAGAGTTAGGTTCAAATATTAGCGTCTAAGAGGAATTTCCTACAATCACTCTTTTTGTTTTATTTTAAAGATTTTATTTATTTGTCAGAGAGAGAGAGAAAGAGGGAGAGAGTGCACACACAAACAGGGGGAGCAGCAGGCAGAACAAGCAAGGGAGAAGCGGGCCCCCACCTGAACAGGGAGCCCGATGCAGGATTCGATCCCAGGGCCCTGGGATCATGACCTGAGGTGAAGGCAGATGCTTAACTGACTGAGACACCCAGGCATCCCTCCTACATCACTCTTAAATTGATTTAACATTCTAAAATTTATTAATATAATTCACCACATTAACAAAGGAGAAAGAAGAGTATGATCATCTCAATATATGGATACTATATGGATAAAATCCATATATTTTATCCATAATATATGGATAAAATCCAGTAACATTCATATTTTTAAAAAATCTCAACAACTTACAAATATAAGGAAGTTTCTTTAATATTATAAAAGCTATCAAGTAAAAAGGCTACTGTGAATATCATACTTGGTATTTCCCCCTGAGTTTAAGAATAGAGCAAAAATGTCCACCATCATCATTTATAGTTAAGATTTTACTGAGCATCATAGCCAGTGCTAAGACAAAAAAGAAACAAAGTTTATAAATAAAGATAAAACTGTCATTAATTTCAGCTAACATGATTGTATACAAATGAAATTAGGAGATTATATAAACTATTGAAGTTAATAAATGAATTTAGTAAGCTTGCTAGAATCAAGGTTAATATACAAAAATCTATAATAATTTTTATAGACTAGTAAAATGTTAAATAATGATTTTTAAAAAAATTTAAAATAATCAAAAGTGTTAACCTTTATGAATAAATATAATGAAAGATGTATAAGTCCTTTATACTGAAAAGCTCAAAATACTGATGAGAGAAATTAAAGACTTAATAAATCGATACACATGTTTCAGAATGAGAAGATGCTATGTATTTCTCCTGTTTAAATTCCCTTTACTCTCTCTTATTAAGGTAGGAAACATTTTGTGACCATGTGAACATTGTCTAATGCAGTGTTTTCCTTCATGGAATGTATATTTATGATTCTTTGATCCCATCAACAAATTCATAGTGAAGTCTCAACTAAGGAGCTTATCCCATTGAAAATTTGTTTGAAAGTCAATTATTTGAAATTTTAAACAAATTTTCCTATAGTTACAGTGTTAAAAAGGATAGTTTGTCTCTCAGTCCAGCCTGCAAAATCTTATTCAATTCAAAATAAAATTTATAAATTTTATAAATTTATAAATTTTATAAATTTATAAATTTTATTTTATTAAAAAAAAGTAGGAGAAAGCAATTTGTTCTCACACTTCTAATTAAACAAAAGGGCACAAAATAATGAGGGCATTTATTAACCATTTTTGAGCTAGAGGAAACTAGATTTGACGAAAGGAAGATGAGGTAAAGCTCCAGATCAACCACTCTCCTATGTGTTTCCTAGGCACCCTGGAAGTACTTTACATGGAATTCTACGCATTACAGCACCCTGTAAGAAACACATTATTCCCATTTTGTAGATAGGTACTCTAAGCTCAACATATTTAAATAACTTATCTAGATTCAAATAGCTGAAAAGAAGCTAAGCACAAATGTTAGCTTAAGCATGACCCGCTCTAAAGCCCGTGTTTTTCCCACTAAGCCATGCTGGGAGAAGTCCTAGAAAATTTCAGTTCACTTCCAAAAGCTTCACATCCAGTCTTCTTCCCAGATGTCTGAAGGAAAGAATCTCTTGAGAAAACTTTTTCCAAACCTATTACTTTACAGTTGAGAAACTAAGGCTTGGAAAATTTGAGGGACCCTCTATTTATGGGCAGTGACAATCTCAAACTCTGTTCCTTTAGATTGCAGTGGCTGCCTTGCTGTTTCTATGGTGGGCGATAAGATTCAGATCCTCATTCTCTCTTGCCGAACACTACTGCAGTGGCCTCCTCACTCTTTGCCTCTATTTAACAATCTATATACTGTTGTTTGAATAAACTTATTAAACACAATGACACACTGAAGTTGCATAGTGATAAGGTTGGAAGGATTATAAGAGATCACGCACATAAAGCCCTTAACATATGGCTGAATATTTAGAACCCAAGAAATACCTGCCATTACCATTTTTCTATGTAGAGGTCACAAATGACTTTCCATTGTTGACAGGGGGAGACCCTTTCCTTAGGTTGGGTTGTAGGAAGAGGTTTCACGTACAGGTGCCTGCCTAATGAGAAGCTCCCTGGAGCAATTGGTAGTGAGGTGTAGGCACCAGGATAGGCAAGTGGAAAGATCCAAGCAAAGGCATGATTTCAGGTGACATCTTAGTACCAACCGGATCTCAGAGATGCTCTGGAAAATACATTAAACTCCAAAGTTTATTCCACTTTGAGGCACAGGAGATGGGCTGGCTTTCTATTCCTGGCCAGTCAGCTATAAGCTGCCCCAGGAGGGACACGAATGCCCAGAATTTCTGGCTCTTGGCCAAATGGTGAAAGAACTTAACAAAATAAGGTCCTCAAGAAAAGGTTTAGGTGGAAACCAATAGAAGCAAAGCACACAAAGGCCAGGGGATAGGTGCCAAATAGGAAGTGGAGCAAAGGTGGTTGGGTGCAAACAATATGCAATGTGCACTGGAATTGGAATCTTTCTACCAATTAGGCCTGTTTCTCATTGCTATTCTTCACTTACTCTGTGCCCCAGATGAACCACACCACTCATTCACACAGCTTGTCAGCATGTACCAGGCACTGTTTTAGAGCTGGAAAAAATAATAGTAAACATAAGTTTCTTCCCTCATGGAGGCCATATTCTCTTGAAGGAGGTCAATAATAAAAAATGAGCAACATGCAAACACAGAATCTCATAAGCTATCAGGTAAGGTTATGTGTGATGAAGGAAAATGGAGTAGGGTAAGAGGACAGTGGCTTAGGAATCTTTTGTTGTTCCTTTGTTTTTATTTTCCTTTTAGATGGAGTGGTCAGGAAAGGCCTCTCTGAGGAGGTGATGATTCAGCAAAAAGACAGGTGAGGTGCCGAAGTGAGTGAACTAGGCTAATGTTTAACAAAAGAGAATCTGGGGGGAGAGGAGAACATGTGCACAAGGTCAGAATGTGCCTTTCTCCTATTGAGCTACACAGAGGCTATGATGGCTGTGGTCTGATGGATGAGGGGGAGTGGTAAGAAGGAGGATGAGAGCCAGGAACTACATGATGTAGGTCTTGGAAACTATGGTCATGGGGGAATTTGGATTTCATTCTAACTGTGGTAAGAAGTCACTAAAAACCGTTGAGTGGATGAGTGGCATAAGTGCCTTATGTTTCCAAGTGATCATCTTAGGGAAGTATATTGGGCATTTATTGCTATTTCAAAAACTATTTGAAAATGTAGTGGCTTACACAACCACCACTAACTTGTGGACAGGTCTGTGTGTTGGCCATTTGGGAAGGTCTCAGCTGGGACACCTTCACTGTGCTTCGGCGCAGTGGCACTCACTCACACATAGGTGGTCAGTTGGCAGTCAGCTGGGGGCTTCACAGTCTTGCAAGGCCTCCCTTATAGGTCTGACAGTTGGCTCAGGTTGAGAACTGGGGGAGCCTTGGTTCTCCTCCACTGGTCCCTCCACATGAACCCCTTCGTGTAGGTCTCCTCACAAGGCACTTGGAACAGATCTGAGCAGGGAAACCTAAAGTCGGTAATGGCTATGTTAAGTTGGAAATATTCATTAGCTGTACAGAAGTATTAAGTAGACCTCTGGTATATGCATATGGGTTTTAAGGGAGAGGCTGAGTTGGAGATACACCATCAACTACTATTTAAAGCCAGTGGATTGCATGAGATTACATCAGTAGTGAATATACATAAAAAACAGAATAGATTCATGACTTAGTGGCTCTTAGGTTGGGATAAGAAATGGATTCAACCAAAGAAATTCAGAAGTAGTAGGAGTTTAGTACATTATTAAACATAATATAACTAAAAAACCAAGCACAGATGAGGAGTGTCATGAAACAGAGTGTTTCATATAGTTCTGTATAACTTCATTCTTCAAAATGAAGAGAATGAAAAATTATTTGATTATTATTTGCATTCTATTTCAGCGATTTTTATTTCTTTCTTTCCTATTATTTTAACTTCTATTCTTCAAAAGCCTCTGCCCATCCAGGTTCTGAAAAAAATAGACAGAGACCAAAATGCCAACTTCTTTATTAATAAATGCAATTTGGAGGCTATAGCTTTATATTAGGCAGATTTACCACATGGTTACAGGCAGCCCTAGACAACCACAGGCCTCCCCATGTGCTGGCCTTACAAGAAGTTTCTCAATTACGTGTTTTGTTCTCCCAGATTCTACTGTTCTGTTTTTATTTTTTGTGGACAAGATAGCAAATGCAACCTTTGGGGAAGTCCAATAAATAGCACCCTACTTCCTTGCCAGGATTTAGAAAAAATAAAAATGAAACAAAAGGATGGCCAACAGAGTTCAGAATGTTAATTTTATTATTGGCAAGTGCTAATTTGGAGGACTTAAACTTAGTTTGAGGGCCAAATGGACCTGCTAAACAAGCTTCGAAATTAGGTAGACCTAATGACACTTGACAGGCAGTACTGGGCTTAGGGAGGCATCCAGCTGGTGGAGGTAGGCAAAGAGCTGCCCTGGAAGAACAATGGAGAATCAATAGCTGCTTCTTGGGCAGTTGAGCCTTAAAAGGGAGAAAGGAAGTTCTGGCTATATAGATCTTGCTTACTCTTCCCCAAATTATACTTTCAATCCTGATGGAGTAAATAGAAGGGTAGAGAGAGAATAAAGTTAATACCCACTCAGGAATGGGGGAAAATGCTGCCTCCACAAACATTCAGGGCTTTTGCTTTATAAGGGTATATTGTTAGCACTATTTCATATTTAACTGCCTTTTGGGGGAGGGCACAAAAATGAATCAAGAGTAGTATTTCTAGAAGCAATTGGAATCCTTAGAAACTGCTATAAAACAGCGTATTTTCACCTATATTTTCATATACAAAAGAATGAAATAAAAATGTACATGTATGTGTATTTGGTAGGTGTTAGGGAGTGGAAGAGTGGCAGAAGGATGAAGCTCATGGCTTGGGCTTGATTCTGCTGAGTGCGATAAAAGGAGATGGTGGAGGAAAAACAGTGAATCTACAGTTCCTTGAATAATTGTGGAGAAACATGGGCTCAGATCAGTTGTGATGCTGTCTGGAGTGAAAGAAAGGTTGGTAAAGAACAAAACGTACAATGTATGTATCAATATTCAGAAATTGAGCATTCTTTTGCTAGAGTGAATGAGCCAGCATCAAGAATGGAATGAACAGAGCTTACGTGAACACCATTTCCTCTCCTTCATACAATGACACTGGTGTGAGGAATCTGCTGCTGTGATCTGGCCCCTGAAGCATTAAGTAGGTCAATGAATTCTAGCATATCCCAAACGGAAAGGTAGCAATCCACATCTAATCTTTGCCCTGGGCACACTTTAAATCATACTTCCTATGCCCACTTAATTACTTTAAGTTGACAGCTGCTCCTCCGGGCAGACCCTTAAACAGCAGTCACTCTGGAGAGGGGTCCCCAACACACAAACTGTAGGATTGGGAGCACATAAAAACTGTTTTTGATAACTCCACTTGAACAGAAGTTCAAGGATACATACCACCTCCCTCTGGATATGTTAACTATTTTTTAATGATGTTATCTGATATTTAACAATGTACGCAGAGTAGCAGAGCCTTGAGTTTGTTGTTTAAATATCTTTGATGCTGTGTCATAACAAATTAGTTTCTAAATGTTGCCAATTTGGCAGACAAAGCTGATTATTTCCTGCAATCACACTGCATATGTGCACAAGATTATAATTAATGATCAGGGATGCCAGCCATACTTTAATAATGATCTTTCAGTGTTTAGGAGCCGATTAGAGCAACTGGCATTTGTGCCCTCTATTGGGGCAGAGGTGAGAGAAAGGAGGCAGTAAATCTGAATAGATCTATCAGTGTCAGAGAATCAATAGTTTGCTGATTTCTGTTATAAATTTGAAGATTCTGGGGGAGTTATTGACAAAGCTGCTGCTGGGAATAACAACAGAGTGTTTATGTAGCCTTCACTGAAGCAGTGCAAGTCCTAATTAGATTGGAATTGGTCTTTTGGCAACTTTGGAATATTTGTTTCCTCAGTGTACCAGTATGCCACATGAGGACTCTGAGATCAGTGATATATTTCTAAAGAATTATGTGGGCACAAAGTGTCAAGATATCAAAGGTATTTCATCATAATGAAATGAGATTTATCAATTCTCAGTGTCCAAGATCTCAACTTCCTAAAACACCATGATTTCTTTCTGGTTCTTGGCAAAAAGCATGGCTAGCAAATGAATGTTCTTAAGTGAAGATGATACCATCGACTATAAAAATGAGAGAGGGAAGAAGGGGAGTGAGAGAAACACAGATCTTCTTGAATGGAGCCTATTTTAAGAATGTATCTCAAACCCTAGAATTCCAAAGCAATTACAGTTCAAGGTGATTCCTTGATTAACCAAAGAATTCATCCAGGGGTAATTTTAGATTCTCTAGCATTAAAAATGGTGGGATTTGGGACTATCTCCTATACAAATTGAAGTAAATCTATAGTCCTGTGAACCTTTACTGAGATACTGCTTACTGTGATTCCAAAAAGCTTTGTATAACCTTAGTTCTTCTACCACATCTTCTTGTGATACTGCAACACAACATTCCAGAGCAAAACTAGTTGTTAATGAAAGGGACATCTGATGATTAAACTCCTATGGGGGTATCTGGAGGTAGTAATTTCAAACAATACTTCAATTAGACCTTTTATTCCAGAAAAAATAAAACATGGTGCTGACATCTACTGTTATGGAACCATTTTTAGAGCTTGCCAAGAAATTCACAAGAGCCTGATTTCTTAACTGTGATTTGGATGGCACTTTCCTGGAATGATTCTTCTTCTTAAGGTTTCATTTATTTGTTTAATTATTCGAGAGAGAAAATGAGGAGGAGAGGGAGAGGGGCAAGCAGACTTCACGCTGAGCACAGGTCCCAAACTGGGGCTCAGTCTCATGACTCTGAGATCATGACCCACTCCAAAACCAAGAGCTGGGACATTCAGGTGATGCACCACTCATGCACCCCTTGTGGTTCTTAATCGAGTTCTTAAAGGAATTGCTCTTTCATCTAACTTTTCAAAATATTGTTGGAGTGGAAAGGAAGGAGTTGGGTCTGTGTTTGATATTCTAGTCTGACTAGGAAGTCAAATGGAAGTATTTTTAGCAATTCTTTTTCTCTTGCTCATAGTTCAGTTGAATAAACACATAGAGATACACATGGAAGTGAAAATATCTTGGGGATACCAAGCTAACACTATCAATTCCTTGGGGTCCTTGCTAACTCCTACAGCAGTCTGAGTAGTACTTCTAGAGATTCATTTTTCTTTTCCAAAGCTTTCATCACTCTTGAGAAGCAAATATAGTGTAGAACCTTGTGACATCTTGAGACTCAATGAACAGAACTTTGATCAGAAAGCTTAAACTTTTAAAAACTTGTCGTATTATTTGTTTTTTTTACTTTCCTGGCAGAATTATTTATGCACTACAAATTGCATTCAAAGTATATAATGTGATGATGACTTCTGCCAAGTATATTCTAAAATTCTAGAAAATGCAAATTAACATATAGAACAAAAGTTGATCTACAGTTGCCCAGGACAGGGGCAAAAGGAAGAAGTGACTATATAATGGATGGAAATGGAAATGTCCTCTGTCATGGCTGGAGTGACAGTTTCACAGGCATTGTAGGTTTTTCATCAAGAACTTTCTGAAACCTTTGTTTGTATTTATTACCAACAGTGTGAGTTACTGATTTAGATCCTGTTTTTGTGGATGTGTGGATGTGTTTCCTAAGTCTTTTTTTCTCAATTCCTTCCCTTTTTGGAATTTTAAACATTGTAAATAAAAAAAAAAATACTCAAAGAGGACAATGCAACTGAGTCCATTTTGCAAATTTCTTAAATATGGATTGAATGTATCAGCTTTATCAAATTGATTTTTCTAGGAAGTTCAATGTAAACTTTGCATAATTAAAAATTACATATAATGAAGGCTAAAGTTCATATAGAGGAATACTATTAAACACCTCATAAATGTGACAAGACTCTGGAATGCTTCACTGGGATCAGTGATCATGTCATCCTCATGGAAGAGTAACTAGTGACTTTGCCTCTACAACACACCTTATACAGTAAGTGTCCAGGGTTGATAAATTCATTCCTTTACTTTCTGTTATTTTAATTTCTACTTTGAATGTAACTTTTTCTTTGGATAAAACTTCTATTAGGATTATCCTACACAGTTGTGTATATAGTGGGCACGAAGCACATTCTAAATACTTGAATGAAGTAAGTTTGGTTTATTCTGATTTATTCTGATCTGATGTTTCAATGGGAGCTGTAATTAATCTGACAGGAATGGATTTGGGGAATATTAGGTTTCTTTGGAACTGCCATGTATAGAAACACACCATGTGCTCTCTCTTCGGTATTCTTACACCATACCAAACTGAATCTTAAATTCTTCATTTATACTTACCAATAGATTATTAATAATACATTTTAGAAATGTTTCCCCTGCAGAGTATTAACATTTTAATAAGGTTGTAGTGCAGAAACCGAAAGCTTGAAGCTCAGAAAAGAGAACTGAATGCCTCAGTTAATAGATTGAAGAGGATTTTGGGGGCCCACAAAGCTGTTTCTAATGCCCCCATTTTCAAGTATGATGCAGTTACAGGATATGTGTTGTATAGGTATTCAATGTCCAAGAGATCTTGAAGAAAAATTCAGTTGACAACTGGTGCTATGTATTCCTATTTTTGGAAGAAGTATATTATAGGATTTCAAGCACATACAAGTTAAATAGCAGTATATGTAAGCCACTCATTTTTTCTTACAACCTGACTTCTTAGGCTAAGTGCTTCCCAGTATCTGTATGATATCTGAGGTATATCTGAACACTACTTAATTAGTAAGTATTTATTGAAACTTGTATGTCCGTAACTTATTCTAGAAGGTTTATGAGACATAGCCATTGCCCTTATAAAATTTATAATGGCAAAAATGAAAGAAAATTCAGTATTGAGTTGCATAGAATGTAAGGGAGTTCAAATGGCTGGCAAAGATAAACTTATTTTGGAAGGTATGGTTTCTTGAACTCTATTTGAAGACAGACATATTTTGTAATAGCCTCAAATGTAACAAAGTCAGGGGGAGTTGAGGAAGAGTCATCTTACAGGACAGGAGAGAATACTGTCATGGGAATCGTTCTCACTTTAGTTGTGAGACTAGTCTCAATTATACTTTGAAATACTCTCCTTCAAGAGTGAATGGCCTCTGTTTATGGACTTCAATTTTAGTGTTAACTTTTAATTTCTATAAGTATCATGCCATGCATAGAAGTCCAACCACCAGTAGCTTAGGTGTCATCTGGGACCATGTTAGAAATGTAGACTCTCAGGACCCAGTCAACCCTACTAGATCAAAACCTGGACTCCAACAAGATCCCAGGGGACTCATATGCACAGTAAATTTTAAGCACTATACTGCTCTAGAAAAGTGTTGCTGCATCCTAGAATCACTTAGGGAGCTGTGAAAATCCTGATGCTCAAGCCACACTCATATCCATTAGTTCGAAATGCGATGAATGAGTACCTAGGCATTATAATTGTTTTTTTAAAGCTGCCCAGGTAGTTCCCATGTGCTCGCAGGCTGCGCACCAGACTGTGAGATACTGCCACACAGCACTTGGAGCAGCAGCAGATAGAATTTAAGAGTATCTCTCAATACTTTATAAATTCTGATTACCTAACTTGTTTTACAAATTCTCATTGAGTCCACACAAACTATTAGCATATCCTTTTAATCTGTGTGTAAAAATTTAATTAGGCATCATTTGAGCAGCTGCTCTTGAGATTGGCTTTTCCTTTCTCAAGATTTTTCTTTAGACAGGTTTGGCTATGTAAAATATCAAACATTGAAGTTTTTTGGCTCCCATAAGGAATATGCAGTAACAACATTTGATCAAAGATAAATAGGATGGAAATCAAATAGGATATACTATAAAAGAAACATATTCTTTCTATATGAGAATTCATCTGAAATTCCCTTTGGTTAGGGCAACTTCCCTAATGAATAAGAAAATTTTTATCTTTTAAAATAATTATTTCTTTTTGTAATCCCTGAACCATAAATAGGAAAGTATAATTTAATCATTCATAGTGATAAAAATAACTACTTTTTAAAAATGGCGAGTATTCAAAATGATAAAATGTTAGAGGTTAGGCATTTGGGGAAATCAAAGAGACTCACTCAGTGTGTTGGAGAAAAATTTAAATATACCTCTTTTGTCTTTTCCTATGAAACTTACAGAAGATGCTTATGAATCTGAAGTTGAATTAGAACTAACAGAATTAAGTCTTCATTTTTCTATATATTGTTGATCCAAATAATTTGTGGAATTTTAATCTGTTTCACCTACATGCATGCTTATGTTACTCTTTAGTAACTTAAGTATTTTTAGGTATATTTAAGGTCAAAATGAAAAATAAATTGAAACCTCATTAAAAAGTATCATAATATTCTGAAATTATGTAGAAGGATAAGCCTAATGGATAAACCACTTTTTTTTCACAAATCAGATTTTGTTATTTTCTTAAGCAAATATTTTACATATATATGGGTTTTATTTTATTTTTTAAAGATTTTTAAAGTTTTTTTAATTGAGATATAATTGACATATAGCATGATATTTGTATTTTAGATTTGGGTGTACAATAGCATGATTTCATATTTGAATATATTATGAAATGATCACCATAAGTCTAGTTAATATCCACACCACACATAATTAAATGTTTTTTCTTTGTGGTAAGTCCTGAGGATGTAATGTACAGCATGATGACTACAGTTAATAATACTATATTATAGTGTATATATTGTATATATTATATATATATATTTATATAATATATAATATAATATTATATATTTGAAAGTTCCTAAGTGTGTGTATGTATTTTAAATTACTATTTTGAAATAATTTTAGGGGCACCCGGGTAGCTCAGTGGGTTAAAGCCTCTGCCTCGAGCCCCACATCGGGCTCTCTGCTCAGCGGGGAGTCTGCTTCCTCCTATCTGCCTGCTCTGCCTACTTATGATCTCTGTTTGTCAAATAAATAAATAAAATCTTAAAAAAAGAGAGAGAAATAATTTTAGACTTACAGAATGACAGGAAAAATCGTACTGAAAGGGACAGAACCGTAAAGGTAGAGTAAGGACTTCTGAGAATCTGCTTCTCATGTAAAACAATAAAACACTGGCAAAATTATTGAAATCAGCTTTTTCAGAATTCTGATAACAAGCTACAGGTTTTCAAAGATCAAAAACAAGAAGTTTATTCAATAAATGACTACATTACTGTAATAACAGTAGGCTTTGTGGCATTTTAACTTGCCCCTTTCCATCTCTTTCTCACTAATCCCTTGGTATCCTTGAAAACCTACAGTGTAACATTCACTGGAAAGGGAAGAATGGATTGTATCTCTAGGGTATTGCTAATTAGCAGCAATTGTTAATATTGACATGGCCTGAAGTGGTGGTATCAGTTGGGGAAAATAAGTGATGAACCAAAAAATTTGCCAAAAAATCCATAGAACAGAATAAGAAGTCCATAGGGGACTTTGGAAAGTTTCTATTTGTTTCTGGAAATTTAGACACCATGTGCATGCATAAACTGTGTGCTTTTGAGGGGCTGTGTGCATGCAAAGGAGAGACCTAATCTCTTAGGGTCTTTCAAGTGGTGCTTAAAGCAGAGTTCTAATTTGCTGGAGCATTGAAGCTGTGCCCCAGTGTACACAAAGGCCTTTTGACAAAGGGTAAAAGACATTTGTTCAAGGCTTTTAAGGAAATCTCTCTAATCAATAACTAAACATTAAGCTAACCAAACAGAGACTAAGTGGATACACACAACAGAGAATACAGACTTTGCATAATTAGTCCAGGAATGTCACTGAATAAACAGGATACAACAAAAGCAACAACAAAAATAGACAGACACAACAATAGTAATAATAAATCCTGGTTAAGGGATCTAATTTCCAGAGTTGTTATGCTATATTATTTTAAATACTCAATTTTCAAAAAAATTGTAAGATGTAGATAGGGAAGTATGGCTTATACACACAAAAAGCAATCAATAGAAATTATCCTTGAGAAAGCTCAGATGTTATATTTACTAAATGCACTACTTTTCTCCTGGTGACATAACAAATTGCCCAAAACATAGTGGCTTAAAACAATGTAAATTTATTATCTTGCAGTTTTGTAGGTCAGAAGTCTGACATGGGTCACTGGGCTAAAATCGAGGAATTCCTTTCTGGAGTCTCTGGGGTATTCTATTTTCTTACCCTTTTCTCTTAGAGGTTACCCACATTCTTCAGCTCATGACATTATTTCTTATCTTCAGTCTTCAGAGCTAGCCAGGGAAATACATTTTTTTTTTTTTTTATTTTGACAGACAGAGATCACAAGTAGGCAGAGAGGCAGTCAGAGAGAGAGAGAGAGGAGGAGGAAGCAGGCTCCCTGCTGAGCAGAGAGCCTGATACGGGGCTCAATCCCAGGACCCTGGGATCATGATCTGAGCTGAAGGCAGAGGCTTTAACCCACTGAGCCACCCAGGTGCCCCAGAAATAGAGTTCTTAATACTTATGTATGTTTCTGCTTCTTCTTTCATATTTGTGTCTCTTTTGACTATAGCCAGGAAAGTTTCTCTGCATTTATGAACTCATGTGATTAGATTTGGCCTATCCAGATAATCCAGGATAATTCCCAGTCTTAAAATCACATCTACAAAGTTCTTTGAACCATGCAGGATAGCAAATATACAGATTCTAGTGATTAAGGAATGGACATCTTTGGAGAAGAGGCATTATTTTGCCTACCACATGGGACAGAGAATTTAGCTCAGCTATTATAAACATGTTCAATAACTTAAAGAAAATCATATCTAAAGAATTAAAGTACAAGGGTGATATTTTACTAAACGGAGTATACCATGAAAGATAGAAAGTGTGAAAAAGAATAAAATAGAATTACTGATATTGGAAAGTTCAATAACTGAAATTTAAGTGTTACTAGAGGGATTCAACACCAGATCTGAGTTGGCAAAAGAAAGAGACAGTGAACTTCAAGATAGCTCAATTGAGATTATACATTTAAAAAATAGTAAATGAAATAAACAGAAGCTCACAGTTGTGTGGAACATTATTAGATGTACCAACATACTTGTAATGGGAGTCCCAGAGAGAAAAGAGAAAAAATGGGCAGAAAAAAATTTGAAGAAAGAATGGATGAAAATGTCCCAAGTTAAATAAAAAACAATCTAGGGGCACCTGGGTGGCTCAGTGGGTTAAAGACTCTGCCTTCAGCTCAGGTCTATGATCCCAGGGTCCTGGGATCAAGTCCTGCATTTGGGCTCTCTGCTCCGTTGGGAGCCTGCTTCCTCCTCTCTGTCTCTGCCGGCCTCTCTGCCTACTTGTGATCTCTGTCTGTCAAATAAATAAATAAATAAATAAATCTTTAAAAAAAAATCTATACATCTAAGAACTTAATTAATTCCAAGTAAGATAAACTCAAAGAAGTCCATAATTATACATATCATAGTCAAATTATTAAAGTCAAAGACAAGGGGAAAATCTGACAGCAAGATGAAAATAGCTCATATTGTGCAAGGGAATCTTTCTAAACCTAACAGCTTCTCATCGGAAATCAGAGACCATAAAACATCAGAAGGACTTATCCCAAATGCTGTAAGAAAAAGAGTATCAACTGAATTTCCTATATCCAACAAAACTATCCTTTAAAGATGAAGAATACAGTAAGACATTTCTAGATAAACATAACTGAGAATTCATCACCAGAATACCCAGGAATAAAATATAAAGGGTAAAATGAAAGGATGATAGAGAGCAAATCAAATTGATATGAATAAAGAATACTATACAGGGAATTATAAAAGATAGTTTAGTTTCTGTTATCCTTCTTTTGTTTCTAAAGTTTTTAAACCTATCTGATTTAAAACACAAGTTAATAAGGTAATAATTATAAGACTGTGTTGGGCACACAATGTATAAAGATGTAATTTGTATGACAATAATATAGCACAAAGGAGGGGGAGGAATTAAAGTTATAAGAGCAAAGTTTTTGTTCAACAGCCAAAAAATAAATAATCCAGTTAAGAAATGGGCAGAAGACATGCACAGATACTTCTCCAAAGAAGACATACAATGGCTAACAGACACATGAAAAAGTGCTCAGCATCACTCATCATCAGGGAAATACAAACCAAAACCACAATGAGATAATACCTTACACCTGTCAGAATGGCTAAAATTAAGAACTCAGGAAACAACAGACATTGGTGAGGATATGGAGAAAGGGGAACCGTCTTACACTGTCGGTGGGAATGCAAACCGGTGCAGCCACTCTGGAAAACAATATGGAGGTTCCTCCAAAGTCAAAAATAGATCTACCCTTAAACCCAGCAATTGCACTGCTAGATATTTATCCAAAGTATATAAAAATACTGATCCAAAGGGGCACATGCACCCAGATGGTAATAGCAGCAAGTCCACTCTAGTCAAAATGTGGAAAGAGCCCAGATGTTCATTGACAGATGAATGGATAAAGAAGATGTGATATCTATTTAGAGTGGAATATTACTCAACTATCAAAGGAATGAAATCTTGTCATTTGCAACAACAGGAATGGAACTAGAGTATATTATGCTAAGTGAAATAAGTCAGTCAGTAAAAGACAAATACCATACAATCTTCTTCATATGTGGAATTTAAGAAACAAAACAGATAGACATAGGGCAAGGGAAGGAAAAAGAAAATAAGATAAAAACAGAGAGGGAGGCAAACCTTAAGAGACTTTTAACTATAGGGAAAAACTGAGGGCTGCTGAAGGGGAGTTGGGTAGGGGATTGGGCTAAATGGGTGATGGGCATTAAGGAGGGCATGTGTAGTGAGCACTGGGTGTTACATGCAAGTGATGAATCATTAAAGTCTACTCCTCAAACCAATACTACACTGTTTAACTAATTTAAGTAAAATCTTGGAAGAAAAAAAATAAAGATCCAAGAAAAAGAAAGGTGCAAAGTTTTTGTATACTATTATAACTTATTGGTATTAATTTGAACCACATTGTTATGAATTAAGATGTTAATTTCATTGCCAGGGCAACCGCTGAGAAAATGACTAAAAAATATGGTAAAGAATGGCAACAGCGTTGAAAGACTTAAAAATTATAATTATAAATATATATACACAAAAGAGCCCCTAAATGACAAAAATGAAAGAACAAATCTGACAGAACTGGAGAGAGAAATAAACATTCTAACAAAAATATTTGAAGAGGTCAATACTTCATTTTCAATAATGGATAGAACAATTAAGCAAATGATCAACAAAGAAACAGGAGGCTTAAACAACACTGTTAATCAATTGGACATAAAAACATCTCTATAACCCTCCATCCAACAATAGCAGAGGGCACATTCTTCTTTTTTTTTTTTAAGTTTTTATTTATTTATTTGACAGAGAAAGACACAGTGAGAGAGGGAACACAAGCAGGGGGAGTGGGAGAGAGAGAAACAGGCTTCCCCCTGAGCCCAATGTGGGGCTCGATTCCAGGACCCTGGAATCATGACCAGAGCCAAATGCAGACGCTTAAGGACTGAGCCACCCAGGTGCCCCAAGAGTGTACATTCTTGAGTGCAAATGGAACATTCTTAAAAGAGCACAGGGTTTTTTATGCAACTGATGAATTACTGAACTTTACATTAGAAACTAAAGAATATGTTGGCTAATTGAATCTAAAGAAAAAAACAAGAAGATTGGATAAGTGAAAATAATTTGTTATACAAAATAGGTTCTCTAGCTACAATGGGATTGAATTAACTGTCATTAAAGAAGGAAATTTTGAAATTCATAAATATGTGGAATTAATACACTTCTAAATAATCATCAGGTCAAAAAGGAATCCCAAGGGAAATTAGAAAACACTTTGAGATAAATGAAGCTGAAAGCTTGGAAACTGAAAGCTCTGAAAGCAGAGGAAACCAAGACTTATGGAAAGCAACTAAAACAGTGTTAATAGGAATTTTCTTTAAAGGGGTAAATGCCTATATTAAAAAATAAGATTTCAAGTTTATAACCTAACCTCTATACCTAGAAAGTAGAAAAGAAGATCAAATTAAACCCAAAGCAAAGAGAAGGAAGGAAATAATAAAAAATAAAAGCATAAATAAATGAAATAGAGACTAGAAAGATAATAGACAATTTTTATATAATGTTAGGTTTTGGGAAAACTCAACAAAATTGGTAAACTTTCAGCTAAATTGATAAGAATACAGAAGAGAAGACTCGAGCTACTAAAATCAAGAATGACAGAAGAGGGACGCCTGGGTGGCTCAGTTGGTTGGACGACTGCCTTCGGCTCAGGTCATGATCCCGGAGTCCCGGGATCGAGTCCCGCATCGGTCTCCCAGCTCCACGGGGAGTCTGCTTCTCTCTTTGACCTTCTCCTCGCTCATGTTCTCTCTCACTGTCTCTCTCTCAAATAAGTAAATAAAATATTTTAAAAAAAAAGAATGACAGAAGAAATAGTATTACTAAACTTAGAGAAATTTAAAAAAAGATTGTAATGAAGTACTATGAATAATGTACATGAGAAATTAATTAACAAAACAAATGAAAACATTTCTAGAAAGACAAACTATTGAGAATGATTCAAGAAGAAATTATCTGAATACATTTTTAACAAGTCAAAGAGATTAAATTGGTAATCAAAATCTAGCAAAGAAAAACCCAGACTCAGTAGATTTCATTAATGAATTCTTTCAGACATTAAAAAAAAAAAAAAGCTTTATCACCAATCCTTCACAAACTCTTACAAAAAATAGAAGAGATGGGAACATTTCCCAACTAATTCTACGAAGACATATAGGAAGCATTATATACCATGACCATGAAGGATTTATCTAAGGAAAATGAGTTTGTTAACATCAAATCAAAATCAATCAGTGTAATACACCATATTATTAGAACAAAAGATAAGCACCACACAGCCATCTCAGCAGATGTAGAAATGCATTTGACCTGAGTCAACACTGTTTCCTGATAAAATACTTAGCCAACTGGGAATGGAAGAGAATATCCTCATCCTGATAAAGAGTATGTACAGAAGCCCACAGCTCAAATCATGTTTAAAGGTGAAAAACTGAATGCTTTGCTGCAAGGATTAAGAATAAGACAAGAATATCTTCTTTCACCACTGCTATTCATCATTGTGCTGAAGAATCTAGCAAGGGCAATTAGGGGAGAAGAAGTTATCCAGATTGGAAAGGGAGACATAAAGCTATCTTTATTTGTAGATGATATGATTTTATACATAAAAAACTCTATGGAATCCAAAAATAAACTATTAGAACTTATTAATAGGTTCAGGAAGCTTGTAGGATACAAAATTAATACATAAAAATTAATGTGTACCTGTATAATACCAATGAGGATTCCAAAAATAGAATTAAAGAAATAATTCTAATAGCATCAAGAAATAAACTATTAGAATAAATTTAACACAAAAGATAAAAGATGTGTACACTAAATACTATAAAACATTGTTGACAGTAAAGAAAGTCCACATGAGTGGAAAGATACCCTAGTTGGTGGATTCGAAGACAATACGGTGAAGACAGCAATGCCTTCCAACTTGATAAACAGATCAGTGCAATGCCTGTCAAAATTTCATCAGCTTTAAATATTGAAATCAATAAGCTGAATCTAAAATTCATATGGAAATATAAAGTACCCAGAGTAGCCAAAATTTATTTTGAAAAAGATCAAAGTTGGTTAACTCCCAATTTCCAATTTCAAAATTTACTACAAAGTCACAATAATAATGAAAGTGCACTACTGGCGTGAGGAAGGACATTAATGCATAAGAGCTGAAAATCTAGAAATAGTGTCTTACATTTTTGGGTCAATTGATTTCTCACAAGGATATCCAGGCAGTTCAATGAGGGAAAGAGCAGTGTTTTCAACCAATGGTGTTTGAACAGCTGGATATCTCTATTCAAAAGAATGATGTTGAACACCAACCTCATACTATCTATGTAAAATATTACCTCAAAATGGATTACAGACCTACATGTGAGAGTTAAATAAAGCTACAAAAAATCTTAGAAGAAAATAGAAAAGTAAATCTTTATAATCTTAGTTTAAGCAGTAGTTTCTTTGTTTTTTTTTTAAGGTTTTATTTATTTATTTGACAGATGGAGATCACAAGTAGGCAGAGAGGCAGGCAGAGTGGGGGGAAGCAGGCTCCTTCCTAAACAGAGAGCCCGGTGCGGGGCTCTATTCCAGGACCCTCGGATCATGCCCTGAGCTGAAAGCAGAGGCTTTAACCCACTGAGCCACCCAGGTACCCCTAAGCAGTAATTTCTTATGACACCACAAGCACAATTAACACCATAAACAAATACATAAATTGAACTTCCTCATAATTAAAACTTTTCTGATTTAAAGAATACCATCAAGCAGAATGAAAAGACTGCCCACAGATGGAGAAAATATTTGCAAATCATATATCTGATAAGAGACCTGTATCCAAAATACATCAAGAACATTTACAACTCCGCAATAACAAGACAAATGGCCTAATTAAAAAATGGGTGAAGAATTTTTTTTGTTCTGTTTTTACTTAAAATTATTTCCAGTTTTACTGAGATCTAACTGATATATAACACTGTGGAAGTTTAAAGTACAATGTGTTGGTTTGATGCACTTATATATTGCAAAATGATTACCACAGTAGCGTTAGGTAACACCTCCATCACAACACATAATGATTTCTTTTTTGTGAAAGCACTTAAGATCAGCTACACTTTCAAGTGTATAATGCAGTATTGTTATCTATAATCAACTTGTTGTATATTAGATCTCCAGAACTTATTCATCTTATAAGTGGAAATCTCCACCTTTTCACTAACATCTCTCCATTTCTTAGTTCCTGGTAACCACTATTTTACTCACTCTTTCTATTAGTTTGACTGTTTTTAGATTCCATAGATAAGGGATATCACATGGTATTTGCCTTTCTCTGTCTGACTTATTTCACTTAGCATAATATCCTCAGTGTCCATCCATGTTGTCACAAATGACAGGATTTCCTTCTTTCTCATGTTTGAATAATATTCCATTGTTTATGAGGGTTGCTGGGGGTAGGGGGGTTTATATACCACCTCTTCTTATCCATTCATGTGTACATGGGCACTTAGGTTGTTTCAATGTCTTAGCTATTGTGAATAACGTTCTCCTCAAGATCCTGATCTCATTTCCTTTGACTCTATCTCCAGAAGTGGTATTCCTGGATCATATGGTAGTTCTATTTTTAATTTTCCATTGTTTGTTGAAATAGTGACATATAGCATTATATTAGCTCAAAATGTACAACATAATGATTTGATATATGCATATATTGTGAAATGATTACTACAATATGTTCAGTTAACATCCGTCATCTCACACAGTAACGATTTTTCGTGTGTGTGATGAGAATTTTTAACATCCACTCCCTTATCAACCTGCAAGTATACAATTCAGTACTGTTAACTATAGTCACCATGCTGTACATTTCATCCCTGGGAGTTACGTATCTTATAATGGGAAATTTGTTCCTTTTGACCACCTTCACCCATTTTGCCCACTTTCTCACACCCCACCTTTGGCAACTACCAATGTCTTCTCTGTATCTAGGTGTTCGTTTTTGTTTAAATTTCACATGTAAGTTAGATTGTATATTATTTCTTTTTCTCTGTCTGACTTATTTCACTTAGCATAATGTCGTCAAGGTCTATCCATGTTGTCACAAATGGCAGGATTTCCTCCTTTAATATATACAAATATGTATTTATAGAAATACATTTCCTTTTTGTATCTATATAGATAAAGATAAATATAGATATAGATAATAGATAAATATAAGTACATATAGATATAGATATACTTTTGACGTCTTCTTTATCCATTCATCAGTGATGGTCACATGTTGTTTCCATGTCTTAGCTATTGTAAATAGTGCTTCAGTGAACATGGGGAGGTACAGATATCTTTTTTTAAAAAAAATATTTATTTATTGAGAGAGAGCAGGGGGAGGGGGAGAGGGAGAGAGAGAATCTCAGACTTCCCACTTAGCCTGGGGCCTAATGAGGGGCTTGATCCCATGACCTTGAGATCATGACCCGGGCAGAAATGAAGAGTCAGACACTTAACTGACTGAACCACCCCAGTCTTCCCAAGTATCTTTTTGAAATAGTGATTTTATTTCCTTCAGGTATATATCCAGAAGTGGAATTGCTAAATAAAATGATAGTTCCATTTTTTTAATTTTTGAGTAATCTCTGCACTGTTTTTCATAGTGACTACACTAATTTACATTCCCACCAACAACACACAAGTGTACCTTCTCCTCCACATTCTTTTTAAGACTTTTTCTTGTCCTTTGGGTGATAGCCAATACAAAAGGTATGAAGTGATATCTTGTGGTTTTGATTTGCATTTCCCTGATGATCAGTTATTTGAGCATCTTTTCATGTACCTGTTAGCCATTTGGATGTCTTCTTTAGAAAAATGGCTATTCAGATCTTTGCCTAATTTTTTAATCAAAATGTTTATGTTTTTTGCTAGTGAGTTGTAGGATTCCTTATGTGTTTTGAATATCAGCTCCTTATTAGATATATGATTTGCAAATATTTTCTCTCATTCCATAGGTTGCCTTTTCATTTTGTTGATTGTTTCTTTTGCTGTGGAGAGGCTATTTAATTTGATGTAGTCTTACTTGTTGATTCTTGCTTTTGTCGCTTGCATTTTTGGTGTCAGATTAAAAAAATCATTGCTAAGACCATTATCAAGGGAGCTTTCCCTGTCCTTTTTAATTCTAGGAATTTTACAGTTTCAGGTCTTATGTTTAAATCTTAAATCTTAACTCCATTTTGTTTATCTTTTGAGTGGTGCAAGATAGTGATCCAGCTTCATTTTTCAACATGTGAGTATCTAGTTATCCCAGCATGTGAGGGTTTATTTTTGGACTCTTGATTCTGTTTTATTGGTCTATGTGTCTGTTTTTTGCCAGTACCATACTCTTTTGATTGCTATAGCTTTGCAGTATAATTTGAAATAAGGAAATATGATGCCTCCAGCTCTGTTCTTCTTTCTCAGGATTGCTTTGGCTATCTGTGATTTTTTTTTTTTTTTTTTTTTTTTGTGGTTCCATACAGATTTTCTAATTGGTTTGTTTGTTTTTATTTCCTTGAAAAAAATATCATTAGAATTTGATAGTTGGTTTTTCCACGTATACTGAGTACTTTGCAAAGATTATGTCATAGAACTTTTAATCTGCCTGAACATGCCTACAAAGCTTAACCTTACACATCTCAAAATTTAAGAAGCTCATCTGATATTTTTTTTTAAAGATTTATTTATTTATTTGACAGACAGAGATCACAAGTAGGCAGAGAGGCAGACAGAGAGAGAGGAGGAAGCAGATTCCCTGCTGAGCAAAGAGCCCAATGCGGGGCTCAATCCCAGAACCCTGGGATCATTACCCGAGCCGAAAGCAGAGGCCTTAACCCACTGAGCCACCCAGGCACCCCGCTCATCTGATATTCTAAATGGTTGGTAACCAAGTGAAGATACAGCTAACCACTATACCCAATCTGGACCTTAATGCACCTCGAAGTTTCCATAGCAGTTGAAACATGTGATATTGACAGGGACTGGAAGTAAGACCATCACTAATAGCACCATCATCCTCATTCTTCTGATTTGCCACCCACAAAGGACTTTACTCACATGAGGTCCCAATTTTTAAGGATTTCTAGGAAAAATAATGCTCAGATGGCTTCCCATAATCTGTAAAATAAGTAGGCTAAAGTTATGCTGCATTTCACAGAAGTTTTGGGGGTCTTTGAGATGAGGATCACCCAGAAGAATCATGTTTTACTCAGAACTTATTTCAGAGAGAATAAAACTCCTCCAAGCAATTCCTTAAAAGTTTTTTTTTTTTCTTCACCTAGAGCTCTGTATGAACTTTAAATATCCATGACCTACCAAATGAAAATATCATTTTGAAGTGATCTTCCTACCAAATTGATAATTGCTTAATGTTAAAACTTTGTATTTCTAGGTACACATCTTCATGCTTTCCAAGCCTGTTAAATTCTTAACAACCTTGCACCCAGAGATGTCCATTTTTATGATAATGAACATCCTACTTTATATTTATATTGGTCTCTCTCTGAATTTTTATGTCTTTCTATATCTCCACTTGTATGTCTTTCACAGTGACTATGAAGGAAAGATTCATTATCCACATTTTACTCTATTTATCTCTATTTTAGAAATTTGGAAAGTGGAACTTAGTGAAGGTTTTTTCTAATTATCCCAAAAGAGAAACCCAGGTCTTATGAATTTTATTCCTGTGCTTGTTCTGTTATACAATACTTTTGTTCACCTCTTAATGAATGGGTTGGTTTTGAACTCCAGGGACATATTTGGGTATTTATTTTCTATGAAGAACTACATCTGTCTTGGGAGCAGATATAGTGTGTGGACCCTCCTTAAGCCAACTCTGAATTCTCCAGTCATGTAAACCAAAGTTCTTAGCCATCTTTAATAAAATGTTTACTACATTTTAATATATGTTATATTTTACACAAAAATATGGTAGAGGAGATGGCAAGATGGTCTTAAAAAGCAAGTGGTTTCAATGAACCATAAATCCAGTTAAATGACCTCTAGATAAATGGGATTATAAATATATATCAGTGGTTAGAATTTTCATGTGATTAGGTTAACACAAGCTAAACTTGGGTATTATTCTATGGGTTTGCAGTTTAATATTTAATAATTTGTATTTAAAACCAGTCAAAACCAGCAAGTCCTAGATTCTCTCCAAACTTTGAACACTTTGAAGGGAATACAGTCACTCTGCTTCACTTTGCTGATCTTATTGATCTATTTGCCCCTTTGATGTTTGATTTATACTTTTTATTCAACTACTTCATGATTTTGAGCTAAAGGTAAAGTTTTCCTATTTTTGTTATAGACATGTAGAAAAGCTACATAATTCTTAGTAGTTGAAATGGCACCCTGAACTTGAAAAACAGAAAACTAATAGGTGTGCACTTCAGTCTAAAACTCCATACTATCCACAAAGAAAGGCAAGCTGAGCTCTACTCATTTTGTTTTGTTGAAAATGATCTTTAAGCCCATTTTTTTGTGGTTTAATTAGAACTACACTTTATTCCTGGAAGTATGTGAAATAAGTTGTCTTCAAAAATAAAAACAAAACAGAACATTCTGGGTGTCTTAAATGGATGTTCCACGAGGGCAGGGCAATGGGTACCTTAATCTCATTTATTTGCAGTGGTTGACCTGCAGGAATTATTCAGGACTTATTTGCTAAGTGAACAAATGTTCAAGTGAACAAACGCTTCATGATATTACATAAACCAAGTCTGAGAATGGAAATTGGAGACTGAGTATAGGGGGAATGTGAATCATTAAAAAAGTCATTTTGATTAATTCTACGAGATACCATGTAATTAGGCAAGTCTGAAGATTTCACTTGATTTTAGCCATGCAATTATTTCTGAACTTCTGCTTACTGCCTGCAGTGTACAAATGGCATGAGTTAATTTCTTTCTGTCACAAGATTTCTCAGTATGGCTCATAGCTGTACCAGTCATTTTACTATAATATTTTCTAGAGTATCACATTATCTTTTGACAGACTGGTAATTAACCTACGTCTTCATTAGATAAAGAAGAAGATATATGGGTTTTAAGCATTTTTAATAACGAGATGATGTATTTCTAATCAAATTGGGATCTAATATATTAGTGATGAGTATTATAGAGCTTATTAATTTCATTTACATTCATTTATCTAAAAACATTATTCATACTTCCAGGAACCTTATTATAGGCCAAATAGTGTTTACTGAAGTATTCTAGTGACCCTTTGAAACATTGCGATTTGTTGATCTATTGGAAATAATGTTGAATTAGGATTAAAATAACTGTGTCTATGCTTATTATTAGCCTGTTAGGACAGGCATTTAGAATTTTTCAACATCTATTTTTGTTAAAAAATAAGTTAGTTATTGACAGATAGCTTTTAATTGATGGATAGATACCTTCTATCTGATATATTTAACAACTTGCATTAGAAAGGATGAACTATGCTATGCTAAGGAAACAAACTCCATAGTTTAAAGTAATGTGGTAGATTATATTATTGTTTCCAATTATTTACTTTCCTTCTTATCACAATATCATGCAGCCCTGTTGGTTCCCATGTGACATGCAGTGCTTCCTTGTGGGATAATGTATACCCCTACTTTGTTGACACGAGACTAGGCCATTTGTCTTGCTTTTGCCAATGACGTGTGAATGAGTATGATGTATATACCACATTCAGGTTACATTGTAGCCATTGTAGGATTCTTCTTCTACTCTCATTGTTTTTTCCACAGCATTAGTTTAAGACATGGATGCTTTCTAGGTCTGCCTACTGGGTTGGGGAATACACATAGAATAGAGATTCAGAGCTGTGGCTAATCCCTGGCCATGATGTAACCTGAGAGAGAGATAAAAATTTGTTATTGAAAACCACTACTGTGTGGGGGTTGTTTGTTCCTACAACCTTATCTAACAAGAGCTGACTAATACAAACAGAAGTTATTTTTCCCTTATTCTACACATCCAAGGCTTGTATTTATGTTCAAAAATTTAATGCTTTAGGTAGGGTTTTTCATTATCTTCCCTCAGAGACCCGGTCTTACAGATGTTTCACCACCAGAAGCATTGCCAGTCGATGTGGCAGAGGGGAAGCAGCATGATTAATCATGATTCAGCAGTTGAAGTCTTCTTCTTGGAAGGGACTTACATCAAATTTGTTCACATTGGGGCACCTGGGTGGCTCAGTGGGTTAAGCCTCTGCCTTTGGCTCAGATCATGATCCCAGGGTCCTGGGATCAAGCCCCACATCAGGCTCTCTGCTCAGCAGGGAGCCTGCTTCCGGCTCTCTCTCTGCCTGCCTCTCTGCCTACTTGTGATCTCTGCCTGTGAAATAAATAAACAAAATCTTTAAAAAAAAAAATTTTTGTTCACATTTCAATGACCAAAGCAAGCCACATGGCTTAGCTTAATCCTAATAAAGCTTCAGTAACTGATGACTAAGGAAAGCATTCAAAATGTTCCATGTGTTCATGGCTCTTTAGGGCATCTTGTCTCAGCAGGAAGAAACCCTCACGGGCCCTCAAGATCTAGCAGACACTGCAGTGTGAGTGCTCACCTGGCCTTTTAAAGTGATCCAAGACAGATGGTCCCCATGCACATGAATAAATTGGATTCCCCAACATCTTCTTGTTCCATTTATGTAGATCCTTTGATCTCATTTTGTTTTCTTATTTTTCATCCCTGACACCTGTTTCTGAGTCATGACTCTGAGGCTGGGCTTACGACCACAGGTCCAAGCTTGTTCTGTTCAGGCAGGCTCCTTCCCCTCAATGTCTGAGAACCTCATCTGGAAGCTCTACCTGCAGTTTCTCTCTGACTGCATAGCTTCTTTCTTCATTCAAACTGGCCTTTGTAATTCATGAGTTTTTGTAATGCTCAATGTTACATGGTTTACAAGAAAAATTCCCTGGGTCTCTTTAGTTATTTTAGTTGATTCAGTAGATTTGCTAAAATCTAAATAAAATAAAATAAATAAAATAAATTCTCTATTCTCATAGAGAATAGTGAGTGATATTAGTTGAAAGGCTTGTATTTATGTTAAAAAATTTAAGTGTTTCTCATTTCTAAGAAGAAAAGTTTTCCCTAATTTTACATGGTAGTAATTGATGGAATGTGCATTCAAAAGGAGTTCTGTATTATTATAAATTCCCTGATCATTCTGCTACATTGTTTTCCTAAAACATATTTATTTAAGAAACAAATTCTAATATACAATAAGTGTTAAAAAGGAAAAAAAGGAAGCCTCTGAATACCTTAAAATCTTGTATCAGAGAGCTGAAACTGGTACTAAAGTCTTAAAATTAAATTTGGCTTTTAATGTTCCAGGAAGGAGCCTTTGGCATTACATCATTATTCTTTCCAAATTTAACTAATTTAAAGGTGACATGAATAAAATATTCATTAAAACTACAGTAGCCATTTATCTATGACCTTTAACAAAGCTGCTATTAACTTTCAATTGACTCACAGTTGTAGATTGAACCTTACCTAATAAAGTATCCATTCTATTCTAAACCTTCCTGGTAGAGTTTTGATTTACATCCAAAAACTGTCTATAAATACTCCACCTTAGCTAGCTGCATGCCTCCTACTTCTTATTTCTTAAATCACAGTAATGCTTCAAGCCAATATTATTCCTAGTATTTCAGTAAAGAACATCTCTATTAAGTACATCTGAAGCCCTCTACTTTAATTACTGATTCCTTTAATCTAGATTTCCTTATAGGGAATAGCAATGCCAAATGGTTTTTAAAGGATTCAAAATGTTCCCAGGTGAACTAATTATGCTTTTTTATTTCCATAACGATTGTAGTAGAACCTTCTGAGGAATATTTCTGATAGATCTGTATCCCTTGCCTCTCCCCCAAAACTCATTCCTGAGATCTTACCCACACAAAATACGCATTTATTCTTACTGTAAGGTTAAATACTCATCATCTATGTGAATGTAATCTGCCTAAATTTCCAAAGTCTAATTGATTTGAAATTATATTTTAGTGCATAATAGTTAAACCTGAAGAAAAGCCAACAAAGTAAATCTATGGTAACAAAGATAGAATTTCAAATTGCTTTTTTGTGTAGAGATTTCCCTCTTGCCAACATCTCTACCCTATTTTGCTCTGTATCCAGAAAGAGACTGATCTGTATGGACTATAAACAGTGGCTTCCTGTGCTCTGGACATCTGGTTGGGTTTGGTCAGTAGGAGCCTGGAAAGAGAAAAGGGGACTAAGGTCAGAGTATTTTGGGTATTCTTTTCTCTGTAGGGAAAACCCTCTCCTTACAGAGTGTCTTTGGGTTTATTGTGACCCTTCAGCTAAGATCATTGTTCCTCTCAAGGTGGCCTTCTCTGTATGCTTATCGTCTGGTTCTGGTAATGGTTTCTTTGATTCTTCACATCTAGGAGTTACAATTATTTTACTGCTACTAATCACAGGTCACTGCACTATCCCATCTGGTTCGCCTGGACCCCAAAGCCTTTATAAATAACCAGTCCTTGATTTATTACAATTTAAGTATATAATTTAAGTATACCATAATTTATTTCCTACTGAAAGCTTGACCATTACATATACTTCCGAAGCCTAGGGGAAAAAAAAAAATTTTTAACTATATATAATTGTACTTTTCTGGAACTTAGGAACCATGATTTGATCACTATGCACAGTACTAAATTTGCTCCAGATTTAAGAACATCAGGTAGTTTCAAAGTGCTCCTTTGGTCAATTCTATACTTCCAAATTTATATTTCTTATGTTACCATGATACTTTATTCCTGATATACACTTACATATTTCAGAAATAACATCTTTTTATTTAAACACATTTAAAACTCTCAGTTTTATTCAACATCTTTTATAGCTAGTCTTTATTTTGGGCATTCCTGAAAAAAATTAAATAAGGTGTTTTATTCATTTAATTTTATTTTTAAACTAACATTACTTTTTTTTTTTTTAAAGATTTTATTTATTTATTTGACAGGCAGAGATCACAAGTAGGCAGAGAGGCAGGCAGAGAGAGAGGTAGAAGCAGGCTCCCTGCTGAGCAGAGAGCCTGATGCAGGGCTCCATTCCAGGAACCTGAGATCATGACTTGAGCCAAAGGCAGAGGCTTTAACCCACTGAGCCATCCAGATGCCCCTTAAACTAACATTACTTTTTAATGAATTGCAAATATTCATTAGTTATAGTACGACACAGGAATTAAACATAAAATGGGAACCTCTATCGTAGTCTCTGAGTTGTCATAATGTGAATTTTCTGCTGACTCAAGATTTACTGTAGGTTCCCCAAGTGCTCTGTTTTGTTGTGTTGTTTTGTTTTCAAGTTTTTATTTAAATTCCAGTTAGTTAACATACAGTGAATTTTAGTTTCATTGTAGAATTTAGTGATTCTCTCTTTATGCTCTCTCTGTCACCACAAGTGAAAGGCTCTGTTTTTAAAGCACATGATGATGACTCTGGGGACTTCTGATTCAGAAACACTTATGCTTGTGGTGGACAATGCTCTTGTTGAAAAGAGTTAAAGAAGTTAGATGAAATATAGAAACTGTCTTCTTGGAAATGCTGAGGAGCAGTTCAGGTTAAGATGCTGGAGAAGAGGAATCATAGAAAGAAATGTTGGAAGCCAGGAGACAAACAATTAGCACAGTGTTTCAGCCAGAAGCAGACTCACACAAATATACCAATCACTTTATGATAAACGTTCTATGGCTGAGGAGTAGAGAAAAGAATGACCTTCAAATAGATGGCTCCAGATAAATTTGATAATTATATGAGAAAAAATTAACTTTGACCCATACTTCACACCATAAACAAATATTTATTCTGTTTGACTCACCAGTTTAAATGTGAAAGATAAATCAATAAACCTTCTAAAATAAAACCTAGTAGAGCATCTTCATGACCTCAGGGTATACAAGGTTTTGTGAAATGGGATGAAAAAATACTAGCTGTAGAAAAATTAATTGTCCTACATTAAAAATTAAGATCTTCTGTTTATTAAGTGGTATCATTGAAATAGTGGAAATAGATGTCATACAGATAGAATAAAGGACTGGTATTTAGAAAAAATTCACCTGAACAAATCCATTAAAAAAAATTACTCAATAGAAAAATGGTCAAAAGAAAAATATATGTTTATAAAAAATAAAAAATTAAAAAAAAAGAAAAATGGTCAAAAGACTTCAACAGACAATTTACAAAGAAATATATCTACATAGCCAATAAACATATAAATAATGGATCATTCTCATTAATCATCAGGAAAGCGAAAATTTAAATGACAAAAAATACCACTACCTCCAAAACAACATCCAAATGAAAGGATTAAGAATAGCAAATATTGGTTGAGGTGTAGAGCAACTGGAATTTTCTTACAATGCTTATGGTGTATAAACATTAAAAACAGTCTTGAGATCTGTTTGGCAGTATATACCAAAGTTGATCGTGTGCACATTTTGACATGTCAATTCTACTTCTGCATATATGCCCAAAGGAAATATGTACACTTGTTTGTCAAAAGACATTTAAAGAATGTTCACAGAAGTATTATTCATGATAGGTAATTACAGGAAGTGACCCAAAGGTCAATCAACTGTATAATGGTCTAAACATATTTCATGTATTCTTACAGCGGATTCTTCTTTTTTTTTTAAAGATTTTTAATTTATTTGACAGACAGATCACAAGTAGGCAGAGAGGCAGGCAGAGAGAGAGAGGAGGAGGAGGCAGGCTTCCTGCTGAGCAGAGAGCTTGATGTGAGGCTCGATCCCAGGACCCTGGGATCATGACCTGAGCTGAAGGCAGAGGCTTTAACCACTGAGCCACCCAGGTGCCCCACAGAGGATTATTCTAAAGTACTGAGAATGCAGGATATATTGCTACACAAATAACATGAGTTGAATGCTATCAGCTAGGACAGTGATTGCAGGAGTACTGACAGAGCATAAAGTAGTAGATACTGGTAGTATTCTTTTTTTTTTTTTTTCAATTTAAAGCTGATCACAATAGGTATATATATAGTTACTGAGCCAAAAGCTTTACCTAAAAAGAAAAAAGGTGGTGTATTATGCTGAGCAAAATAAGTCAATCAGAGAAAGACAATTATATAGTTTCACTCATATGGGGAATATAAGAAAAGGTGAAGAGGATCATAGGGGAAGGGAGGGAAAACTGAATGGGAAGAAATCAGAGCGAGAGACAAACCATGAGAGACTCTAACTATAGGAAACAAATTGAGGGTTGCTGGAGGGGAAGTGGGTGGGGAATGGGGTAACTGGGTGAATAACATTAAGGAGGGCACGTGATGTGATGAGCACTGGGTGTTACAGGCAACTGATGAATTATTGAACACTACATTTGAAACTAATGGACTCTATGTTGGCTAATTGAATTTAAATTTTAAAAAGAAAAGAAAAACATGGTATCCCTTTTTCCAGGAAAATGCCAGCAATGACTCCTCTGTTTAGTAGAAAAACAAAAACAAAACAAATAGTGCACTATATATATTCCAAGGTTCCAGTCATCATGGGTAAGCTAGATATATTTAGGAGTTATCAACAGCTTCCGGTAATTAAAAGACCAGGACTTTAAGTAGAATCTTTTAATCAAAACACCATTGATACTTGAGATAGCAGTGTCAAGAGGAAGAATTTCTTTAGTTCTTTGGATTGGTTTCTCTAGAGGCTTTGGAATTTTTCAGAACACAGTTATTTTTCGATTTCTTCCACCTTTTCTCCATTTCTCTTTACCTGAAGGAGCCGTTCAGGGAGAAGAACATGAGAACCTTGGAGGTTACTTCAGAAACTAGTCTCCTTCATTTTCTCTTCACCTCTAATCTACATCTCATGAAAGTTTGAGTGTTTCCTTTGGGAGTTTTGGGACAAAATGTAGCATTGACATATTTTAAAATTTCATCAGGAGTAAATATACATTTAAAGCAATTATTTTGTAATCCAAAGTTTAGCACCTGACTAAGGCCCATTAACAATAACAGATGATAACAGATGAACTGTTATCAATACCTTGAAAAAAGAAGTGTGAGCATTTCTCAGCCATCCTTGGCCAAAGATTTCATGGAGTTGAGCCACTGCTGTGAAAGTTCCATTTTCAGGCAACTCTGCCCAAGGTCATATCATCTCAAACTGCCTCCTTTGTGAATAATTGGAAGATGGAGAAAT
This sequence comes from Mustela nigripes, assembly GCF_022355385.1. Classification (NCBI taxonomy): domain Eukaryota; kingdom Metazoa; phylum Chordata; class Mammalia; order Carnivora; family Mustelidae; genus Mustela; species Mustela nigripes. The sequence continues at coordinate 64,499,707 of NC_081563.1, forward strand.
TCTGATTCTCAATTCTCAATTCAGCTGAAGAACTTTCAGTAACAAATGCAAAAAGGGTCTTTTATGTTTCCACTCGTTCTCTATCATAGTCTGCTCTTAATGTATTAGGCAGAGACATTTTACTGCCATGCATACAACTCTCCAGTAATTTCCTATCTAATTTATAATCTCAATACATTCCATGACTATAAAACCCTAGTGCTCTAGGCAGTGGTATGTAGGCAAATATTTAACAATCAGATCTCTTGGGGGAAGGGGATCTTGGCTATGCAGCATTTGCTGATTTCCATGTAAATGCTGTCCCCATGCTAGATTTTAAGGTGCCAATGGTTCAACAGTGGGGTCACAAAATTCCTAAAATTTTTATAAAAAGCTCGTATAACTGGATTCAACGTACCACCGGATCTAGGCTATCTCTCTGACCTTGTTTCCTTCCATTTCCCTCTTTTTCACCCAACTCCGGGCTTCTAGCTATTCTCTTGTTACTCTCCAGTCCTTACCCTACTTTTGTCTTCTTATAATTTTTCACTCTATGATGCTAGAATGTCAGGTTTGTGGAAGCAGAGATTATCTGCCCCAAACCTAAAGAGTACTAAACTCCTAAAAGATGTTTAATCAATGCTGACTGAATAAAGGAGTAAGTGTCATATTCATTAACATCCCTTTATCCACATTTAGAAAAGTATTTACTTGTCATATTGAAAGGCAAATAATTATAGTAATTATAAGAGTCATAGAGTAGGTTTGCATAGCCATGATTATCAAAGTCAAGTTGGACAGATACTAGATGCATATGTCTGTTATTAAGCTCAATATATCCATAGATTCTCAGAAAATGGCTTTACTGGAAATACTTGGTGCTACCAGAGTAGCCAGTAGGATGCCATCATCATTTAGCAGTGGGAAAAAACTGGGGGGGGGGGCGCAAAAATTTCAAGCGTATTAAGATTCTCAGAAGCAGAATTACAAAAAGTAATACAGAATTACAAAAAGTAATAGGCTTAAGGAATACTATCTGGAGCTGTGGGCCAACAATGTGTTTTCACATATGGTCAGCAAGGAAGAGACACTGTGTCACGTGTTACGCTTTCCAGTTACATGTCACTGGGAGAGAAAACTCCAATACAATATTAATGAATAGGTGAGATTAATTTTTGCCAAGGTTCTGCAGCATACCACCCACATTATAATCCTAAAGAATGGACAGCTGTGAAATACTTCCGACTCCTAACTGAGCCTAAGCTGTTAAAAACTAATCAGAGATATATGAATGAGGGGATGAGGTAATCAGTGGTTAACCAAAATAAAGGAGAAGAAGATATTTTGACTTTGGCCTGAGGTAGGTTATCCTCTTACCCAGCAAATTCCTGATTTCATGCCTTTAGTTTGGCTGTGAGCATTGCTGAAACATTGACAAGGAAAAAAGGCTGACCATAGAGCTATGATTTGTCCATGGAAGTGTGTTCATCTGCGGTTAGAAGAATGCCCCTCAGTGATGTATTTGTTCTATTACTATCAAAGTATATTTGCTCAAGGTAGGGAGGAAGGGCACATGTGTCTCCTCTCAGAGGGCACATATTAGAGAAATAAGGAGAGAGAGAGAGAAATTCTGTCCTGGTATGTTTACCAGCAAACTTATTTATGGAATATGGAATATTTATGGAATATGAAGTTAACCCTTCAGAAATAATGTAATCTCTTTAAGGGATATGGATATTCCATTTTTAGCTTCAGCTGTGTGGGAAATGCTCAGTGGCTTAGAACAAAAATTGTCTTTATCCCTCCACCACTTAGGATATGAGAGCCATTAAAAATTAGTTCCAGAAGCTGGCAAAAATGATGCAAAGTAGATACGAATTAGGAAAAACAATATTCTCAGAGCGCCTCTCTTCATACCTGCAGGTGGATAGATTATCAAACAGCGCCTCCATACCCATCTCTCAGTGGTACATCCAGACTATAAGTGAGGTTTATCTTTTCTTCACCAGATCCCCAGTGCTGAGCCTTGAAAGTGAGCAATGTATGCTTGTGTGCAAAATGGGAGGTTCTCCCTTCATCCCCAAACACTTATAAAAAGCTAAAATGAAGAAATTGATCTAATCTGAGCAAATATATTCTCATTCTTAGGAGCTCCCTGCTTTCCAATTTTCCTGCCTTCTGTTGAGGTCCCTGGAAGGCAGTAAGACATAGATAAACTGCTAGTGTTACACCACCCTACCACTAAGAAAGGGGAGGGTGATATCTTGTATGTCCTCAGCCTAGAGAGAACTAGTATCTTCCATCCTTCTTTCCTCTCCTGCTCTTATTCCCTATTTTCCTATAGTCTCAATTGCTGTCCAGCCAATAGTGTACACAAAGTGAGCGTTTCTCTTTTTTGTCTCTTTGCTTTTTTTTTTTTTTTTTTGTCTTTTTTCCTTTTTTGTTTGTCTGTTTGTGCATTACAACCTGGAGAGTCAGGGATTAGTGTCTACATTGTGTGCAATTTGAAAACAGGGTTCTCAGGAGTGTATCAGTTTTTTTTATAATTTCTATGTTACAGTCTCATATGTAGCTTCTTGCAGTAGACATCTGGCTTTTAATACCATGTGGGCTTGGCTATATCCAACCTGATTAAATGCTGGAAGGAGGTCCGCATCCTGTCCGACTTCCATCTCCTACTGAACAAACAGTTTAGGAGAGAATTACCTAGGTAGAAAGATGCTCCATGGGCCAGAAATAATCCCATTTAATCATTCTTCTGATTCCCCACACATTGTCTTCTTCCCCAAGAAGCCCTGGTAACTGAGCTGGTTGGAACCACCAGGACCACACTGATCAGTATTGCTTTATGGCTCCTCCGCAGCTCCTGTGGGGCATTTCTCAGTCCTCCCTCACTCCCCTAGAAAGGGAAAACATGTCTTACCTGTTTCCCATGGTTTATTTTTCCAGCCTGTTTGACTTCAGAACCGCTTCCTTTCCTTTGCCTCTGATTCCCTGGGTGGCTGATTTCGAAAGCAAGTGGCACCCAGAGAAACGCATTCCCTTTTTAGCCCATCTGATCAGAGTCAGAATCAACAGTCTGCTCAGTTGTTCCTTATGTTCGTTAGCCTCGCACCTTAGTCCATGTAGTAACCATGTGGCCTCCGTGACATTATACTACATCTCATTTACTAGTACACCTTACTGTCCTCATCTCGGTCTCCTCTGGGACCTCTTCAGAGTCTCTGTTTCCCCTCAAGAGGACATGAAACTCTCATTTGTATAAAACGAAAGTAATACATATATCTTAATTTTAATTAATGACCACTTCCTGGCTCAAATGATTTGCTCTGATGACTCCTAAGCCCCAGTTTAAAAAAGAAGGGCTGGAACTGTTAGTACTTGAAATGTATCCCAATAGACAATATTTCAATGTTGGAAAAGTTAAATACTATTAAAATATAATACTGCTGGTAATGTTACAATGAAACGGATAAATTTAGTCTCTGCTGGTGACAGTGGAAATGAATACAAATTATCTCAAAGAGATTTGTGATGTATATCATAACTTGTAAACATTTAATTTTTCATTGCAAGGTTAGGCATTCATCTATGCTAATGAGATCATTAGACTTACTTGTCTGATTTATGGAAAATTCTATTGACAGTTTTGTTTAAAATCTCAAAAAGCTGGAAACAAATAAAACAAATAAATAAAAGCTAAAAAAAAAAAAAAAAACCCTGGAAACAAAAAGCTGGAAACAAATAAGATATAAAAGCTAGAAAACTTTATCATAATGATATTATAGAACCAATTAAATGTACTTACAAAAACGTTGTCTTATAAACAATATAAGGGGGCATCTGGGTGGCTCAGTTGGTTAAATATCTGCCTTTGGCTCAGGGCATGATCTCAGGGTCCTGGGATCGAGCCCCTGCTTGAGCGTTGGGCTCCCTACTCAGCAGGGAGCCTGCCTCTCCCTCTCCTCCCTGCTCCTGCTCTTTCTTTCACTATCCCTGTCGCTATTTCTATCTCTCTCTCAAATAAAAAGATCTTTGAGAAAAAAACAACTTAAGTATGAATTAGCATAAATGGGTGACCTACATGCAGTTAAGGCCACTGTATCCCTCAAAAATCCAGTTAAACTTGACGTAAGCCTTCTGTCCATGTCTCTGTGAGAGTCCAGAAGCCTTCCGCTTGCTGTCTGTGAGATTGTACCTACACCTTACTTCCTCGTATTGTCTTCCACCAAATCGCCCTTTTGTCCTGAACCTCTTGGACTTAAATTGCATTACTTTCATTGACTTCTACAAGACACTCATTCACAGCAAGTATTTATGTTTTCTGAATCTGTGTTGAAGACAGGTGGGCAAGGAGCCCTGGGGAGGAGAAATTACAGGAAGGGTTACATATTGTATCATGAAGTGGTGTCGTCTCCTGGATCCACCTTTACCTTCTCTTCCTTTCATTTCTCCCCCAACCACTGGCAGGTGGGGGAGGGCAAAAGAGAAGAAAATCCTTCCTTAGTCCCATGCAGTGTTAAACCAGCTCTATCCAAGCCTTTATACCCCAGCTGGGATGAGAAGGGCTTTCTTCTCTGTAGATAGTCTGTTCCTGCAAACTTTTTTGGTCTAATTTTTCTCCATTGAATTTCTAATAGATTGGTCCCTCATAGATAGATACTAATAGGTTGATTAATTCTAAACAATAGACAAAGTTATTGATATTTAACTCTCTAGCTGTTTACTCCTCCTTTTCTGAGACTCCCTGGGCTCTCACTTGTAAGCACTTTTGTAGTTCATCTAACCTGTTGGGCAAACACTCCTTTCCTTTCCTGTTGTTTCATTTGTATTCACTCTCTCTAGAAAGATGATATCCATATAAAATAAGACTGTTCTTTGATTAAGGGCATAGAGATTATTGTAAACCCATGTTAGAGACTCCCAAATATTTTAAAATTCCATTTGAAGGAAAAACCAAGTTAAATATACATAATCTGAAGACTGTAAGGAAACACATCAACGGAGTAACAGTGGCTACAGCTGATTAATATGATCATTAGTTATTTTTTAAAATTTCTTATATTTTTCAAACATATACATGTGTGGTATATGTGTGTGTGTGTGTGTGTGTGTATACCACACTTTCAATTAAAGAGAATAAAACTATTAACTACATAAAATGAAGGGTATTTTGTCATAGAATTACACACATAGTATTAGACCATTGATGGATTCATATTCTGACAGTTAGAGTGATTGTGTATTCTGCTTTAAATTCAGAAGTATGCTTACGCAGAAATAAGTATTTATTCTCTTGAAACCTAAGAACTTCCAATAAACAATACATAAAAAACTCAAGTTCCAAACCTTGGCATGTTCCAAGATGGAATGCAAATAGCAAAGTAAGTTCCAAGGTAATTTTCACATTCTCAAGTAAATGTATTATTTTCTTGATCTTTTCGTTATGAAATCTTTCTGTAGCTGAATATCTTATGGAATTATGCTAAGCTTTCACCTGCTCTGCTCTTGTTGCATAATGTTTGCAAGTCTTTTCTAAGCCAAACCACCTATATTATACTGTATCACTACACATTAGGTGTCATTAAATATCTATTCCATTTATCACAAATTTCGACATGTCTGCCGTAAATCGAAGACCTGGTTTAAAATTGCTCAATATGGGGCTGTCACTTAGTATTAGACCAGGGAAAAGGCGATATGCTGGCATGTAAAGACCTTAAGCAACAATTTTCATCTGTTGTTAAGAAAACAAAAATTGGCTTTCATGTTGTGAATTTTAATGAAAAGAAGAAAAAAGAAATTATGTGGACCTTGTTTTGAAAAGGCATTTATGGAACTAGGGAGTTCATTCCCACTTTTTCCTCCATGCTGTCATTTGTCATCTCTCGATATCAATCTAAGAAGAATTTTGCAAGGGATATAAGTGGCAAACAAATCGGGTGTGAAAACCCCATATAACTTTTTACACAGGATACTTGCAGGAAGTAAGGAGGTCATATGATAAAAGAATAGAATTAAATGCATCTCGTTTAAATTCTGCATGCCTTGTTCTGTAACAATGATCATAAATGGTTAAAAAGTTTTGTGTAAATTTTTCTGTAAGACCGATAACTAGAGGAATATTATGAATACCTGAACTGTAATTATTAATCTTTTTTCTCTTTGATTATCCCCACCCTAATTTATGCCAGTTCTTCTTCAATTATATATTCCAAAAAAAAAAAAAAAAAGAATGTTTCATTGTGACCTCTATACATTAAGCTAGGAGTTTAAATTCAAGTAGGAGCACTACACGAAACACTTCCCTCACTTTATTTCACTTAAGAAAATCTTGTTATATTTTAGTACCTAAGTCAAGCCCCATTATTTATAGGATATCATTCCCATCCTCAGATGATGCTCTGATTTTCTGTCACCAAACCTATTCCCCTGTGTGTCCACATACAAACATGTATGCGTACATGTGTATATATCTTTATGTATACATATACATACACACAGACTGTGCATGTGTGTAAGTGTTTTTGATTTAAAAACATGTTTAGTCTTTTTGATGGTAGGGATTATACCATACGTCTTTGGTATTTCTGCAGTACCCTTTAAAACTGGAAATGGTATGGACAATACCTAACCACTGATTCAGCGTGGGCCTGGACCTGTCAGACAGAGTCTTGCTACTAGTACCCAGTATCCATGCTATGTGAACAAATTAAATATGAGCTTTGCTCTAAGATACTTATATGTGTGTAGTGGGTTAAGCCTCTGCCTTCAACTCAGGTCATGGTCTCAGGGTCCTGGGGATCGAGCCCCGCATTGGGCTCTCTGCTCAGCAGGAAGCCTGCTTCCCCCCTCTCTCTGCTTGCCTCTCTGCCTACTTGTGATCTCTCTCTCTCTCTCTCTCTCTGTCAAATAAATAAATAAAATCTTTAAAAAGAATAAAACAAGGTATAAAGTAAAAGTACTTTTCATGAACATGTGCTATTGGACCATAATATAATAGATTTTTAAGCCTAATAAAGTTTCTAAGATATGGACCATATGGTTACTTTCTAACATAGAAGGCACGGTCAAGTTCCCTGAGAGGTAGACAATTTCCATACAACTGTTTGAAAGCTGAATGGGCATCTCTGGTATTCACATAAATCGCAAGCAGCCAATATGTATCTGAATTATCAACAACAACAACAAAAGGGAAATATTTATTCTACGTCTACTTTGTGCTTGGGACAGAGCAGGAGGGATATGTGATGTGTACTCTGTGATTCACGATGTTGTGGAAATTCTTACAGGTCCTATGATACAGTTTGAGGCAAGCAGTCCAAAAGAAAGCCTTGAGCTGAGGGATCCTCTACTTCGGCAATAAATACCACAGGAGCAATTTTATTAGCAAACCAAGTCATAGTACAAATTGCTTTGGTAACTTTCGCTTCTCGTTCTTTCTCACACAAAAGTACAAAAGTTAAACTTGTGCTGTTGGTTCTCTCTCTCTTTAACTTTGCAGCAGTGACAATTTATGGATTCAATAATTTCTCACATTCTACTTGAGAAATGTTTCTTTATCCAAAGGTTAACTCCTTCAGGAGTACAAACCTCTAAATTTTCTCTGTTGCTGTATTAGTCGGTACAACTAGATTCACTAGACACATAAATCTATCAATTTTCTAGTCTATAACAGTGAAATCCCTGAAATCTCATAGATATAAATGGAATTGCTAATTTTCAATAAATCTACAGAAACAGGTAATAGTGTCATGGGCCCCCAGTTGCAATCATTTTAGCTATAATAAATGATACCATGGGGACTCACTTTGGGTCATAAAATTTACTGATCAGGATACAGATCTTAACCCCTAAAGTATTTTATAACTTTTCCCTTTTTTGCTACTTTAACATATGAATTCTAGGAATGATTTCTCATTGAAAACTGATTGTAGATAGAGAAGAAAAAAATGAATTAGGAGTCTTTCCAAGTTAGTACTTGCTTTTGAAAGGCTACAACACTTAAGTAATATTCAAGTTATTTTCAATTTGCACATTAGTACAAATATTGGTTACTTGACATTTAAGCATTTGGAAAAGAAGGAAATTAGATCTCTTTTTAAAAATTTAATTTAATTTTTTCAGTGTTCCAAAATTCATTGTTTATGCACCACACCCAGTGCTCCATGCTACGTGCCCTCCTTAATACCAACCACCAGCCTCACCCATCCCCCACTCTCTCCTGTCCAAAACCCTCAGTTTATTTCTCAGAGTCCACAGTCTCTGATGGTTTGTCTCCCCCTTCATTTTCCCCCAACTCACTTCTCCTCTCCTTCATCCAATGTTCTCTGTGTTATTCCTTATGCTCCACAAGCAGGAAAAAATATATAGTGGAAAAAAGACAGTCTCTTCAATAAATGGTGCTAGGAAAATTGGAAATTACTATTTATGCTTTCATTTTTTATAAAAAATGCACATTTTATAACAGAAATGTACTTTTCTAATGAATGATAAACATATGCTTTTAAAGATTCTCTGAATATACAACTAAAGATCTTTATTTATTTAAATAATTACAAATATTTTTTTATTGTTCTTTAAAAACAGAGTAATATACTTTCTTTGATATTTTTATTCTCTCTTTGTGAGAGTTTTATCAATATGTTTAAAATACTGGGGTGCCTGAGTGGCTCAAAGGGTTAAGCCTCTGCCTTTGGCTGAGGTCATGATCTCAGGGTCCTGGGATTGCTCAGCGGGGATCCTGCTTTCCTCTCCCTCTCTGCCTGCCTCTCTGCCTAGTTGTGATCTCTGTCTGTCAAATAAATAAATAAAATCTTTAAAAAAATATGTTTAAAATACTTACCACTTGTCCCTGGTAACTATCATTCACCTATATATTAAGATGAATTGAAGATACTGCTTTAGATGTATCTCAAAGGATTTTTTCCAGCTCTGAAGTTGTATATAGAATGACCTCTGAAAAAATATGACTATAATCACCTTTTAAAGAAACTTAAGGAATTGGTTAAAAAATGAAATTATCAAGAGTACTATAATGTAACATTTCAATAAAATAATTTTGAAAGGTATGAGTTGAAATTCATTCTGAATGAATGCTTACCCTGTAGTATTGAAATCTTTAAAGTCTCTGAGTTTCACAGGATGAATTTTGGGATTTCCTGGGCTAAGCTCAAAGTGGGTATGTGACAGAAGGGATGAATTAGCTGAGTTCTTTGCTATATATTTATAATCAAAGCCAGAATGAATAGAGCTGTTGAAATGTTAAATCAGTATTCCTTCATTTATCTACTCTTACCAGAAATGCACACACAAATCAGGTACTGGTCAGCAAAATACATTCCTTTTTCTTTTGTGAACAGCTATGGTAATATTCAGACGGCCTCTCTATTTTTATAATGTACATTTTCCTCCTTTCTATGTGGCCAAGTTGAGTTGGTTATAGATGCTAAATAAGCCATATGAAAGAAGTGCAGTATACAGTTACTTGGAAATAGGTCTTACATGACTGGTTCTAGTAGAAATAAATAGTATGAAAGAGAGCTCTGTGACAGTTGGGATTCTCAAAGAGAAATCCTTAAAAAAGTAAACATTTATTATTTTTCAAAAAAAAAGGTTCTAGTAATCTTGACAAGAAGATTGGTTTCACCGGTCAGGTCAGTACCCTTATGAAAATTAAATGCTCTGTTATACAACAGAATCTGTGCTGAAACTACGAGATGGAACACAACACGTTGAGAAATACGTGAATATCCTCTTATCCTCTCCATAAATATTTATTAAGAGCACACATGATTTTGAGAAATATATTCTGAACAACAACTCATATATGTCATATTCAAGACATTGAAGAGGGGTATATGCCTTCCTCTGATTAACTCATTGAAAACAGGATTGAAATTTCTCGGATCAAGATCATTACCACCACCTCTGACTTTGCCACTAATGAAGGGGGGACAAGAGCTATTAGAATTTGGCAGACTGAGTAGTATCATACTGACCTTTGGAGAAATAAAATATTATTCACTAGTTCTGGTACTGACACTATATTTGGATACAGGAATGTCTTTTTCACTTAGCAGAGCCATGTGTGTGAATATCGCTGCCTGAACCTTTCATGTGTATGAATTATTCATTTGTTTATTGTTATCCAGTCATTTATCTATTTATGTCTTCCCATAACCTTATTTCGCAAGACATTTGAACAGCATATAGGCAATATGGTTTGAATTCTGTCTTGGAACTTGGCAAAATGATTCCACTATGGCCTGCTTTTAAAAAGATCCCTTAGACGATGTCGTGGAAAGGCGAGCAGTTTTAGCCGTGCAGATGTTTTATTGCAGTGATGTCAAATGCCTACTAGGAAGCTAAAACAGCTGGATGCTTGAATTCAAATTTTCTCTTTTCAGCAGATTTTTGTTGTTTGGACAGACATTGTGTCAATGAAAAGCCTTTGGCTTTTTGTTTAATCTCCTGGAATATCTGAATGCAGATATGTGAGGCCAAATTGACAGGCATCTGATTTAAATCAGTGTTCCTGTCCTGACCCCTTTTAAAAATGATAAAACTCTTCCTCCCAAATCATAGGAAATGTATTCAATTGGATGAACCAACATAAAGAGAATTTATTCTAAAGGACCTAATTCTCAGGACTTAATTTTCAGGTTTCTCTTTTCCAGACAGGTTATTTTCTTTGAATTATCATTTTAATTCATGGATTAGTGACAAAAAGACTATAGTATATGAAAAGATAGTCTAGTAATTATAGGCTTCCCTACAGACCGAAGCAGTGTATCACATTGTACACATAAAAACAGGAAAATGTTTGAGATATTATTATTTTATATTGAGAAACAATTTAATTATTTAGAAAGTGGTTTTATTTTTTCATATGCAGCCAATCATATTCTATTATTAAAAACAGTTGCCATGGTTTCCAGTTTGGAAAATTATATTTATGGTATTATGGCAACATTGTGGAGGTTTTGCTTTCACATTAAAAAGAAAAAAAGATCAAATAAAATTAGTTTCCCAATAAATTAAATTGTGCCACACAAATGTATTTATAATTAGAGCTTATTAGAAATATCCTATATCAATCTAGTTTTGAAAATTCTCAAGTTAGAAAAATATCAGCCCCTTTTATTTCATCTTTTCTCAAATGAGGTCTGCTTCATTTTTTACATTTAAATGTTTAGGGATAATCTGAAAACATTTAATGTGGGATTGTGATATAAGATCTGCAGGGACAGAGGGGGCTTGGCTATGCTCTCTTTAAAATAAAGAGAGGAGGGGCACTTGAGTGGCTCAGTTGGTTGGGTAGCTGCCTTTGGCTCAGGTCATGATCCCAGAGTCCTAGGATCAAGCCCCATGTTTGGCTCTTTCTCAGCAGGGTGCCTGCTTCTTCCTCTCCCTCTCCCTGCTACTCTGCCTGCTTGTGCTCTCTCTCTGTGTGTCAAATAAATAAATAAAATTTATTTTTTTTTAAAAGGGAGGAAAGTATGCAAACCAGAAGTGTACCCTAGAATGCAATACCTGATTAACAAATTGGGGTATTTTAATTTTCTTCAGCATTTGCTTTCTATGCCATCAGGCTTTATTGCTTTCCTATCCACCTTCCTTTGCTCCCTTCTTTCTAGCAAATGTAGAGCAATGTAGAGTAATTGTATACCATTGCATTCTACTTAAATGACTACCTAGTTCATGTTTGATCCTCGGAACAACCCTATGAGGCACGTTTTATGGATCCATTTCAGGATCTAGGATCTTCCCTTCTAAGGGAAGCTGAAGCAATTCGCCCACATCAGGGCTGGTGGTGGTGGACCCTGACAGGTTTTCAACACTGCGGGCTCCATTTCTAGTGTCCTGACCATTTTGCCATATGCTTGTTCTTCCACAATATGCTCTTGTTCAGCAATACTGGTCTTACATTGTATGGACAACTGGTTTAAACATGATTTTAATCTTTTATCTAACCAGCTTTTAAATCTTCTCTGTTCTTTTCCTTATATTTTAAAAACATGTGCTTTTAAATCAGGAAATTCCTGATGCTTAGGGCTGACCATGGCTGACACTGAGAACAGACCCAAGAGTGAATGACAGTCCCAAATATGGCAGAGGCACTCAAAGCTAGAAAAGAAATAAAGAGGCTGTCGATTCTTTCATTGTACTATGCTTCTAAAGGTGGGGTTATTAAAAACTAAAACTAGGGGTGTCTCGGTGGCTCAGTTGGTTAAATGTCTGCTTTCAGCTCAAGTCATGATTCTGGGGTCCCAGGACCGAGCCTCACGTTGGGTTTCCTGCTCAGTGGGGAGTCTGCTTCTCCTCTCCCTCTACCCCTCCCCCCACACGTGCTTGCTTTCTCTCACTCTCTCTGCCTCTCTCTCAAATAAATAAAATCTCAAAAAGTTTTTTTTTAAAAAAACTAAATAAAAACTAAAGCAAAACTACAGGATTGATTTTTCAAAATAGGTAGCTGAATAGAGCAAAATATTACATATTTTCTATCTTGAGTCTCACCATTGCTCCAGAAAGCAGGCAGGGAAATCACCTTTCTTGAGTGCTTACTACATATCTTAGTCACTATGCCAAGTATTTAACAACCTTTAGCTTGTTCATTCAATCTATAGAAAGATATATAAAATTGACATTATTATCCCCACTTTACTGATAGAAAGGGGCCAAGAGGCTCAGAGAGGTTAGTGTTGTTTTTGGAAATTAATAACAGATAAGACTTTATAAGCATTGACTGTGAATCATGTATCATACTAATAGGGATTAAATCATTAATTCTTTATCACAACTTTAAAAATGAAGTAGTATTAATTTCTCCATTTTTAGATTTCAAAAAAAAAATCCAAAGTTTAGGGTTGTTAAGTATCTTCCCAAGTTGAAATGGGAGAGATTGGTTTTGTCAATTCAATCATATTGTCTTTCAAGGAAAACAAAAAATAAATAGGTAGGACTGCGTAAAACAATTTACCTGCATGGGGAGCGTCAGAGGAAGAGTAACCAGCTGCTTGGTGGAACCAGGACTCCTAGAGAAGGAATTGTCTGGAGCCCTCATGGCACCTTCTCTTTCTAGAGATATAGGTAGTACTGAGCAACTTGATTCCACAGGATGCCTTACCAGGCTCAAAACATCCTCACTTTATGAATTACCTCCATGTTCACTCTAAGATTTGTGGTAAATTCTGGAAGGACTTTCCCAGCCTGATGCAATAGCTCTTAGCCTACGTCACTAAGCTTCTCGACTGCTTTTCTAGCACCTCAGGTAAAGAGTTAGCAGAGAGAGTGAAAGTCTCAGATCAGGTGATGTACTATTTAAAAAATGCATTTTAGAAGAATAGTTGTTAGAAAAAGACTTAACATCTTTTAAATTTCCTATAATTTAAAATTATTGTTTGGAATTTTAATGATTCATAAATTACAAAAAATCCAGATTTACCCTGCATCTGAATATCTAAAAAAAAAAAAAAAAAGAAAGAAAAATCAAGTAAATTAGAAATATCTCCAGATTTCTCCTCAAGGTCAAATACACATATTTAAACACACACACACACACACACATATTATATATATATTATATATATGTAATATATATAATACATATGATTTATGTATATATATAATTATTTTTAAAGATTTTAAAAATTTATTTATTTGAAAGACAAAGATCACAAGTAGGCAGAGAGGCAAGCAGAGAGAGAGAGGAGGAAGCAGGGTCCTGCTAAGCAGAGAGCCCGATGCGGAACTTGATCCCAGGACCCTGGGATCATGACCTGAGCTGAAGGCAGAGGCTTTCACCAACTGAGCCACCCAGGTGCCCCTATGTATATATATAATTTTAAAATATCTAAATATTTCCTAGCATATGAACGTACTAATTGGCAAGCGAGCTATGAGTTTTCATAAAAAATGAAAGTATAGTATTTGAAATGCAAATATATTATTTTGCCATGTCTAAAGGACAACCTAGACAATTATTCCCTGGGTAACTGAATGAACTACATTAAAATATTAAAACATGAAAAAACACAATGAAGATGAAATAGATATAAGAAAAACTCATTAATCCAGCAACATTTTGAAAAATCCATTTCAACACTGAGCAAGACAAATAATACCAATATCGTCTTTAAAACTTATTATGCTCCCCATAGAAGTATATTTTCTAACTATACCAACCCTATTTGCATGGCAAGGCGAAGAGAACAAAATACAATTAGAGCCTGAAATCTGTGTAGTTACATGGAATGAGAAAGATGAATATAGTTGTAAGTTTTCAAAGACGTGTTTTAATGAGAGCACCAAAAACCACAAGGATGTAATTGAGCTCAACCATGGGAATGTACAAGTTTCTGTTACATTTATGGATCCTCCACTTAACAAAACATATAAGTATTTTCCCTGCAATGATTATGTTTCTTGAGTATCCTTTGGGTTAGCTTTTTTGCAATATTTCAACTTGCTTTGGCTTCTTTCAGAAGATAATCATTCATAGCTCAGGTGTATTAGGTCCCATGTCATAAGCCAAGTGCTGTCTCAAGAGGTGGGTGTGAAATATGGTCTTGCAGAATGATCCTGCAATTAAGACTCTCTTCTCATTTAAAAACATTGACGATACCAGTCTTCTGAATAGCAAAGTGATATGATTTATAGAATGCTTGGAAATATCTTTGGTGCCCATTTTCAAAGTTTACCTTTTATATACACCTTGATGAATTTAGGATGTGAATTTTCATCAAATTCATAATTTTGCATTTAAGGGCAAACAGGGTCAAAGAGTTTGGTAACCAAATGGAAACCCTGAAATCTCAGAAAATAATTTAAACCCCTTGCATCACCGGGGGGGGGGTGTTGAATTTTAGGATAAAGTAGTTGAATTTAATATTAAAAACATCATTTTTAGTGCCTACCTCTTATCGTTCAGGCGGAGATTGCTTAAGTACTGCTATTGGGAGAAAAGATTTTAAGCGAATGCACAAGAGCATTTCATCCCTGAAATAAAGATACAGTTATTCAAAGTCATCAGAGGAAAATGCTTTTTTCAATCTTTCACCTTCACTGTATGCTGTTTCTACATTTGAAAATATTTTACACATTGAGTTTCACTTCTTCAACTGTTGTTATGGCTCCTTGATCCTTTTCTCAGCATGGAACCTGACTCAATCTCAGAGATAATATCTTTCAGATGGAAATATTCCTCTCACTGATATCAAATAAATTTCCAGTGTGAAATTGACACCCCAAGTTTTACTTAAAGAAGGAAGAAACTGCACTAACATATCCAAAAAGAATTGGCACAGGTATGTGACTTTATAATAAGAGGAAAGTCAATGAATGAGAAGTCTCCTTTTGTTCATTTGCAAGGAAGGCATTATTTTCATTGGAGGAAGCATGTTAAAGATTGGGAACAAGAAAATATGCCTTTGTCAACTATGAATTTTAGCTGCTTTTTTTTTTTTTTTCTGCAAGCCCCCTGTAGGGCAGGAGTAACCTCAAAGCTCTCTGGAGAGATAAGGTATGAACAAATTGTACATTGAGATAAATTTCAATATAGAACATTTACAAAAATAAAGTGAATTGAACACCTTAAAAATTCTCAGTG
Organism: Mustela nigripes; assembly: GCF_022355385.1. Taxonomy (NCBI): domain Eukaryota; kingdom Metazoa; phylum Chordata; class Mammalia; order Carnivora; family Mustelidae; genus Mustela; species Mustela nigripes. The sequence goes on from NC_081563.1 coordinate 64,515,296, forward strand.
TAATGCTTAATGGTACATTCGAGGAAAAGACAGCTTGCAAATGTGGCATGAAATAAACAGATCATCACTTAGAAACATAACACTCACTAACCCTAGAGACACAATTGAAGTTCATCCCAAGTACAGGGCCTGGGAGTTTGGCCAAGAAAATTATCTCATGGGGTCTAGGGCTTGATTTGTATTTCACATAATATGAAGTGACATTCATTACCTTGTAATCGATATGCAGATAAGAAGAAATTATTTATGGCACAATTAACTGGGAAGGAAAGAGTACCATATATGTACATATGGGAAAACTGAGGGTTTTTGACAGGACCATAAACCATAAAGAGACTTTGACAGTGATCAGACTTCTGAGATAAGCTGCTGCCTTGGAAATTCATCCAGCTTTATGCACTCTAATATATTTGTAATCATCTTTTAGTGTCATGCTTCAAGTCTAAAATGGATGTTTAGGAAATTTCCCTCCCCTACAAAAAATATTTAAAGTTGTTTTGATTTTTTGAAACACTAGGAAAGTATTTCCAAAATGATCTCCTTAGACTAAAACTTCTATGATATGTTAATAATCAATTTGGGAGATGCTGGGTTGAAAAAGGAAATAGGATTCCTCGGTCTTTAATATTCTAGTATATATTGTGATTCTTCAAGAAGAGGATAAATTATACACTATTTTGTATTTCTTATCTTATTTAATTATTGGATTACAAAACCATCTTCTTTGGCATGCCTTTTTGAGAAATAACCTGAAAAAAGAAAAGAAAAGAAAAGAAAACTGGAATGACTTTTTTTAGAACTTCACCAATATACTCTGCAATGGGTCTGCCTCCTGCAACCAACCAAGTGCTTTCCATAAGAGGCCTTCTTTAATTTATTTCATTTTGCTTAGCAAGAAGGGGAGTCCTTCATCCTTGGCCAGGGTCCTTTCAAGGGCCGGATCTCCTGTTCAGTAGGGTAGCCGGTTTGATGAGCTTCTTCCCCACAGAATTAATTGACACCAGCTCTGCCTTACCCTGCAGATCTCACTAAGCTCAGTTACCCAGTAAGCAATCACAGCACCAGGGTCTGCTTGGGACTTACAGGTTTCCCAGCTCTGGTTTTGCCCACATAACCGATAACTGGAAATTCAGAGTCATCTGTTCTGAGGCACGAACTGCAAAGATAAAAACACTTCTAGGGCGTCTGGGTGGTTCAGTGGGTTAAGCCGCTGCCTTCGGCTCAGGTCATGATCTCGGGGTCCTGGAATCAAGTCCCACATCAGGCTCTCTGCTCAGCAGGGAGCCTGCTTCCTCCTCTCTCTCTCTGCCTGCCTCTCTGCCTACTTGTGATCTCTCTCTGTCAAATAAATAAATAAACTCTTAAAAAAAAAAAAAACTTCTAGATTGAAGGATCGCTGTTAAAAACTGTTGACAACATCTCATTAACTCTTGACATGCTCCTTTTTAGTGTGTCTTTACCCACGTAGATTTCCCCACCTGGGAGGCTAATCCTTTCCACATTTGTTTTCCAAACACCTTTTCTATTTTTAATAGCAGTAATAGAAATGCCTGGAAGATATTAAATGTTTGTTATATATTAAGAATTGTGCAAAACACTGTAAGGAAGTATCTTTTTCTAAAATTAATTTCTAAAACTATAGTAAAACTTTATTTTGAGATGTTTAAAAAAAATTTAAAAGCACAACCACCAGCAAATCCATTACCCCGGATTTATAGATCTTAAAAATGTCATCAGTTTTCTTTCATTTTTTAAAGAAAAGAAATAAAATATTTAGCTAAATATGAAGTATTTTTTTATCCTCATTTTTATATCTTATTCACCTCTCCCATTCCTAGAGGCAAAAACTATCATGAATTTATTGTATCTCCTTACATTTATATTTATAGATTCTTATGCATGAATATGATTTCAGGGAAAATATATGATATTATTTCATGTGATTTTCATAAAAACCCATACAAATCATACCGTATTGTATATATATCATTTTGACACGAGCTGTTTTCTCTCACTGTTGTTTATAACCTCTTAATCATAACAACACAGTTCAGTGATTCTTAACCTTTGTTGCACCAAGGGCCTTTTGGTAGCCTGTTGAAGATTCCTTTTCAGACTAAATTAAAAAAAAATTTTTTCCTTAATGAAATAGGATCACAAGGAACTCAGTTATATGAAACTATAGCTAGCAAAATATTTTTAAAAAATTGTAATAAAGTAACACATGCCTTTCTTAATACATTAAATAGCAAGATATAATGGATATTCTACACTACTGTAATTTGGAGGAAGTGATGAGTATAAACTATTTCTAGATTGCTGCAACAACTATAATGTTACATAAAAAAAATTCATGAACTCTAAGCTTGACAGTCTCAGGTATAACTCATGTCACACTGGTTTGTAGCCTGCATTTGTTATAGAAGAAAATGCTAAACTTTCAGTTAAAGCTTAGTGATAATAAAAATGTAATTTTATTTCCATTCAGACTCTTAGGCCTCCTGAGTTAGTTATATATTCTTGATTCTGATTTTTTCACTTCTATTAATTGGCAAATCTTTTTGATTTTTTTAAAAAAAATATTTATAGAGTCTTAGGCTCAAGAAGTTAAAATGTTTAATAAAGTAAAAAAATATATACATACATATATATATAACTTTGATGACTGCCTTTTGTGTCTTGTTTAAAGAATATTTTCTTATATTTTATTTCAGTAATTTAAGATGGTATTTTTGCTCTACATTTCTTATATACTAGAAATTTTTAAGATGTATCTTGTAAGGAAGGGACTTAATTTTCTTTTCCACAGTGTCTTATTTAATCCTTACAATAAAGCTAACATTTTGGAAATATTATTATCTTCTTTCAAGGAGCAGATTAATCTTTCCAATGACATTGATGCTGAACAATGCTCACTCTAGAAAGTATCTTCATTTTTCTGAATATTCCATTTGAATTCATTGTTATGGTTTTACATATAGTTTTATTCTTCTTATTTCTTGTGAGCTCATTTGTTGCTTCCAAAGATTGTAAGCATTTCAAAGACTTAGATAATGTGCTTTTTGTTTGTTTGCTTCTTAATTTTCAAAAGTGACTAGCAGAGTGGTGGGCCAAATGATTGAAATTAATATATTAAAATGTGTTTTGTTTCAAAATTCTTTCCAATTTTAATAGAAATTTAGGAAAAATTATATAGTTCAAGAAGAATTTATTTTTTGAAATAAAGGAAGGGTTCCCCCCCTTTTTTTTGGTTTTAAAGATTTTTTTTTTATTTGGGAGAGAGATAATGAGTGGGGGGAGGGGCAGAAGGAGAGGTAGAAGCAGACTACTTGCTGAGAAGGAAGCCCAATCTGGGGCTCAATCCTAGGACCCTGAGATCATGACCTGAGCCAAAGGCAGATGCTTAATCAACTGAGCTACCCAGACACCCCTGTTTTTTTCTTTTTCTAGTTGGTTTTTCAGCATATGATGCATTCTCACTTTCTGTTTTCCTTCCTCCAACATTAAAATATTCTCTAAAATAATGACAGTCATTTCTACTAGCAACACCCAGATACCAGGTCTTTCTCTGGGTACAAGAAAATACAGTTGCTTTGGGAGTATGAGAAAATCAAAGGAAGTATTCTATCAAGAAACAATACAACAGACAGCAGTTCTTCTCCTTTTCTGGAAATTCTATGCTATTATAACCCGAGAATGTTGTCACTAAAAAGGAAAAACAAAACAAACACATTGGGTTTCTATTTTGCTTAGTTAAAAAACTATGATTTTTCTTCTTTTAAGCACGTTTTTTTCACTTTTTATTTTGAATTAATGTTAGATTTATAGAAAAGTTGCAAAAATAGTATAGAGAAATCCTGCATAAACTTTACCTGTTTTCCACTAATTTTAATATTTTCTATAACTATAGCACAATGATCAAACACAAGAAACTGTCATTGTAATGATATCATTAACTTAAAAAAAACCCTATTCATATTTCACAGTTTTTCCACTATATCTCTTTTCTATTTCAGGATACAATATAGGATCCTACATTACATTTATTTGTTGTGTCTCCTTAGTATCCTCCAATCTGTGACAGTTCATCTGTCTTTCTTTGTCTTTTATGACCTTGGCATTTTTGAAGAGTACTTGTTACTTAGTTTGTAGACTATAACTCATGTTGGGTAGGTCTGATATTTTCTCATGATTAGATTGAGGCTGCATTTTTAGCAAGAATACCACAGAGATGGCATGACCTTCTCAGTGCATCTTAAAAAAGGGGTAAATGATGTCCATATGTCTTTTTACTGGGGATGTTAACCTTGAACACTTGGTTAAGGTGGTATCTGCTGGGTTTCTCCACTGTTACTATTTTTTCACTTGAAATTAATAAATATCTTAGGGGAGATACTTTGAGCCTCTGCCAATATGTTGTTTCTCCTCAGATTCTTACTAATTTCTGCAGCCATTCTTGGGTGTTTTTTTCCTGAAACAATGTTATTGTGGTACTTTAATGGTGATTTTCTACGTTTCTTGTTTCTGAGTTTCATTTACTTGTATAAGTATAGACTTATTCATGACTTTAACATTTTTCCTATGGGTTATAGTCCAATATTATCATTACTTTTTATGCTTCAAATTGTTTCAGATTTGGCCACTGAGAACTTTTTCAGGTTGGCTTCTGTCCGTTTTGGATATGGCCCCATCTTTTTTGGAGCACCTTTTCAACTACTGTCCCCATTAAATGCTCCAGGCTCATCTTTGTCTTCCCTGCTACAATCCTTGAATCAACCACTCCTCCAAGAATCACTGTCTCTTTATTTTTTTTTTTAAAGATTTTATTTATTTGTTTGAGAGAGAGTGAATGAGAGAGAGAGAAAGCATGAGAGGGGAGAGGTCAGTGGGAGATACAGACTCCCTGCTGAGTAGAGAGCCTGATGTGGGATTTGATTCCGGGACTCCAGGATTATGACCTGAGCAGAAGGCAGTTGCTTAACCAACTGAGCCACCCAGGCACCTTCACTGTCTTTTTATATTGGTGTATGATATTTAAACAGTAACAGCTAAGCTTTTAGATATATTATATATATATATATATCTATATATATATAGATATATATATATGCTTTCTAGAGCAAGATAGGAACCACCACATATATTTATATATAAATATTTATATTTATTTATTAATTAATATTTATTAAATATATTTATTTTAATAGTATACAATAATGTATTATATTATTAAATATATTTATTAAATAATTATATATATATTTATAAATATATTTGGTGGTTCCTATCTTGCTCTAGAAAGGGGACCATTACATTTTATAAATGACTAGATTTCAAATAGTTTTGCAGACCACACAGGTCTCTGTTACAGCTGGGCCACTCGGTTTTTGCAGCACAATGTCAGCTAAACTAACAGGTGTGGCTAGGTGCCAATAAAACATTATTTTAAAAAAATAGACAGTGGGCTGGGTTTGGGTCACAGGACTTAGAGTTTGCCAACCCCTGCTGAAGAATGACGAGCCATGTAAAAACAATGCCAAACCTAGTGTGTTTTCATTTTCTCTTATGAGGAAGATACTGGAGCATATATTACATACTATAAGTTTGTAAATGGAATTAGCTTTAGTATTTTTACTTTTTAAAAATTTTGAGACATATTATTGTACTCAAAATATGAAAAAATGATAATTGTTATTTCCCATTGGCTTGCAATAGTTGGACATCAGCATGGTGCAGCATTTATTTATTCTCAGATGAATCAATCAATAAGAATGTAAAGTAATACATAGAATTTGAAAGATAACTGAGTACAAAATTAACAGTAGAGAAGGAGAAGGAAACATTGGTTCCTACCTTGTTTTAGAAAAGAAGCTGGCAGATTGCAAATAGGCTTTACAGACCTTACAGTCTCTGTTGCAACTACTTGCAGGATAGAACCTTCTGGAAAGTTTCTTGGAGGAAGTAAGGATTGAGATTGATGTCGAAGAATGGACAGGATTTGGATAGCTTACAAAAGGAGAATTAAAGTTGATAATTCAAAGACAATTTGAACAAAAAAAGAAAGAGAGAGAGAGAATTAGGATGAGAGTTTGCAGAGATAATGAGCAGCAAAAAATAGTCATAACAATCTGTAAAGGGCCAAAGGAGCCAAACCTAAGTCTACTAGCATCTCTGTTCTTCATGCTGATGAATGCATGTGGCTATCTTTCAAATCACATTGCATTATTAAAGTCAACTGAAACTAAGCTTTGTATGTTTAAATGGTCATACAGAATTTTTAAAAGATCTTTAAATGGATTAAAGATATTTTATATATGACATTATATTAGTTTCAGGTGTGCAACATAATGATTTAATATTTGCATGTATTGCAAAATGACCATAGCAATAAGTCCAGTTAACATCCATCACCATACATAGTTCTAAAAAAATTCTTGTGATGAAGACTTTTAAGATACTTTCTTAACAACCTGCATATACGCAATGCAGTATTATTAACTATAGTCACCATGTTGTACATTACATACCCATTTATTTATTCTATAACTGGAAGTTTGTACTTTTTGACCCCTTCACCCATTTTGTCCACCCCACCCCTTATTCCCCACCCACCTCTGCAAAACCACTTATCTGTTTTCTGGGTCTATGAATTTGTCTTTCTGTTTGTTTTTTTTGGCTTTGGTTTTAAAGATTTATTTATTAGAAAGAGAGAGAAAGCACGAGTGGGGGGGCAGAGGGAGAGGGCAGATTCCTCACTGCACAGGGACCCTGATGTGGGGCTCCATCCCAGGACTCTGGAATCACTATATGAGCCGAAAGCAGACGTTTAACCAGCTGAGCCACCCAGGCACCTCTTGTTTGTTTTGTTCTAAGTTCCATATATAAATAAGATCTTTCTCTGTCTGCCCTACTTCAGTTAGCATAAAGTCCTTGAGGTTCATCCACGTTGTTGGAATGGCAAGAGCTCATTCTTTTGATGGCTAAATAATAATCTGTTGTATTTATATACCACATTTTCTTTAGCCACTTATGCACGGATGGACACTTAGATTGTTTCCATATCTTGGCTGTTGTAAATAATATTGCAACAAACATGGGGGTGCATATGTCTCTTCAAATTAGTGTATTTGGTTTTTTGATATTTTTTGTGTATTTTTTTTAAATTTTATGTATTAGTGTATTTTTTTTTTTTTTTGGTATTTGGTATTTGGTGTTTGGGGATCACATCATAGTTCTATTTTTAATTTTTTGAGTAACTTCCATATTATTTTTTGTAGTGACTGTGAATCAATTTGCATTCCCAGCAATAGCCCACTAATGTTACCTTTTCTCTACTGTCTTATGAACACTTGTTATTTCTTGTCTTCTTTATAGTAGTTGCTCTAGCATGTGTGAGGTGATAGCTCCTTATGGTTTGATTTTCATCCCCCTGATGAGTAATGATATTGAGCATCTTTTCACATACCTGTTGGCCAGATGTATATCTATAAAAAAAAAAAAGTCTATTCAGATCTTCTGCCCATTTTGTAATCAGATTTTTTTTTGCCATTGAATTGTATGATTTTTTAAAAACTTTTAATTAAGTAGGCTCCATGCCCAAGCATGGAGCAAAACACAGGGCTAGAACTCATGACCCTGAAATTAAGACCTGAACTGAGTTCTAGAGTCAGATATGGTAGCTCCTGTGCCCCTGTATGAATTCTTTATATCTTTTAGATATTAACATCTTATCAGATACATGATTTGTAAATATTTTCTCCCATTCAGTAGGCCATCTTTTCATTTTATCAACAATTTCCTTTGTTGTGCAGAAGCTTTTTAGTTTCAGTAGCCCCATTTATTTATTTTTGTTTTTCTGGCCTTTGCTTTTGGATTCATATCTAAAAAGTTATTGCCAAGAGTGATGTCTGGAAGCCTATCCTTTATGTTTTCTTCTAGGAGTTTCATGATGTCAGATTTTATACTCAAGTCATATTAAAAGCATATTTAAATGGTCCTACAGAATTTTTAAAAGGTCTTTAAATAGGTTAAATATTTTAAATATTATTGTTTTGGGTTAATATATTAATAAGAATTTTTGCCATTATTTGCAAACTTTTCAGTTTGATTTTGTAATAAGATATTGTCAAGAAGACATAAAACACAAGAATATTTACAATAGTATTCAGTTTCTATGACAGACTTTTTGACTCTTAAGTGAGCCCATAATGAGCCAAAAAACTAATTCTTTCAAGTTTGACTCTAATTCCACTTTCCTGTGGAGTCAAGTATCTTCTACCTCATTTGAACACAAACCTAATCCCATACACAGGTCATTTTATTGTCTTTGGCACCAGCAGTTTCTTTGCTGGCTACTGAGTGAGATGATAGTTCCGATGGACAAAAGAAGTGTCAGAGAGTTTATTTTGAAAATATCTATGGTTCTTTAGTTTTATTTTTTTCCTAAGAATTAATTTATCATTAATGGTTTTTTTTTTTAAGATTTTATTTATTTATTTGACATAGAGAGATCACAAGTAGGCAGAGAGAGAGAGAGAGGAGGAAGCAGGCTCCCTGCCAAGCAGAAGAGCCCGATGTGGGGCTCGATCCCAGGACCCTGAGATCATGACCTGAGCCGAAGGCAGCGGCTTAACCCACTGAGCCACCCAGGCGCCCAATCATTAATGGTTTTTAATGAAATCTGAGTCCATGAGGTAAAATCAAACTCTTCATGGAAAATATACTGCAGAAATTTTTCTTATCCAATGGCTGCAAATGTTCTCATTTAGAGGTCACTAAATCCATCATTAATTGTGTTATAAAGATTAATAAAAAATGACTAAAAAATTAAATTTAGCTTTATGTTTAGCTTTTTGTGTAAAAGCTGATAATTATTGAACTCAATCGATATTTGATTCCAATATTTCTGATGATTAACATTGCTTTGATAGAAAATAATATACTATAGTATTATAATTGAACAGGCTGAAACCAAGCCTTTCTCATATGGAATTGTAAGCCTAATATTTTCCGCATGAACTGCCACATGTCAAAGAAAGCTAATTTCAGCATACAACGTACTCACACTTGCATATCTATCTTGTGTATCTAAACTTCTTAACTCTCCTTTATTCTCATAATCTTTTTGCCCTTTTCATTATGGTCTGGGCACCTTTAGCCAATTTTGTTGCCTGCTTTCATATATACTGCCTCACATTCTGTGGTGGGCACTGCACATTACAGCTCCTTCAGGAAGCAGTTTCAAGCTTCCCAAATCATAAACACAGACCTCTTTTCATTTTTATTTTATTTGGAGCTCCTAGAGAGGGGAGATATATATATGTTCTCAGATCCCAATATATATATATTGTTCTATTACACCCCAACATATATATATATATATATATATATATATATATATATATATATATTCTCAGATCCCAAGGACCACGGCCTATGGACTATCCCAAGAATGACTCCAGTCTTCCTTGAATATGGCAGGTCCAGTCCCTGCTCCTGCTTGGCACCAATCTTCCTGAAATTACTTTTTTTTTTTTTTTTTTTTTTAATAACTCTTAAAGTCCTACCTTGCTTCAAGACTCAGGCTGAATACCAGACTCTGACTGAGATCTTTGTGGACTCTGGCTCCACCATAAGCTCTTAATGGCTTCTGTTTCCTGTGGATTCCTGCGAATCTTAAAAGAGCCTTCCCAAATACTGGTTGTCACTGTTATCTCCCTCTCTGCACAGTCCCATCTCTCCCAGCACATTGTGAGCCCCACGCAGAAAGCAAACATGTCTTGTGCCTCCGCACACAGTAAGCATAGCATAACAGTGTGTCCCTCGAAAGTAGACCTTCAGTATGCACCTGTAAGGAGATACAGTGGCGTTCATTAAGCCCTTACCTCCTAAAGGAAGGGTATTAAAGAAGCTTCTATACTCCACCAAAATATCTGAAATAAGTTTAGTATTCCCAAAGAGTTAAATCTGTTGAAAACCAAATCACTTCAGAGCTCCAGATATCCATGTGAGGATTTATAAGCAAACAAGTTTGATTGTAACAAACCGTACTCCATTTTTCTTCCTTCCGTTCGTTCTTTCTTTCTTTCTTTCTTTCTTTCTTTCTTTCTTTCTTTCTTCTTTCTCTTTCAATACAGTATTCTATAATGTAGAAAGGAAAGTCAAGGAGACATTCTCCCCTCAGTCTAGGGTGATTGCTGAGGGAGTGAACATTAACTGAGAGGCCAGACTTCTTTAATTTTAAGTTTAGCAAAAAACCACATAAACCAAAGTTCTATTACACCCCAAACTTTCAGAGCCCTAACAGATTTCTATGTATGGAGTATTTTGCAGAGTTCAGTAGAGATTTACCAAGTCCAATTGCATTAGTGTTTAACATTTGGAGCCTGCAATGGTAAGTCCCATGCTCTTTAAAGAAAAAGTGATATACGGCAGTGTACAGTGTAACCATGCACACACAATCCCAGGAATTCAGTGCTGAGTTTCATCTTTGGAGCAAAGGTATTACATAACTAAAAGACATGTGGATTCTATTATCACCTTTTAAAGGTGAAATATAGTCTTTGTGACTCTTTTCCAGATGTTTTAGCTCTTAGTATGATCTGGCAAGACAACCCATTGGTATCAAGCCAGCTTCTGTAAGATTGCTAAGCTAGGTTCAAATCTCTGAGTGCGGCAACAAACCAGGGTGGTTTCTATCAGAACCTTGTACACATGTGTGTCTGGAGTTTACTTACTTCATATTAACTAATTTTGGACTTAAGCAATCTAGATAAATTATCATAAAGCCAAAAAGAACATTCCTTTCATCATGAAGTTATTTCTTTAATATGCAAAGATATTTCTATTATTAGTCCATTGATAAGTTCTTAATAGCAAACAGCTCACAAATACCAAAGGTCTTGGGCTTTATGTTTAAGACTTTCACTTGTCTATGTTTGTCACTAAAATTTTTAGACATTTGAGAAAAGAAAAGAGGCTCCATTTTGATGCATAAAGTAAAAATAGACCAGAAAATAAGATATCTATATCAAGCTAATGAAATTTCTATTAAATACAATGTCAAATCCCCAGGAATCATTTTCTTAATCTTCTCCAAAAGAATAATTTTATTTGAAAAAAATCTCTCCGTGTATATGTGTGTGTGTGTGTGTGTATCTCTTTTCACCTTTTCTATACCTGTTAAATAAACTTTCATTTTTACAGCCAATTCAAGAAAAGAGATCCTCATTCTTCTCTTTAGAGACCTGCATATAACCCATCCTGTCTCTGGGGTTGAGCCTGTCTCTTTCTAAAAATCAGGTTGCACGATTTGAGGGTCACAGCTATCATTATCATCCAGCTTGGCACATGCCTCTTGAGTTTTCCATTGAGCAAGGGTCCTCATGCCAATTATAACTTCCATGCAGTTTTCTAAAAGGAAGAAGAAATGATCAACATCATTCCCAGCCTTGTAATGAGGAAGCAATTTTCCCTTATTATAACTGGCTAAACATGTGCAGGCTGACCTCGAGTACCCCTCATCACCCTCTTCCTGTCCCTCTGGAAATCTTGGCCAAGACTCACTTTTCATTTCAGATTTCCTGGATTCTCTCCTTGTTTCACTTATTTCTCTCAATCCTGCACTTGTCCCATCTTTATCTTGCTGTACTGAATGCCTTTTCTCCCTCTGTGCTCCCATTACCTCTCTTTCTCATGTGCAGCTCCTTAGGGCCTGACTTCTGTCTCTCATTTCTTGCTTTCCTGTCACTGGACTTCCTTACCACGAATTTACTGTGTAGGTATTAAAGGTGAACGATCCTTGAGGCATGAAAATGACCTATCAGATTTCACTCTCCCTTCCTTTTGTCACGTCTAAGACCTCTGTGTGTATTATACCTCCTTTTTGTTCAAAGAATTTATATTGTGTGTGTTTGTGTTAACGAAAAACAGTGACATCTGTTGGCTGTGAGCAATCAAAGCATTGGTTTCACTGATGAAAAAAATAAAACAACAGGTATTTATAATCATTTTTGTATCTCTCTACTTCTAGGTAGAGGTAGTTCAGAGACATTACACAAATAAGTCAGTGTCCCCTAAATTAGAGTTTAAGGAAGCATCTCTGAGAATTTGATGATGAACTAAGAAAGACATTCTAGAAAAGTAATTTTGGACACTTATATATCTGTGGCTCTTCCTTCTTGACCTATAACCTCTTGGAGTAGTCCCAACTTAATAAAAAAGCACTAGACTGAGAACTGATGAGAAGTTTATGTGCTTAGGATTTTGATTTGGGCATAGGAAAGAGACTAATATCTATCTAAACTAATATTCTCTTCTTCCTTTTTCTTTCCCCCCTTAGAAATTTAACCACCAGTGTTTAGCTACTCATATGTCAAGCTGGATAAAGACTACATTTCTCAGTCTCGTATAAAATTAGCCAGGTGTACCTTCTGCCAGATGATATGTAGGTAGAAATATTTTGTGTGGGCTTCTAAGAGATCATCTAAGACTTAGTGCATGCACATTGACACTTCTTCACTCTATTCTCTGACCTAGACCGTGAGCCAAGGGCTGCATCTCTAATAATCACATAGGATTGTGAGGTCAAGGACCATGTCCTAGGGCTGGTGAAATAGTGAACTGGAAAAAACCTGAGTCTGGAAACTTCATGGAGTAAAAGTATCACATCAGGCATGAAAAAGTTTTTATGTGAGAAAATGAGAATAAACTCTCTTGTTTAAATCATCACTGTTTTGGGGCGCCTGGGTGGCTCAGTGGTTTAAGCTTCTGCCTTCAGCTCAGGTCATGATCTCAGGGTCCTGGGATTGAGCCCCACATTGGGCTCTCTGCTCAGTGGGGAGCCTGCTTCCCCCTCTTTCTCTGTCTGCCTCTCTGTCTACTTGTGATCTCTCTCTGTCTATCAAATAAATAAATAAAAATCTTAAAAAAAAAAAGACTGCTTTAAAAAAAATAAATAAATCATCACTGTTTTTATTCAGCTGTCACTGATAGCCGCATAGCATTCTAAATGAGTCAGGAGACTTGGTGGTGAATTGGATAAATGGGAGAGAAATATTAAGGGATTATGACTATACTCTTTGCTTACAGAGGCATGGAATCAGAAATTATCTGGCTGGGTTTAGGTTATAGCCACATATTAATCAGACTTCCACAGGTGCCTATAGATCCCTAGGGACATAAAGTAGCTCTCTGATAACCCAGCATTTCCATTAAAGGAAGTTTTTCCTAGAGTGGGACCTGACAGGGAGGCAAAAGTGTATGTTCATATATGTTGACTGTATATGTTATCTGTAACAGAAAACAATTTTAAGTAATTTATTTATCGGTAGAAAATATGTTAAATAAAAGTGGCCTGGGTTTGTGGGACCACATAAGTTCCTGGTGCCATGGAAGGGCTAAGAGGGGGGCCATAGCCGCCACCTGGGGTCTGGGGCCAGCAGGCATCAGAATCGGAATAGGCTAGGGGCTTGGGTTCATAGAAGTCTGCCAGGAGTCACCTATAGCCACGGGAGCACCAGTCCTGGTGTGGGGAGGGCCAGTGCTGGGTTCTGCAATGGTTGGGCACTCACTTTACTCACCTTGTGGGAAATCATAAGTGATTTTGGACATTATTCTAAGTTCAGTGATTTTCTAAAATCAAAAATAAGATCAGGTCACTCCCCTGCTTAAAAAAACAAACAGAAAAAAAACCAAAACAAAACTATTCTACATCTTGGAATTAATTGTTTTGCTTCTGCCACATGATCTTCCTTCTCTTCCTTGAACATCCCAAACTTTTTACTGCCTCAGGGCCTTTGCGCCTGATGCTCTCTTCTCCTGGACAGCATGTCAGTCTTATCTCCATAGCTATATACATATCATTCTGCCTTAGTCTGTTTGGGTTGCTACAACAAACTGTCATAAACTTATAAGCAACAGCACATTATTTCTCATAGTTCAGGAGGCTGGACATCTGAGATCAAAGTACCAGCATAACTGGGTTCTGATGAGGGCCCTCTTCTGAGTTGCAGATAACTGACATTTTATATCATAAGGTGGAGAGCAGAAAGGAAGCAAGCTCTCTCTTGACTCTTACAGGCCACTAATTCCATTCATGACAGCTCCACCTTATTTAATCCTAAGGAACTCCCAAATGCCTCCTGTCCTAATACTATCACAGAGAGGAGTAGGATTTTTATGAATTTGGGGCAAGAGTTCCACAAAACATTGTCTGCCGTACATTCCATTTTCAATTCAAGTGTGACTTCCAAGAGGAACTCCAGCCACCACAACACTCTCTCCTATTAATCCACTTTCAGTCCTCATCACTTTGATTATAAGGGGAGCTTGGTTTGTTCACTTATTTGATTGTAGTTTTCTGTCTCATGCAATTAGAATGTAAGTTCTATGAAAGCAAGGATCTTACTTGTCTTATTCATTCTTGAAACATGACTAATTTAATAGTCCCTGGCAATTACGAGGAATTCTACACAGTTCTGATAAATAAATGCACGGAAAATTCAAAATAATATCCTGACAAAGACTCTTGGGACACATCAAAGACGGTTTTGTGCCCCCTGAGAAGTTCCCCAGCATGTACGCTCTGTATGCTATTTCTTACTTTCAACCCAAGATCATATTCTCATTCCTCTTGCCTATATCTCTCAAAGTCCTCCATCTTTTCTTGAGTGTTTAGCTACCTGATCTGTGCTATTTTAACTACTTTTGTTCACTATTCATTTACTGTAATTTTTTCACTACAGTATCAGTTTGCCCTGCAAAATGTGTGAGCAGTTTACTCATTATGGAAAATTGATTCCATTTGGTCAAATTCTATATTAAATCTTAGCTTATTTAAAGAATTAATTTTTCCTTCTTTATCTCATACCCATTAACCAACCATGTAAATCTTTTCTCCATATCTTGCTTATTAGTATATTCTTAGTGCTGAACTTAACAGTCATCCCATCATTTGTGTCCACATGATCATTCCTTTCTCTGAAAATCATTTTTTTCCAAATATAATTATATTTCAGAAATCCAGTATGAATGTGTGTATACATTTCCTTATGTGTTACATCTATTTTTATAAATTATGTTTTTATTTTAGCAGTTCCTATCTCTTTAATAATACTTAGAATGATTTAAATAATAAAAACAGGGTTTATAAAATAACAGATAATTACAACTACATAAAATTTGTGAACATTTTTGTGGGATGAAAAGTAACATAAAATTAAAAAATAACGTACTTGGAAAGATTATTGCAAAAATATGATGGAAAAATGTTAATTTTTTAATGCATAGAGAGACCTTGGACTAATTAACAATAAAGAACCAACAATCCAAAATAAAGAGAGGGACAAATGTTTTAAAGAGGAGTCCAACAGAAAAAAAAAAGAAATATAAATCAGTTATAAACTTAAGAATATATACAGTATTACTCATAATGTAAAAGACACTATTAAAAGAGTGGAATAGTGTTTATTTTTCATGTATAAGATTGGGAAAATTGAACTAGAAATACACAGCATCGGTGATGATGTGAAAAAATGGGCAATCTCTTACACGTTTGTTTGAGAAGATCATGGCACACATTTTTCAAGGCTATGCTATAGTATCTATCAAATTTACAATAACTATCAAGATATATATATATCCTATCAATTTTTAGAAGTTTAACCTAAATGAAATATATATAATGCGTGAAAAGTATTTATAATAATGATCATTACAGCATCAATTTTAGTGAGCATAAAATTGTTTTTCAGTAGGAGACCACAACTGGTTAAACCCATTATGCAGCTGGATCTCTTAATATTCCCAGGCCTGGAACAGGGTACATGGAGGTCCAATACCATATAGCTAAATATAAGAGAGTTATAAATCAAATAAAATATATTTCATTTCCTTCACTGACAAAGACGCTTTCATAACCACTTGAGATAACAAGATAATAGCAAAGTAAAAATGACCTAATGTGGCATTCCAGAATTTATACAATGGGATTCTACAAATCTATTTAGAGGTATCTCCCAGTACTCCTCACTCAAAACTAGCTCAATGTAGTATTATTATCCAGTCACAGAACTCCTCTCCATTCCGGAATGTTTTGTGTTCTTTCTTCATGCATGCTGTAATTCTTCCAAGCTCAGCTTAATTGTCATCTTCTTTGTAATTACAAGGTCTGATTTCTAAATTGTTTTCTCCTCTGTGGTCCTTTAGCTTTTTGCTATAACACTTAAAAATAATCTGTTACAGATTATAGAAGATTGTGACATAATTTATTCTCCACCAATTCATGATCTACTTTAGTTCATGGAGTATATCTTATTGATTTTGTACATTCTTGATGCACCTGTGTCTCATAACCAATAGAGAGAGAATAATATGATCAGACTAAAAATTCATGCTCAAACTTGTTTTGTCTATACCTCCCCATTTTCAACCATGCCTAATCTTATTCTCAAATTATTTTGAAGAAATACTATACTTTTTTGGGGCGCCTGGGTGGCTCAGTGGGTTAAGCCGCTGCCTTCGGCTCAGGTCGTGATCTCAGGGTCCTGGGATCGAGTACCGTATTGGGCTCTCTGCTCAGCGGGGAGCCTGCTTCCTCCTCTCTCTATCTCTCTGCCTACTTGTGATCTCTCTCTATCAAGTGAATAAATAAAATCTTAAAAAAAAAGAAAAAAGAAATACTATACTTTTACCTGTAAATATTTCTACGTGCATTTTTAAAATAAGGAGTCCTTTTTCAAAGCATCACTACAAAACCAGTGTCACAACAAACATTTACCAATTGTTCCTTAAAATATCAAGTTTCTAAGTTGATTTTCTAACTGAAAATTCCTTTGATTGCCTAATACTTTTTGTTTGAGTCAGGGTCCAGATAAAACGCACATATTAATATTGACTTATTTCGCTTTTAGAACACTTGTAACCTACAAATTCATTCTCTCCCCCATTTCCTCTCTTCCAAGCAATTCTTCCCTGCAGCTGAAAGGCATGTATATTTCTGATGACGGATCTGAGCCGTAGAGTACCATTCCCGCTTCCATCCCCTTATCCATGGTTTTGCTTTTCATAGTTTCGCTTACCCACAATCAGCCATGGTCTGGAAGATTCTCCTCAAGCTGCCACTTGATGATATGTCAGGAGGAGAATCTTCCAAATACTACATCACAATACCTATATCCTTCACCTCATTTCTTCTCATCACCTGAGCATTTTATCTTCTCACATTACCAGCATAATTAGGGTGAGTATGATACAATAGGATATTTTGAGAGAGATAACACATTCACATAACTTTGCAGTATATTGTTATAACTATTGTATTATTGGTTATTGTTGTTAACCTCTTAGTGTGCTTAGTTTATAAATTAAACTCTTTCATTGGTAGGTATGCATAGGAATAATCATGGTATATTTGGATTTGGATATCTGCAGTTTCAGGCATCCATTGGGGTCTTGGAACATACCCTCTGTGGCTAAGAGGGGATTACTGTATACCTGATGGCTGCCACTTGATCTAACAGTTTTTTTTTTAATTATTGCCTAGATCCAATATTTCATTAGCAGTTACAAAATGCTGACTTTTTCTTTTAACTTTTTCTTTACTTATTAGATAAAATAATTTTTTAGGGTGACTCCATCCCTTGGAAATTATTTGGATATTGAAAAGTACACATTATATAGGAAAGATAGACTACATGATTGATATATTCCCTTTATTTACCAATTAAAAGAATAATTTGTTTCCTTTAAGTAGTCAAAGGAGATTACCACTTTTTTAAATGAATGAATGGTTTTTAAACATATTTGATGTATTTTGAAATGTTGCAGTTTTTGTTTTTATTTGTATATTTAAATTATTTTATCTTTGTCCACTAGAAACCTGGTCAAATTGTCTCCTATGTCCTTTTGACATGACACTAATAATCCTTAGCTTTCATACTGTTTATGACAAGATTCTGCAGATTTTTCTTACAAATTTCTGGTGCCAGCCAGATCTAACCATACAGAAGGCCCTTACTTCCTATTGTGGGATATAGTATTTAGAAACTATAATTTGAACACTAGGATTTTTTGTTTCCCTTGGGTTAGTTTTCTAGACTATTTTTGGTTTTTAGATCTAAGAAATATTTATTTTAAAAATAAAAAATTTAAGTGTATACTCATAATTATTTAATATATTAATAATTAATTCAAATAATTCATATAATTAATCAAACTCAAGAGTATAAGGCTTTTATTTAACCTCTTTGATCTTATATTTTTCTCATTTTATTTCAAAATTACTGAAGTAATTATTAATTCAATACAGACACAACAGCCTCAGTATAATAACATCAACATTATCATCAGCATTGTAATTACTGAAGATAATTTCAGATTTTAATTTTCCTTCATTTTTGTCCTTCAGAAATATTACAGTAGGAGTATTCAGTTAAGCTGCTCTGTTTGATCGTTACCTCAGATTTTCCTCTGTGTGTGATTATATTCTCAAGTTAGTACAAAGTTTGGTGTATATAATTAATTTTGTTTCATATTTAGCAATTGTACCTTTAAATTTTAATTTTGTATTATAATTATTAAAATATTTATATAGATTAAAATAAAATATATCAAATATGTTATATGCAAAGAAGTGTATTTTTCTGTTCCTTTCCCTCCAAGGCATTCCCTCCTCCATCCCCCTAACTATGAGGATAGACATACATTGAGGGGTGCCTGGATGACTCAGTGGGTTAAAGCCTCTGCCTTCATCTCAGGTCATGATCTTAGGGTCTTGGGATGGAGTCCTGCATGGTGCTCTCTGCTTGGCAGGGAGTCTGCTTCCTCCTCTCTCTCTGCCTGCCTCTCTGCCTACTTGTGATCTCTGTCTATCAAATAAATAAATAAAATCTTAAAAAAAAAGGATATACATACATTGAGCCACATATGGTTTATCTTTTTAAATAAACATATACACACATTCAATATTCAACAATACTGAATGATAGCTGGATGGAAACTTAACAGCAATTTGTGGGGAATTAAATTTTTACATAAACAAATGAATATAAATTATTTTAAAATATAAAATATGATATCTCAACTGGGCTGCATTGTATTGATCTCTATTTTCTAAATTCTATTGTCTTGTAATTTGAATAAAATGGATGCCATAATATGTGCCATCATTATTTTCTTTTAATAAGGATGTTGCTGCCAAGTCATGTCCTTACACATTTCCTCATTTGTAGACTTTCATTAAGCATGCATGTTCTTCAGTCCCCTTGAACAACACTAAGAATTAACAAGAATTACATCCTTAGTGGCTGTGTTGTATAGCAGTTGTTAACATTAAGCTAACCATTTTATTATAAAGAATCAATTCAGTACTAAATACCGGTAACTTAATGCTTTAACCAACATAACTAGTCAGAATTTGTGCTTTAAGATCCATGATAGTGCACTTGTCTAATCAAGTCCTTTGTATCAGTTTGAATTATGTTTGACCACATGTGACAGAAACCTAATGACAATAGTACAACCAAATAGGGATTAATTTTTCTCATTTTATGGGAAGTCTGAAGGTAATTAATTCAGGATTTGTACAGCTACTCAGGGAAGGTCCAAGATCTTTTAAATACCTACTCTATTATCTTTTTCATCTGACATTTATTTTTTGATAGTTTCAAAAATGGTTTTTCTGCCTCCTTGTATTGTGTTCATATTCCAGGAAGCATGAGAGAGGGGAGAGTAAAGAGAAAAATATGTCTGTCAGCTGAACCTATTCTCTTTACCCTGGGAAGAGAACAGATCTTCTGTAAAGCCCACCTCGTTGATTTACCTTTGATTTTGCTTGTCAGAACTGGATCACATCCAGTTCCTAGTTAAAATAGTGTCACACTACCTCTCTGAAAACAACTGAAATTCCATAAGTAAATAGGTTAAGAATGGAAAAGTACAAATAAGGAACCAAGAATTTCTGGTTTATCCCTTGAATCCTCGTCAGTGAAGTGTTTTAAGGTAGTTTTTCTCAAACCAAACATGTTGTATGCTTGTGCTATCCAGATATCTAAACATGAACCAAGTCTACTTCTCTGAACACCAGAAGTTGAAGAAAGTTAGAAATCTATGATGAAGGTGTCAGCAGGGTTGGTGCCTTTTGAGGCCTCTCTCTTGGGCATATATATGGCCATCTTCTCACTGGGCATCTCACTGGGTACTTCCTTTTGTATATCAGTGTCCTGATCTCTTCTTAGGAGGACACCAGTCATATTTGTTTAGGGCCTTCCATATAACCTAATTTTAACTCAGTTACCTCTTTTGAGAAAACCTGTTTCTAAACACAGTCACATTCTGAGGTACTGGGGACTTCAAAATACGAATTTTTGAAAGGGCACAGCCTATAATACTGCTGAAACATCGAAGAAACCATAATAATACAAAACGAAACAAAAACAAAACAGAAGAGCTGACAAGAGACCATTTCAGGGGTCGTCCATTTCAAAGTTTAAATTGTGTCAGCGTTTCCAGTCTCACCTCACCAGTACCATTTGAAAATGGTGATCAGAAAATAATTACTTAAAAAATAGAATTACTTAGTCAAATATAAAACTAGCATTTCCAAATGATTTCCAATCCCTATGATCTATAGATTCTATTTAATAGCTTAATAAATAAATTTGTTTAGCTGGGAGAGTTGAGTCATATGTAATTGCAGTTATTCACGCATTAAACTGCAAGGAAACAGCAAATCCAATTATATTAAATCCAAACACATCTCTCTGGGATTTGTGGAAGACACTTAAGCAAAGAGACATGATACTTTCATAGTCCAATTTGCTTGTACCTGTCTTCTTAAATTTATTGTGATTTGTCCTAGGTCTGTGTGTGTTTGTTTGTAGATAACAATCAATTGCAGATGCAACAGACAGCGGTGTAACTTAGGAATATTTTTGTTAATTAACTTGGGTTCAAATTCTAATAACGTGTGAATTATGACTACACTATTAATGGAGTGTGGAAAATAGATGCTGTTGCTCTTACCTAGTTTATTTTGGGGATATTTTATATTACATACACTGTCTCCTAGGCTGCTGAAAACAAAACAAACACAGGCGATGATGATGAAAGGTTACAATCCAAACAAATGTAAGTTTGTATTGATTTTAAATAATTAATGACTATTTGAGAGTCAATCAATATAAAAAATGTCTCATTCATTAAATAATTATGGTAATTATAGGTTGCAAATTAGATCTTAGGAGGAAGGAATTGAGAGTTAGTCTGGCAGTGTAAGCTGGAGGTTATTATTATGGACACTGAAGGACTTGCTAAATACCATCAAGCTGAACTATCCAAGGGGAGCATCTTCATTTGAAACAAGGCATTTGAAACAACACCCATTGAAAACAAAGAGGCCAGTTCAATGCCAAGGAGATAATTACTACATGAGATGATCCTCGTGAATTAAATCCTGATGATGTTTATTCTTTTACCTCTTCTACAGAGTTCTCTTTCAATAATATGAAAATTGGGGTGAGCAATAAAACCACTACTCAATGCTTGTGTGAGTTTCTAAAATAGATCCATCTGTCTCAAAATATTCATTTAATTAAATGAATTTAAAACAATAAAAAATATAGAGCTTTCATTAGATGCCTTGCCTAGACTAGGTACCTGAGATACAATGATAAGCAATTATGTGGGTTACAAGATAGTACGTACCAAGGGGGAAAAAAAGTAGAATAGGGCGTATGTTGACACAATAATGTTATGCAATAATCACAAAACCTCAGTGGCATACAATAAACAATAATATCTTAGCTGCTGTGTCTATGAATTAGTCAGTCACATGGTTGTCTCTGCCACATCCCAGCAGTCAAAACAACTCACAAAGCCAATCCATATTCAAATGACGGGAAAATCGATTCTATGTCTTTGGCTAGAGGAACCACGGAATTACTTGGCAAATATATGCATACAGAGAGGAAAAAAGAAGTGGAGGTATTAATATAACCAATTTATCATACTCTACCTCATGGAGGACATAATTATTCATATCCTTTTCAAATATGAACCACATTCCCCCCTCCCATGATCATCAAAAGGAAGATCCAATGACAGCATGAAATTTAGAGTCTATGGTTTTATTATCTATATTGGTCTGCATATGGCCCCTCTTGGTTCAGAGACCTATAACCAAAAAGACAAATTATGTGTCCCAAAACACCCAGTATACAATGAAGAAACAGGGTAATTTTTATTTATGAAAATGAAGAGAATGAGAAACACACAGTAGTCCCTGGTTCATAGAAATCCTGAAATTCCATTGAGTGAATGTTCTAGGTTTCCATCTGGTTTTGGAGTGTTCCTTCATTTAAGCCTAGTTCTGCTCCATAGAAATGGATCCTCTGTCAATTCTTTTCTATGACTTTTTGGTTTTTCCCTCTGAGGTGTCCCTTTTTTTCTATCCATTCTGGTCATTTTTGAAGAAATGGTCCCATTAGGTGAGTAATCTTCTCAGTCTCCAAGAAGTTAGATGTCCAGAGTCTTTCTTTCTCAGTCATGCACCGATTTAGTGCAGACTAGCAGTGCTTTTGTCACTGTAGCTCTCTTAAAGACTTGTGAATTTTCTTTATTTCAATTGATATATAATTGCCATGTCATATTGTGTTAGTTTTAGGTATACAATGTAATGATTTGATACATGTATTTGTTGCAAAATGATTACCACATAAAGTTTAGTTAATATCCATCACCATATATAATCACACATTTCTTTTCTTTGGATGAGAACTTCTAAGATACACTGTTTTAGCAACTTTCAAGTATACAATACAGTCTTGTCAAGTATAACCATCATGCTGTACATTACATCCCCATGACTTACTTATAACTGGAAGTTTGTACCTTTTGACTACCTTCACATGTTCTCTGCCCCCCCATCCCCTACTTCTGGCAAGCACCAGTCTGTTCTCTATATATGAGTTCTTTTTTGTTTGTTTTAGAGTCCATATATTAGTGAGATCATACAGTATTTATCTTTCTCAGTCTAATTTCATTTAGTATAATGTCCTCAAGAATCATCATGTTGTCACAAATAGCAGGATTTCCTTTTTTATGGCTGAATAATATTCCATTGTGTGTATATACATATGTATTTCATTGTGTATATATAAATATGTATATGATATATATGTGAGATATTTAGAGAGCTATATATCATTTTTAATCTATTATTTCTTGATATTCACTCAGATTATTTCTACCTCTTACTATTATAAATAATGCTATAATTAACTTGGACATGCATATATCTTTTCAAGTTAGTGATTTTATTTTCTTCAAATAAATAACTAAAGGTGGAATTGCTGGATCATATGGTAGTCCTTCTTTTTTGAATTTTTCAAAACATTCCATGGTGTTTTTGATAGTGGCTGTACCAATTTATATTTCTGCTAATAATACACTAGAGTTCCCTTTTCTCCCCCTTGTCACCAGTACTTGTCATTTCTTGTATTTTTGATACATAGCCATCTTAATAGGTGTGAGATCATATTTCATTGTGGTTTTGGTTTGCATTTCCCTAATGATATGAATTTTCTAAGTATTGATTTTATTGATTGATTCAGTTATGGGAATTTACAAAATGTAAATATACATGAATGTATACAAAGATCTATATGAAAACATTTATTATACAATTTTATTAATAAATGAACAGTTGTATGCATTATTTTTGGAAGGCACTAGTTATATCATTTTAATAGAACATTTTAGCAAAAATGTTCATTCAGTCTGATCCATCAATCCTTTTTCTAGACTTTTATGCAAAATGATATATCTATGCAGATATGGAAACATTTAAATACAACTGTGTTCACAGAGCATAATTTAAAATATTAAAAGGTTAGGAATACTATACCATGATATGATATATAGTATATTTTGTTCTTTTCTGACTTTTCTATTTCACATATAATTAACTTAACTAATGTATTCATTTTATAATTTATAAAATATAAACTTTTTAAATATGAAAAATAAAAAGATTGTTTTCTTTACCTGTTGACTAACATTTAGCAGTAAGTTTGAACTCTTTCATTTATCTTCAGAAAGCATATAAGAACAGAAAAACTTAAAATGGCTAAAGATATGTTAAAATAGAGTTCATGGTGGTGTTATTTTCTAAAATAAGAAAGTTAACAAAAGTTATTTGATTTGGGACATTTCCCATTTAAGGTGCCTTTGAAAGTTACCATGCAGAAAGTTCAAGAAGTATTTGGAAAGATATGACAGGTACAAAAATAGTCAGATGTAGGCAGGATGTTCAGGAGTTAGAAATGTGGGAAATGATTAGCCCTCTAAGTAAAAAAGGTATTTAGAGATAAGCAGTCTAAGGACAACAAATTGGGAGAAGTTAATGGACCTAATAAAAAAGGCCTAGAAAGCATAATTAGAGACCTAGAGCGTGAAGACAACACTGAGTAACAGAAGTCAAGGGAGGAGTACGTCAAAGGGAGTGCGCAAAACTCAGAAGCTTCAAGGAAAAGTCCACTAGAATGCACCCATATTTAAAACAAAACATTGCATTTGGTAATGAGATGGCTGATGAAACTTCTGAGTGAACAGTTTGAATAGAAAAAGGTATTACAGACAGTTGAGAAGTAAATAAGTAAAAGAAAGAAAGTGAAAACTAAGTAAAGTGACATTCCAAATGTCTTGAGGTGAATCCAGTTACAGAGATAAAAGCGCAATAGAGAGAGATCTATGAAACTGTTAGCAATAATCCAGATTTCCTGCCAGATTCTATACCAAGACTTTATTATGGAAGACACGTTCTCAGAAGTGTTTGCCTTTGGCCTATTTTAATGACACAGAAAAATCTTTTTCTTATGGCAGAACTTTGGAAGGAATTTTTGGAAGAACTCCACTTCTGTGCTTTGAAATCCCCAACTGCTCCTATGGCTGTTTCCATAATGACCGAGCATGACGGGGACTGTAATGCAGGCACATTCCAGGAACACAATAACTTTGGCTCCAGGACTCCCTGGGACATAAAGCTTGCTGAGTGACCCCTCCTTACCCCTCCTGAGACATAAAGCTTGCTAAAGTGCTTCCACCCAACTAGCCCACCGTCTCTCCTTGGCTGGGGTCAGACTAACACAGCAAGTAGTTTGATGACTCACCCAGCCTCTCCAGTTCTTGTCCCACTTTCTCTCACAAGGCATTTTCCCCCATGAAATCCTTGAACATTTAACCCCAACTTAACATCTGCTTCTCAGAGGACCCGGACTAACACACACACCAGACACACATATAATAGGTTCTTTGAAGTTGTGAGCTGCTTAAACCATATGCTACTTATTGGAGGTGGTAGCTTACATTTATCACATAGTCTCTCTTGATGTTTAAAAAGCAGATACTATGTAGGTTTTTCTAATTTTACAGTGGAGGCAGTCCGTCTTTGCCTACATTTCCCTTTTCATTGTCCGCTATACCATGTTTATCAAATTTTGAATATCCTGCATTTGAAAAATCACGAATGGTGCGATCCAGTAATATCTGGCATTCCTTTCTATTCTTAAATATGTTTATAGCCTCCTTTTGTGAGCATGGTGAAAATGGCAGGCAAGAGCGAAGTTTCTTTACTATTCCTTTATCCTGTAGTATTTATGTTATTTGGTATTTGTCCAATTTGTGGAATGATGGATACTGGTTGACAAGGAAGGCACAATATAAACCAAAGTAATAACCTTAGTACTAAGGTGAAGGAAGCTTCTAGTGCTCATTAACACGTACTCTACATCACAGGTTGTAGGACAAAGGGAAGAAAATATCACTGAGTGAAAAAAATACCTCTAAATTATGGATAAAGTTTGTTCTTCCAGGATTTTCTCATCATATTCTGTTCCTCTTCTGGGATAAATGTGATGTTAATGATCAAATTAAGGGTGTGGGTGTTGCCGTATGGTGATGAATTAACTGAATTTGATCTGAATTTTATTAATTATTTTTTCCATTATGGCTGCCCCAAATCAGGCAAGCATACTGATCTCTATTGTGTCTGTGTCATTCTAGGATCACGGAATGGGGAGGAATTTGGTAGTGGTAGCATATACACTATCATCATAAAATAGAGACCTTCACAACTATATGCATGTTCTTTCTGCAAGGGAATCTGAGCTCATCCAGTTTGAAGGAGAGGGAACCTCTTGAGAATGCAGCTTTATATAAAGGTTCATATGAAATGATACTTGATCCTATTTAAGTGAAAGCATGTGAAATGTGCAGAGTGGGTATAATTATTTTGATTAGTGAACTCTAATGCAGACACCATCACATTTCCATACCACAGTTAACATTTAGCAGAATAGGCGGCCTCAGATCATTAACAATGGGCCATAAGCAATCCTGGCATTTCCCAGGAAACCTATAATTGGAGACCATGAGTTTGGGGAGAGGCAGCTATTTCCTTGAAATTGATTACTTTGTTCTAGTCAGAGAAAATAAAGTTACAGGATAGTCCATGATAAATTGTCATTACCCAGTGTATTGAGAAACTAGAGCAGTGTTCTAAGAAATACTTCCAGGAGATGGGAATTAAAAAGTTTATGCATAAAGCAAAATGCACAAAAGTCACAAAATCCTTTCTTGCCCCTATGGCTCAAAGACTTACCAACATTATAAAGACACAATTTCTTGAATATTAAAACATTCAGTGTAGCATTGGAGTAAATATTTGCCTTTATTTTGATGGATCAGAATCCAAACTTCCTTTCCATTTTGGTAGAATGTCTTATCCTCATTATTTAGGTGAAGAAGTATACATTGTTTTTTCTCTACTCTTCAGTAGCTAGGGTATAAGTACCTGATTCTGGCTTTGTCAGAATGATGCTTCAGCCAGAGCTTAAACTCCCGAGAGAATGATGCAAAGAAGAAGGGACAGAATTTATTTACAAGAGCTTTACAGAATTCTATAAGATATGCATAGCAACAAGATTGGCATATGGCCTTGGTATTAAGTATTTGTGACAGCTGGTTTCAGCACGATAGATGACTGTGATACCAAACAAAACATTCTCATCAGACTAGACCTTTGGGATAAACTTGGTAGTGGTTGTCATTGCTTATACTTTTTTGGTTCCTACCCACTTTCCCAAGCTTGTTTCTCCAGGTGCAGTTCAGGAACTACCAAATAACTAATTTTTTCTATGTTAGAAGTGTAGCTGGTACATGTAGCCAAGGACACCAAATAATGTGCCATCTTATTTAAACATAGAAATGATTTTAAGTAACTCCATTAGGTAATATTTTTCATCTATAACTTTTCTAGAATTATAACCAGTAAATATTGAAAGAAACCTAACGAAAATACTTTAAACAATCTATGATATTCCACAACATTTCTGATTAGTGGATATCTGGCCTTCACTTGAGTACCTTCAGTGACAGAAAACTTACAACTTTTTAAGGCTGATTATTCCATTTCAAGACAACTCAAATTTTTCTTTGTTATGTCTTTTAACTAACTTTCTTTAAATGTAAGACTGTGATGATTTATTCGGCAGCCTTATCTAAGTTTTAGCTCATACTAGGATTGCAAAATATTTATGTCTGTTTTGAGTAGTTATAGATTTAGTTTCATTAAAGCTTATAAATTAAAAATACCTTGAAAAAATGAATATGGCACAAACATAGGCTCCGAAGAACTCCCTTTGGGAAACTTCGTTGCTCCACATTCATAGTATTTCTAGCTCGGATTTAGTCTTGGATCCCTGAATTTGACAGAAGTTTGAGTCTTGTTAGCTTATCCCCATTGGAAAATGCCTACAGAATCTCATT
This sequence comes from Mustela nigripes, assembly GCF_022355385.1. Taxonomy (NCBI): domain Eukaryota; kingdom Metazoa; phylum Chordata; class Mammalia; order Carnivora; family Mustelidae; genus Mustela; species Mustela nigripes. The sequence continues at coordinate 64,543,118 of NC_081563.1, forward strand.
GTCCTCTCAAAACTGCCTGCTTTAGAATCATATTTAGGCTCAGTAATAAGTGGAAGAAGTATTTAGATCAATTTGAATGTTTGATTGTCTCAACTTCCTTCGACAAAGAAGAAGAAAAGTGTTCATGTATATGAACATTATGACAAATGTTTTTGAAAATAATAATCTGCCAAAGTGAGTGAATGAGATGCAGGTAATTCAAAGTTCAAAAACTCTCAGAGTGAGTAATAGTCTCCACTTGGCCTAAAACATGTGGCTAATTGTTGTTTATTAGCAATATGCTTTCCTCTTTCACAGTTGCTACAGTAAATCAACTATTGAATTCCCCTGATGAGCTATTTCATGGGCCAGATCCAGGATTTGAATTTGGGCTGCAGAAAATGTATCTTCATTGATCAAAATCACATAGATGAAGAATAAAGACCCACTTGCTTATGTGTATTTCAGAATTTATATCAGGAGTGGAGACCCGTGAAAATATTTGCCAAAAAAGACACCTAATTAAAACAACTCTTCAAATCTCTAGCGGCTTTACCACTTTATGTTTAGTGATGTCTGTTTTAATCAACAGGGTAATCAGGGAAATAGAATGTGTTGTGAAATAATACACTAATTTGCATTAGTATGTGAATTATTTATTTATTTATTCATTCATTTATTTAATATCCTCTTGAATAACTTGACTAGTTTGTGACTTGGTACCTGTAACTGAAGATGGCCGTCATTATTTATATGTGTAAAGCTTGTATGACAACTACATACAGTCGTCATTCATATGTATGGAAGGTTGTGACATTGGAAATGAATCCTTGGGAGACCTCTAGTTATTTTCTGTTGAAACTTACCCTATCCCCTACCACTGCCTAAATCCCCTTGAGCAATGGGGCAGATAGAGGTGCAGAGGTAAAGACAGAATTTCTGGATGACCACTTCTGCTGTCATAGGCTAGGCAACCTAAATACCCACCCACCTGTTAAAGTGTATTTGCAAAGTGTACAGAGTTTTATTTTTTTATTTTTTTAATTAAATTTATTTATTTTCAGCATAACAGTATTCATTATTTTTTCACCACACCCAGTACTCCATGCAATCTGTGCCCTCTATAATACCCACCGCCTGGTACCCCAACCTCCCACCCCCCCACCACTTCATTCTCCTCAGATTGTTTTTCAGAGTCCATAGTCTCTCATGGTTCACCTCCCCTTCCAATTTCCCCCAACTCCCTTCTCCTCTCCAACTCCCCATATCCTCCATGATATTTGTTATGCTCCACAAGTAAGTGAAACCATATGATAATTGACTCTCTCTGCTTGACTTATTTCACTCAGCATAATCTTTTCCAGTCCCAAAGTGTACAGAGTTTAAAGTTCAAAAACTCTCAACATTTTTAAAGCACTATACTGACATGAAGACCATGCCCTATGTGGAAGATCTTTCCCATCGTAGACTTCTTAGTTAATTATATTTACTCTTCAATTATTTACTCAGTCTTATTTTCCTCTGGTAAGTCTTTCCTGAAATCAGTGCGTAAGTATTTTATTCACTCTTTCGGAAAAATGTACTTTTCTCCTTGTGATAATGTATAAGTGGTTATTTAATTAATAGTCCTCTCACCTCTTGCAAATCCTAAGCAACTCGAGAGCAGGAGCCTTATCTTTTTTTACTCACCGTTGTATTTCTAGCACCTTTCACAGTGGATGGCAATCAGTAGGCACTTGATAAACATTGGTCAAATAGGTAACACATTTAACACTCTTTCAGAAGATGACTTCTTGCAAACCTGTACGATTTTCCTGTCTCTTTGCTATGGAAAGGAAAAAAAAAAAGGTGCCTGGGTGGCTCAGTCAGTTAATTGTCCAATGTTGATTTCAGCTCACATTATGATCTCAAGGTTGTGAGATCAAGCTCCCTCATCTGGCTCCACACTGTGCTTGGAGCCTCTCTCTCCTTCTTCCTCTGTTCCACACCCCCCACCCTTTCCCTTTCTTTAAAAAAAAAAAATAAATATATATATATATATATATATAATTTATACACACATATACACACATATATGTGTATATATTTATATATATATTTATTTATACACACATATACACACACATATATGTGTATATATTTATATATATACACACATATGTGTATATATATGTATATAGATATATAAATATCTATCTTTAATATCTAGATAGATAGATATGAGGTTCCTCCTCTTATCAAGGCAAAAAGGCAAATCCTTTCCTTGTGTTTTGGATCACCTACCCTGTAGACTGCATTAGTGTCTTGTTCAACAATCTCTGATTTTTCTTTTATCTGTATCTTCGAACTTTCCCTCTTTCCCTTTAGAATGAACATTATGCTCAGGTTTCTTCCACTTTAGCAAAGAAATAAAAACAACAACAAGAAAAGGTCAAAAATAAAATAAATTTAAAAATAAATAATAATAAGTAAATAAAATCAAAATCAAATTAAATCGTTCCAAACAACCATTCAGTTGTTTCACTTATTAGATACATATTGTAGAATGCCTGCCATTTTCGCCAGTCATTTACCCATATTTTAGGCTGCATAGGTGAACAACATAGGCATAAAACCTACACTCAAAAAAGTGAGACTCTAGCTACTCTTCTGTCTCTCTCCTTTATCCAAGAATCCAGTTTCTAGTTTCTTTAAAATGTTATTTTCCCTTGTGTTTTCCACTTCTACACTTCCTATTCACTGTTCCTTCTCCTGAAGTCTGAGTTCTTCTCTACTGCTCTCTACGGAACAAGTAACTAGTAAAAGGTTAGTCCCCTGTCCTTATCAATTTGACCTCATTGTAGCCTTTGGACTGGCCCCTCCCTCCTGATCCTCTTTCCTCTGTTAATTGCCCAACACATGTCTTTCCTGGTTCTCTTACTCCCTGAAAGATTTTTCTTATTGTAAATGACCTTTTCTTTCTCTATTTAGGTTTCATTTGGTATTCCTTGTGGTTAGTTTTTAATAATTCTTTTTTTCAAGCATTTCCTGAGTGATCTAATTTAATCTATTGGCTTAAACTATTATATGCAAGTCTCCATACATCTTGCAATGATCTTGTAACCAAATACAAAGGGTTTGCCACTTGGGATGCATTAAATTGAATATGACCCAGGTTGAAAGCAAAGGACTTTTCATTACTTGTTACAAGTAAGGAGACACTTACTTCCTAGGCACTGTCTTCCTAAGAGTTAGTACAGGAAGCTTTTATTCAGTGTATTAGGGTGTAGGGCCAGGGACCCTGAATATGAATTAAAGAACGTGTCTATATTCTATTGCTTAGGCATTTTGGTTCAATTCTGCAGGCCTAACATGTCAGCTAGCTAGTACATACATCATATGTTCAAAAAATGGTGGAAAACCCTGCCCATAATAGGAGAGTTTAGTATTTTAATGAGGTAAAGATAACTTCAGGACAACTTAGGGGGGCTTCTGCATAGGTTCTCAGCTTCATTCTGGCTCAAACTGGCTCATGTAAGACACTATCAGGCAAATACCTAGCAAGGGGTTATGGGATGATGGCCTCAGGTCTCCTTGGTGGGAACTGCTGGTTCTGCAAAACAAAACACATTCCTTCCCTGCTTTTTCCCTTCCCCTCTCTCTTCTGTGGATAGCTTTCAGCCCTCTGGTCTAAGTTTCTCCCCACTGCACTATAGCTACCAGGGGGAGGAGTCTCCTGAGAAGGTAGATAGTGGTGATTAGAGGCCCGTGCGGTCATGGGGTTCTGGTACTGTTTCATTGGTCTTTTCCATCTCAAGACTTGGAATCTAAAAAAATATCCTTATTCTTCATGTTAGAGAATTCAGTAGGTACATTTGGTGATTATATCTCTAGGGGAGCACTGGTTAACTACATATCCTATAGGTTCCTTTGAATGATAAGCAAATATTCCTATCCCTTGAGCCTAGGCCTATGTGTTCCTTGTTTGGTCCAGCCATGTCTGGGGACAGTACGACTTCTAATGTTCTAAACTGACAAGAAGGATGTCTGGATGCTGGCTTCAATCTCTGTTTTGATTTCCAAACTTACATGTCTAAAAATTGGCAGTTTTCATCTTCACCCAGATAACCCACAGATCATTTCTGAAACAAATTCATTGTCATGTACTTCACAGATCTTCATATTACCAAATTTTAGTTTATTTATTTTTCTTATTCTTTTTTTTTCTTTCTATCTCTCAAAAATGCCAAACTTCTGATTCAGTTGCTTGAATCAGAGCCTTGCTTTTCGCTTCTTGATTTCTGTCCACTTATTCCTGTCACTAATGGTATGATAGGATATCATCAAGCAACAGTGATTTCACTTGCTTAAAATTCTTTAATATTTATCCTCTTTCTTCCAAATTAACTGCAACTTTTATTTTATTTTATTTTATTTTTTTAGGATTTGTCTTATTTTATCCACATTATTATGATAGTGTTCTAAGTGGTTTCCGTAATAAATCCAGTTTCAACATTCTGGCCGACATTTTTCTAAGATGCTATGTTGTTTTAATGCTAAGCATTCTTCAGTGGATCACTAGACTATCAGGTCAATGTCAGCCTTTTCAGCATGTAAGGCTTCTCGTGCTTTCAGCAGGCTTCTTGTGCCTCAAGCTTTCATAGTTTCCATTCTCTGTGCATGCCTCTTTCAAATCCTGTATTTCAGTCTTTTTTTCTTTTTTAAAGATTTTATTTATTTATTTGACAGAGATCACAAGTAGGTAGAGAGGCAGGCAGAGAGAGGAGGAAGCAGGCTCTCTGCTGAGCAGAGAGCCCGACGCGGGGCTTGATCCCAGGACCCCAGGATCATGACCCAAGCCGAAGGCAGGGGCTTTAACCCACTGAGCCACCCAGGCGCCCCCCATATTTCAGTCTTATTATTATATTTTAATTTCCTATAAGGAGCCATGTTCTCTCTCACTTCCAGGATTTAGTACATGATTCTCTTGCTTCTATTAGTCTTCCTTGATCTTCCCAGTATAGAGCCCAGTGGCTCATTCTTTGTCCTTCGATGATGAAACCCCATGATTGTCTTCATTATGTATCTCTCCAGTCTAGAGGATAAAATTTACTCAAAATTTTTAAACTTTTTCAACCATCACCCTTCACACTCCACCCCCCCCCACATAAATATAATATAAGAGAAAGGGAGTGGAGAATATGATTTGAGTTCCTACTAGGAATTCATGTTAAAAGGTCACACCATGAAGGTGGCACTTTCTTCTATCTTCTTTACCTTTTAAATTTATTTTAACTATACAAATAAAAAGGTCCACAGCTTTTTTTTTTTTTTTCCCCCAGCCTGGGGAACTTTTCTTCTCTTTTAGGTACTTCTCTCTTTTCATCTATCCTCTATAGGATTAAGTATGCATTCGCCTAAGTCTTTCTCCTTGGAGACCCATGGCCAAATCTTACATCTGCTTCTTCTTTCTTGTGGATTCAACTCTGAAAATTCTAAAATCATGTCTCAAATATATTTATAAAAAAAATAAGCCAAAACTGCTAGAACTTATACAGGAATTCAGTAAAGTGTCAGGATATAAAATCAATGCACAGAAATCAGTTGCATTTCTCTACACCAACA